>NC_081417.1:66182541-66528503 GCF_949786415.1 Peromyscus eremicus
GAACTGATTGAGCCCAGGTCCTCTGGAAGAACAGCCAGTGCTCTTAACCACTGAGCCATCTCTCCAGGTCCTCATACATCTTCTTTAAGGAACTTCTGTTCAAATACTTTGCCCACCTCTAATTGATTTATTTGCATCTTCTTTATATATTCTAGACACTAGACCTTACCAGATATATGATCTACACTTTTTCCGTTCCATGTTGTCTTCCCCACTCCCCAGTGTGTGTGTGTGTGTGTGTGTGTGTGTGTGTGTGTGTGTGTGTGTGTGTGATGTATATATGTGTGCATGTGTATATGAAAGTGCACCTGTGTGTTATGTAGATATGTGTGTGCATGTGTATATGAAAGTGCACCTGCCCATTGCATACACCTGTGGACCCGGAGGTTAACATCAGCTGTCTCTCTGGTTGCTCTTTATCTTTTGAGATGGGGTATCTCACTGAATCTGGAGATGTCACTTTGGCTAGAGTGGCTAGCCAGTGAACTTTCAGGATCTGCCCTGTTCTAGAAGCATAAACGATTTACATGTTTGTGAAATCCAATTCATTGGTTTTCACCTTCTGTTGTTTGTGTTCTAGGTGTCACACCTAAAGAACCATGGCTAAGGTCACAGACTTTTGCACCTGTGTTATTTTCAAGTATTATAGTGTTAGTTTTTATAGTCCAGTCTTTGATCCATAGGCCGGAGGAGGCCTCTGGGTGTTCTCCTCTACCACTCTCCGCTTTATCCTCTGAGACAGGGTCTCTTATTTGAACCTGGAGACCACAAGCGATTCTTGGCTGGCCTGGTATCTGGCCAGCCCCAGAGATCCCCGTCTCCACCCACCACCCATTGCTGGAGTTACAGACGCTCATGGCCATGCCTGGCTATTCATGTAGGTGCTGGGGATCTGCACTCCGACCCTGCACCTGTACAGCAAGCACTCTTACCCACTGAGCATCTCCTCAGCCCCCTTTGAACCATTTGGAATTTATGTGTGATGTGAGTCAAGGACATGCCACCATGTCTGCTTGTGTCATGGTGGCATGTCCTTGACTCACATCACACATAAATATTATGTATTAATATTTAGATTATTATGTTGTATTATTAATATAATAGAATTATAATTATAATCATAATATAATTAATAATATAATTATTAATAATAGAATGAAGGCTCTAAATTCATTCTTTTGCTTGTGTCAACATATGGCTTCATTGAGTTTTCCTAGCGCCCTTTGTAATGCGATCTGAAGAGATGTGGGGGTTCATAGCTGGACTCTCTTCTGTTTCATTCAGCATCATGTCTGTCTTACACAGCACCCCAGTCTTTAATTATCATAGCTTTGGAGTCCTTTTGAAATCAGAGAGTTTGAGTCCTCTAATATTGTTTTGACTGTTCTAAGATCACTTGCAGGATTTCTAGATCACTTTGTCCATTTCTGGGGGAAAAGGAAAATGAAGGAAAGTTGACATTTTGATACGGATCCCGTTGACGTCACAGGTCAGTTTGGTGGCGTCACCTTATTAGCAGGAACAGATTTCTGGCCCGTGAACCTGGCTGTTGGTTTCACATCTCACAGGTTTTCTTTGGTGCCGTTCAATGCTCTCTTGTAGTTTTCAGTGTCTTCTTTCTGCCAACACGATCTGACGTATTTTGTTCTTTTTGACATTACTATAAAGGGGCTGTTTTAGGTGCTTATTTCTACTGTGTAGCGATGCAAGAAGCTTTTGTTTATTGCTCTTATTTTCTCATATTTTTGGTTGTGAGCCTGGCCTTTAATGGCTGAGCCATCCCTCCAGCCCTATTGCTCTTATTTTCTATAAGCTGGCTGAACTAGTTAGGGCTACTGTGTGTATCTGTCTGTGTGTGTGTACGTGCTTGTGTGTGTGTGTGTGTGTATGTGTGTGTGTGTGTGTGTGTATGTGTGTGTTCTTTAGGATTTTCTAGATACAATATTATACCATCTTAACATATACCCTCTCTAGTTTTGATGTCTTTCTTTTCTTGCTGAATTGAGCTGCTAAAAGCAGACATGGTGGCATTTTCCTGATCCTTGGGGAAAGCTTTCGATCTTTAACCATGCAGTATAATGCCAACTCTCTTTCTATGTCGGCTTCTCCACTTGGCTCCACTCTTACAGGGCAGGTAACATCCCCCCACAACACTCAGGGCTTCCGTGTGGAGAGGTAGTTTAGGCAAAGCACATGTGTAATTATTGGTCTTTTTTTTTTCTTTTTTAAAAACCCAAGAGCCAGCCCTTGGGCAACAAAGTGGAAATGGAGATTGTGAACATGTTGGAGAAAAACACAACGCTTCTCAAATTTGGCTACCACTTTACCCAGCAGGGGCCCCGGCTGCGGGCATCCAATGCCATGATGAACAACAATGACCTTGGTGAGTTGACGTCTGCCTTCTGCCTGCTTATTTGCCTGCCTTCCCCCTCACAGGCTATGTCAGGGAAAATCCTCCAGACACCCCCGACTCCAGGAGAGCGGTTTATGGGGTCAGACTCCTGACTTCCTGAGAATCACATCTTGTTCTGTGTTTATGCATGTCTTCCCCCAGTCTGTGAGCTGCCTGTCTTCCGGACCAAGGGCCTTTCCTCCTCCAGCCCAGCTCAGCATAGGCTGGACCCAACTCACATCAGCATGTTGGCTAGAGGAGATAAAATTTGAGAGTCTATGGGCTCAACCTGGGTCTGGTCCTCTTCTGAAGACCCTTCTCTAGGTCACACTGATTTTTGCTCAAAATCCCAAAGCTCTCAGCCAACACCATTACCAAAAGCCACAGCCCAGGAGACGCCACATGGCTCCCAAGGCAAAGGTGGAAATGTGCGGTTCATAGAAAAGTCAATGCGGGGCCAGCAAGATGGCTCAGTGAGTTAATGTGCTCACCGAACAAGCTTTGGTGAGCTGAGTTCAGTCCCCGAACCCACACACTTGTCCTTTGACCTCTACAAGTGCATGCGCGTGCACACACATATACACACAAATAAATAAATATACAATGTAAAAGCAAGTTACATTCCCTCAGCCTCTGCTGAAGTATCAGCTGACTCGATTTTCTAAATAGAAAACATCTTAGTCTCTTTTGATGATGGGCTACATAAACACCTGTGCTAGTCCACAGAATGAAAGGCAACGTCAGTCATCCACTGTCTCCCACAAGCCGATCGCTCACGAGTCCCGGGTGTACTTGCTCATTACATGTTCCTGATGATGCTGAGGAGCACAGGATGTGGTATGAAATGAAGGCAGTGTGACTGACGAGGCTGTGGGAGAGTCGGAAGGAAAAACAAGACGTGCAGCATGTCTGTATTGTTACCTTGATTGAGCGTGAGGGATGTGGGGATTAAGCTTTTGACAGGCTCCTCATGCCCACCATCTCAGAGCTAGCCTGGCTTGTCTTCCCTGGACTCACAGATAGAAGCCCCTTCTTAGGCAGGAAAGAGTTCTCACATTTACCTGGAGTGTCATAAAGCCACGACCAACTAAGTGGCACTTTCTACTGTAGGAGAGAAGGAAGTGTGGTGAGCTAAATGGAAGCTGATTTCTGGATCAAATGATGAAGTCAAATGAGTTTTTAAAAGACTGGCTTTGGTGAGGTCTTCATCAAATCCTCACCGCCAGGGCTCTCTGGAGCTTCCAACCTTCCACGAAATGAAAAGAGCCTAACCCGAAGCTGGGTTAGGTGATGAGCCAAGGCTGTCAGATCCCCATGGAAAATTGAGTTGAGTGTGCACACTAAAGGCAGCCACTCACAGACCCCGCCCAGAACTCAGACTTACACACACTTCCCATCAAGTTCTTCAACCGCAGGAGCCATCTGCCAAAGTTCTGAGGCCAGGACATTGGGGGCACAGGCTCCTGCTAGCCCGGGGGCTGTTTGTTCATTGCTCATTTCGTGGGCTACTTTCTCTAGAGCCTTGAGTCTAGAAAAATGTACTTCTGTCTTGGTTTATCTGAGGCCTCTGAGGCCTCATCCAGAACGGCTCTCAGCTGAACTGTGCTGCTAGAAGCCTGAAAGCTTAACCAGCCAAATGCTTCTGGTTTCTGATCCTCACGCCTTATATACCTTTCTGCTTTCTACCACCACTCCCTGGGATTAAAGGCTGCTTTCTGGGATTAAAGGTGTGATGATGCCTGTCTGTATCCTTGAACACATGGATTTCTGCCTCTGGAATGCTAGGATTAAAGGCGTGTGCTACCACTGCCTATCCTTTATGTTTAATATTGTGGCTGCTCTGTCTCTGACCCCAGATAAGTTTATTAGAATGCACAATATTTGGGGGAATACAATACCACACAGTTGGCTTCTTCCTGCAAGACAAATGCCTACGGTCCTTCCAGCCTGGTGGCTTCCTCCTGCCACCATGCTGTGAAAGCGGGCAGTCACCCATGCTTCCCAGCTGTGGTTTGTTTTTTTTTTTAATCATGAGAGCCTCCTGCTGGTCTCCTTGGTACCGTGGTTGTAAGCAATGCTGTGCTAGAGCACACAGGAGAGCCTCATGTTCTTCCTGCTTGCATCAGGCCTGCTCAGTGGCCTGGGACGAGGGCCTCTGCAGTACTTGGGCCCGCAGGTGGACTCGGTGTTGGGGACACTGAGTCAGTGCCTGCAGCTGGCCTACCTGGTCACATCTTCTGGTCTTCCCCACCCTGATCTCAGAGCTCTTAGCAAACTGCTCTGCGGATGCACACAGGACACCAGAGTACGATTAGGGGGCAGGGCGGGGATGTCATCTCCTATCCCTGTCTCCCTGCAGCACTACCTCAGATGACTCCTGTCTCCATGCTATTTATAGTCCAGGCCAGGCTAAGGGTGGCTCTCGGGTCCTCTGAACCTGCCACCAGCACACTCTTCACAGAATCTGAAGCACAGCCTCCAAGTTAGGTAGCAGAGGCTGTACAGAGGGCAGCACATTTAAAAGCAGAAGAACATCTCTGCCTTACCACATTCTCAACACCTTCCTAACCGGCGCTTCCATCAGAGCAGACCTCAAATCAGCTTTTAATTTGTAACAATAAATTAACAAGTTATAACCGTGTATATTTCTGAGGTACAACAAAAGGTTTGAATTCAAGATTAAAGTGTAGAATAATTATATCAAGTAAGTCAGCATTATCTGTCACCTCAATATTTTTTCTGTGGTGAAAACACTTGAAATGTACTTTCTCAGCAGTTTTGAAGTGTACAATAGACTGTTAGTAACTACTTACCAAATTGTGTGGCGGTCTCAAAGGAAACGAAAGCCCACCTGCTTCTTGCTGAGGTTTTAACCTCTGACCACCCTCTCATCGCCCTCCCTCCCTCCCACCACCTGGCCTCTGTCCTCACTATTCTCCTGGTTGCTTCTGTCGCTGGATTTCCTCAGCTTCCACTTATGAGAACATGATTTGTTCCTGCATCCACCTGTCTCACTTAGCATGACATTCTGGTGCTGCGGCAGACGGCAGGGTTTTGGTGTTCCGTAAAGTCAGACAGTGTCATGCGTAGATACATCTTCTTTACCTGCTCATCTGTTGATCAACAGTGGGTTCCTTATCTTGTCCCCTGTGAGGAGTGCTGCTGTGATACACTCATTTTGGATCTTTGGGTAGTAATAATAATGCCTAACAGTGGATCTGCTGGATTCCCTGTCAGTTTCTTCTTATCCTGAAGCCATCAAGGGCAAGTACCACTTCCCCCACAGCCACCCCATGTAGAAATCTGGCATCTCCTGGATGCTGCCCCGACTCCCGCCAGCTCCACAACTCCAGCCTCCAGCCCACCCAGCCTGCCACCCATCCTTGCAGCTTCCTTGACTTCTAGCTCCTTCAGGTGGGTGCCCCACCTCCCAGCAGCACTCTTCCCAAAGCTGGCCCCTCCACTCCGCTCCTTTGATGCCCCGCCAGCTCCCATGGCTCAGGCTCAACTCCTCCATGTGGCTCCCAGGCCCCTTGATAGAAACATGCATGGCACACACTGAGACGCACCAGGCCCTGTTCTGAACATTTCCCATATTACTAACTTAAGTGATCCGCCGGCTACCGGCTGCTATGATTTACCAACACCTGACCTGTTAGTAAAACTGCAGCTCTGCGGTAGGAAGTTACCCACTGGCAGAACTGAGGTTTGAATACAAGTCTCTTCTCAGAGCCCTGCTCTCTACACTGTCTAGAGGGCTCCTTGTGACATCTTGACAGGCCATCTTCTTGCCGGGCAGTCTGAGTGCCCTGGAAGTGGCCCACCAACAAGCTTGTTTAGAGAGAAGGCTTTCCTCATTTACCATTCTCCATGCTTTCTTCCTTTACAACTTAGTTGACCCACTTCCTGCCCATCCTGGGAAGACTGGGCTACTTCACGTACATGCCTCCCACATCTCAGAGGTCTGCCAGGACACCTGTAATCCTCGTGAAGGTTACTGTCTATCTGTTTTGGCCTCTGACATGCCGTATCTTCATTTGATTTCTGTGCTTGGAACATAGCCCTGGGCAAAGGCTGAATCACACAAGTGAGTACAGAGTGCTTCCTAGGATATGGTAGAAAGACTCACCTGGCCACAAGTAGTGGAGGGAGCTCAGGCAATGGATGGAGGTGAGTCCTGATGACTGAAGAGCCCATCCGGCTCTGCTGATAAGCAAGGGAGCCTCTGGCCCTTTCCTTGGTGAGCAAAGGATTTTATATATATATATATATATATATATATATATATATATATATATATATATATATATATATATATATATAAGAAAGTAGCAAGTACGTTGAGCTAGAGACCTGGCTCCCCCAAGTCACTTGTTAGAACTTTTTTGGCAGGTGACTTCTCTCTCTTGGCCCATCATCAAAATGGGAAGACGTGACATCCAAGTAAATGAGTGTCCCTTTCTGTGAAAGGCAGTTCTGACGAACCATGCACCCAGATCTAGCCTCATATATACGAGGAAGGGTTCCGGGAGCACCCCCCACACCAGGTCCCTTTCTGTACACTCCATCGAAGGCCAGTGCTTAAGGTTGCAATCCTAGTCTGCAAAATGGCTTTCTTCTCTGAGGGAGGGGGTTGATCCTGTGAGGATCAGATGAGACACAGACATGTAACTAAATTACTGAGAGGCAGGAGGCTGAGGCTCAAGGTGAGTACGAGTCTTGGCTCCATCTGGGTCTAGCTTTGTTATTTTTTGTCTGTTTGAGGCAGTTTCATGTAGCTAAGGCTGGTCTTGAGCTTGCTATGTCTCAGAGACTAGCCTTGAACTCTTCATGCTCTTACAGCCACTTCCCAAGTGCTATGATTACAGGGGTGTGCTACCATATCCAGTTTATCACTAGCTTTCTGGCTTTAAGCAAACATCATATCCTTGTTCTGTTTCCTTATCTGTGAAATGGAAATGCCAGCATGCAGGTCCAGACCTTTAGAGGGGCTTCTGTTCAAATCCTAGTTCTGCATGTCAGTGGGTGACTCCATGCTGTAGGTATGGAGAGGCACAAGGATAGCTCACAGGCATGCTTGCACAGCTAATGCGGGGGTGATAGGCTCATTTGTAGAAACTGCACATCTGGACAAGCCTCTTCTGTTCTTTAGGTTTTGCTTTTTGTTCCTGTGCAGATTCCCAAACTGTGTGACACTTTTAGTCACCTCCAGGAATTGGACTAGACAGTGCCTTCCTTCCAGATTGCCTACCATCCTGGTTTGCTTTCCTTCTGACCTGAGGTTAGAGAAGAGGGTGAGACTCACACTGGGGCACCTGTGAGCCCGAGACCTGCTTCTAGCTCTTGGCCACACCTTCACAATCAACTGCTTCATCTGAGTCATATGCAAGCTGATAGGGTGTTGGAGCTCATGGGCTCTGATCTGGGGGCTGCAAGTCCACCTCAGCTTGGGAACTGGAAGCCATTTAGGGTGATGAACAGGTAGCGATGGCCACCTGCCTCTGCCACCTCAGCAGACCCCTTGATTGCAACCTCCCCACTCTACAGCCTTCCCTACCTTGTGTTTTCTGGTAGTGAATCTAGCTTGCTTCTTAGTCTTCATCCGCCAATACCATGTTCCCTCCCATTGCCCTGTCAGCCCTAGCCATTCTCCAAGCTTGTCTCTTCTGTTTGTAACCTCCTGGCTCATACCTTCCTCTCCATAGGTTTAACTGTCATGTGAACAGCATTTGAGCATGAACTGTCTTGCTCCTGGGGGAATGTCACTGTTAAAACATTAAGGGGGCAGGAAAATTTGGGGCATTTTTCAGTTATTGACATAGGCAGGAGGCAGGCCAGGCACTCCCAGGAGGAGCAAAGAGAGAAACATTTCAGTGGGCTAAGACCCCAGTCTTAAGACTGGCTAAAGTTAACTTTGCTCAGATCCAGTCTTCAACTGTGGAGCCCCTGTAGGCAAAGGCAAACGGTGTGTGTGTGTGTGTGTGTGTGTGTGTGTGTGTGTGTGTGTGTGTGTGTGAGAGAGAGAGAGAGAGAGAGAGAGAGAGAGAGAGAGAGAGAGAGAGAGAAGAGAGACAGACAGACACTGTGTGGTCAGCCATTTAGATGTCCACCCTACCACAGACTCCCATTAGTAACCAGGGACAAACTATACGGCCTTCTTGGCCTTCTTGTAACTGTCCTTAACAAGCAGAATGAGAGAGAGAGAGAGAGAGAGATGGGGGGGGGGGGGAGAGAGAGAGAGAGAGAGAGAGAGAGAGAGAGAGAGAGAGAGAGAGAGAGGAGAGACACTGTGTGGTCAGCCATTTAGATGTCCACCCTACCACAGACGCCCATTAGTAACCAGGGACAAACTCTACAGCCTTCCTGTAGCTGTCCCTAACAAGCAGACTGACCTTTGGGCCAGTGTGCCGGGATTGGCAGAGGACAGCTGCTCACATCTCCCCCCATTCCTTTGCAGTGAGGAAGAGGAGGCTGGCAGACCTGACGGGACCCATCATTCCCAAGTGCCGTAGTGGTGTCTAGTGTGCAGAGGAAGCCCACGCCTGTGAACTGGACGTGTTCTACGGATGATCTGTGTTCCCCAGTGGAGACCAGGAGGCAAATGCTGGCGTGGAACTCTTGTGGTTCAGTTTTTTGTGCACTAAGGTTTAGGTTAACTAGTGACTGTAGTTGGACCTTTTATAAAATATGGTCAATGTGAAGTTTTCTTTAGTCACAGAAGTTCAGTCTGGTTATTATTTAAAATGAAGAAGCCCTCAACTGGCAGATCTTGCTGCAGATGCATGACAGTGGCGGTACCAGCCCAGGAGTCCCTCGGTGGCCATGCTTTTGTATTTAGGTACATTTACAACATGGAACGCGTCAACACAGGGCACTCTTCCCAACTCGTTTGGAAGTGCTGTAAAACACTTTATTACAGGTTGATCACAGCAGCTCAGTCAGAAGAGCAGCTAATCATGACTTTTCCACCCCGCCTGAGACTTTAGCCTCAGATTAAAGCTGCCAAACTGACTCCAGAATCAGACTCCCTCCCCCCAAAGTGAAAGACAAGCTGCAGAATCTTCTAAGAGTCAGAAAGACACAGGATCCCTTCTGCCAGGTAAGAGAAGGGGGGAGAAAAAGGCAACGGTGAAATTTCAAGTTTTAAAATCTACCACCCCAGGCAACAGACATATTCCTGAGTGCTCTGTGTGAACACCTGGGATGTACTCACTGCAGACAGAAATCATTTTTTCTTTATTGAATGCCAACTTCATGATGGATGAAAACCTCTTCTGATACCTCAGTGGGCAAATGGCTTATGTGAGACCAAAACCACTGGGTGAATTTCCAGTCCACTGTGGCTGTGGTATTTAGCATGGCCCTGCTTACAGACACCAAGTGCCTGCCTGGTCACTTATGAGACACATCAAATCACACAGAGCTCTTGCCTACAGATGAAGCCTTTGAAGGACAGCAGTGCACAACGTCCAAACGGCACGGAATTAGGAAATTCTGCCCAAACGACACAAGTGATTACTCTGAAACCTAAGTTGGGCGTTCCTACTGGGTCCCTTTTTTAACACCATGGGAGTTAGTAAAAACGTTAAAACGTTGTTCTTGTGCCTTTTAATAGACCATAGTGCCAGTTAAACTAGTGTTTTTGTTGTTGCTTTGGGGATTATTTTCCTTAGGAATTCAGCCGATATTATAATAATGACAAGGCTCAACAGCTGTTGAGCACAGCCCAGGGGGCTTCTGACAAGGGAAAGTCCTGCACACTGAACTGCAACGCTGTGGACAGTACAGGGTAAAGAGGTGGCACCAGGGCCTCACCACTATGACAGTGTCTAGTGAGGCTGCACATGGGCCCAGGAGTGGCACCAAGCTGCAGGGACGGCCAGCCCCACTCAGCTTCTCCTTGAAACACAACTGCAGCTGCATTCTGCATCACTGGAAACTGCAATATACTATTAAAGCCATTGGTCTATGTGTGGCTGTGTGTGCTTCTTAAGACTCATGGGATAGGGCATGTGCCAAAGGTCAGAAGGCTGGAGAGCGGCTATACTGAATGACCTCATTAAGAAAGTGTCTTGTGTCCCAGGTGTCCTAAAGCCTGCTGTTCATCTGGATCCCTACAGGGAACACTTAGAAGCAAAGAGGGGATGCTGGGTAATGCAGGGCTGTTAGGTGGACATCTTTCAAAGAAACCAAATCAGTAAAAATGTAGGCCACTTTGCGGCCACCTCTCTCAGATGAGCTGTGGGTCTGGCCTGGGGACTGGCATTTTCTGTGAAAGGACAGAGTGTAAATACTTTAGACTCTGAAGGCTACATGGTCTCTGGCCAGCTACTCAGTAGTGCCATGATCACATGTAAAGGAATGGCCGGATTCAGTAAAGTCTTCAAAGCAGAAAGTGGTCAATACCACAGATTTCAGATCTCTTCGGGCAGTTGGGGAGGAGACTGAGGCAGGGGAAGGTGGCAGCTGACCTGGTTTAAGAGTCCATACCCGGGGTAAAACGGTTTGCAGGCCAGAGCAACGCCTACTACCCAGCCGCACAGCAGAGGAGACATGGCGCAGCCGCCAAGCTCAGGGCTCCTCCCCTCAACATCCTCGGGACCCCCCAATGTTCACTTCCTCTTCCAGGCTCTAGCATCTTCTGAATCAAAACGGGGGATCAGGTAGCCAACACTGGACTCCCTGTCCCTCTGCCTGTGGCCATCTGCTATGGTGGCAGTGACCAACATGGAAGTCCCCTGACAATCCACACATGGCCACTTAAGCCTGTATTGTGAAGCTTTTGGAATGCTGAAGATGCCACTCAGCCTCACAGCATTAGGCCCTGGCTCCAGGTTCACAGGGACTCATGCACGCTGCTCCTGTGGGATGCGTGGCCTCCGGGCTGTACACTCACACTCTTCTTTAAAAGTGTCCTGGGCGGGGCCTGAAGCCTGCCTGCCCCCTTTGTCTTGACACGTGACACAACAGGCTGTGAATCCTTGTCCTTGACAAGCAGAGCAGGTCAAAACGAGCTGGCGGCATTGGGGAGTAGAACAGAGTTTGTATTGGTCCCACGGGGCTCCACAGTATGAACATTCTAGGGAAGAAAAAGTGTTATTATTCTCTCCCTCTTCCCCGCCTCCTCCCCAACTCCCCCCCCCACCGCGTCTCTCTCTCACACACACACAAATACCCACAGAGAGATGTGAGAGAGAGAGAGAGAGAGAGAGAGAGAGAGAGAGAGAGAGAGAGAGAGAGAGAGAGAACTTATCCAATTCCTAAATACAATAAACACAACCCTGAGTTCACTAGAATCTAGTATACGCTTGTGGTCCAAGGGGATGTTTCCAAGTCAGGTGGGGTGGCACCACCTATAACCCCAATACTTGGAAGGCTGAGACAGGAAGATTACAAATTCAAGGCCGGCCTGGGCTACATGCACAGTAAGACCCTGTCTCTGAAATAAGAACAAATAGATCAAAAGAAAATAGTATTCCTATCTTCTAAGAAAGGGAAAGGCCTCTGTTTGGGGTCAGTGTCATGAGGCTTCTGGAAACTATCTTTTGACTCGCCTTCACCCATCCATTATTCTTTTTTTCATCCAGAAAACAGGTTCATCTCTTTGTCGTGAGCACTTCTGAAACCAGCTTATTACCCATCACTACATGGTCTCTCCCTGAGATAAGCTCCCTTTCCAGGGGGATTACATACCTGAACACAGATGACCCCACATCACATCCAACTTGTAAGTGCACAACTGTCCACCCCAGGCCACTACCAAAGGCCACTACCTGGACACTTGACCACCCAACTCCTGAACTGCTCATTATCTTCCTTTTCAGCCTGTATTTCCTGGCCATCTTGAGGCACCTTTGGAAATACCACAGTTCTCCTTGCTTGGCTGTGCTATCTTTGGCCTTTCTCACACTCACAGTCAAATGCAGACACTCAAGTCTTGCAGGTACTTCCTCTATAAAATCCCTAATCTGTTTTCTTTTTTTTTTTCTTTTTTTTTTTTTTGGTTCTTCAAGACAGGGTTTCTCTGTGTAATAGCCCTAGCTGTCCTGGAACTCACTTTGTAGCCCAAGCTGGCCTCGAACTTACTGAGATCCACCTGCTTCTGCCTCCCAAGTGCTGGGATTAAAGGCATGCGCCACCACTGCCCGGCTCCTAATTTGTTTTCTACTTGTAATTTGAGGTTTTAAATAAGACAAATATCAGGCCATCATAATGAGTGAAAAGATCAGTAAGGTAGGCCGGCAAGATGGCTCCTCAGTGCTTTGATAAAGGCCTACCAAGAATGACGACCTGAGTTCGATCCCCAGGATCGACATGGTGGGAGGGAGCCGACTCCTGTAGTTTTCCTCCGACCTCCACATGTGCGTGGTGGAATGTACCCGAGCACATATGTAGATACATAAATATAATTTTCACGAAGACCAGAAAGGAATTTGAGTAGACTAACTTAAATCTTACTATCTAATGGGTCTGTATTCACAAGTGTTCTAGAAACTATGACTTTGCATTCAGATCCGACTGAACTGTAGTATCCATGGCAACTGACCTTCTGGAGGACTGCCCCGCCTTTCCTAACTGTCTGGGCCCAGCACTGCAGGCAAACTAATGACCTGCTGCAGCGGCCACCCTCAGGGCCCTGCTCCTGCTCGTCCCTTCCCACCTCCCCCATGTGCACTCTGGGACACGGGGCGCTCTGGCTGTGCCATCTGTCACCCGTCGTTGACTGCCAGGGCTGATTGGGCTGATCTGGCCGTGTAAGCAGGTGTCCCTTTCCTCCCTCCTGGCCCCATGTGTGCCCTCCTCAAGCTGCAGCTCGGCTGCTGAGGAGGAGGACTTCCCCCGAGAAGAGCAGCAGTCCTGGGTCAAGGGTGTGCAGGCAGCTGCCGTGCTTCCTGGTAGGAGTGCAGACGAGCCCTCCAGTGTGCACTCGTGTTCACACGAGCCCTCCAGTGTGCACTCGTGTTCACACAAGCCCTCCAGTGTGCACTCGTGTTCACACAAGCCCTCCAGTGTGCACTCGTGTTCACACAAGCCCTCCAATGTGCACTTGTGTTCACACAAGCCCTCCAATGTGCACTCGTGTTCACACAAGCCCTCCAATGTGCACTCGTGTTCACACAAGCCCTCCAATGTGCACTCATGTTCACAGACCACCTGATTCCACTCTGCTGCTGTGGATTATCTGGTAGCCTGGCAATGACTATGGACCCTGTCTACAAAGAATCATTTTTAATGAATAAAATCAAATGCACACACAGCATGACAAAGGAAACCAACTGTATAGAAATACAAAACAGCAAAATATCTTTCAAACTGTGCGACACAGCAAGAGCTATGTTATTTGTAACATTACACACAGGAGCTAGTGGAGGCCTAATTATGTCCACTGTGACAGTGTGAGGAGTGTGGTGCCATGCTGAGTCACCTACAGCACCAGCAGTGCATGTGGCAGCACTGGAATCCCACTGGAGGCAGAGGCCCAGGACCTCTGCCACAACTTGTCCACTGTCTGCACTTTAAAGCACTTGCCTACCCAGTATAACCCAGTATATGGCAGGGCCAGGACCATCGATGCCTGTTTCATTCCTGCATCTCCAGCTGCTGGGAAACAAAACAGGGGCCCAGTGACCTTCACTTCCCCATGTCATGTTCGGGTGGCAGTCCTGGAATGCCTTTCCTGGGCAGTGGGTCCAGAATGGTGAATGATTCTGACCTGACAGAATGTGGGCTCTGGACCTGGACCTGGGCTGACCTACCTGATACCACAGAACTGTTGTAGGCCAGGGCAAACCGCTCATCAAAGACAAACAGCTTCCCTTTGTAAAAACCATCAGGAAACTCTTCCAGGTACTTGTGGATGCCACCCTTGAGCTGAAACACTTCCTTACACACTCCCTGGATAGAGAAAAACATTACGATGGTGAAAGAAACAGACTTTAGAAGCAGCTCCATGGTGTTGAATGCCCAAGCACAGCATCCACCACCTGTGCCCACCAGCCAGGGGCTCCCAGTGGCCCCCTGAGGGTGTGGAAAATGCTGACCAAGGGGTCAAAGAACCACCTGGCTAGACCTCGCCTCCTGGGGGATGGGTGATGACAGTAGTCAGGCCCTTCACCTTCTAAGACCCTGGGAAGCCTAACTATTTTTGCTAGCCCCTAAATATAGGAAGGCATCTGTTGGGACATGTAATGTTCCTGAATGTGCTCTTCTCGGGATCAGGCACAGGATTAGGAAAGGGGAGCCACTCAGCTAAGCTTGCTCCTTTGTACTTGACAAGTCTTCACGACTGCTAAGTGCTGCAGACTTACGCAGCTCAGGGTCTTACTTACAGACCCCATGCTGGAGCTGCGCCAGGTAAAGAAAACCCTTCAGCCTGCTCGGGTGAGCAGGGGGGAGGGGGTGGGGGGAGGAGGTGGGGGTGGAGCTGTCTGCACCCCTGTGTGCTGGGCCTGCAGTGGCTCACCTTGGCTCTGAGGTACGCAGAACCCCGCTCACAGCGGATGCCCCCAGTGCAGTACATCAGCACCCTCTTCTGCCTGAAAATGTCAAGGTTTTTGTCAACGTAGCTAGGGAAGTAACTGAATTTCCTGATGTCTGGTGCTAAGCAGCCCTGGAATCGTCCCTACAACACAGGGACAGAAGGAAATGATTAGAAAATGTACCTGCTGGGAACCCGGTTCTTTCCGTGTTAACAACCCCACCTGGGTAACAAGCATCTGCTACCCAAGGTTTGCATCCCATACTCTCACCCTTTAACTTCAAGATCTGGAACTAGACACGGGGCGAGGGTTGTGGGTTCCCTTCTTACAGATCCCCCAGGGGAATGGTCAAGGTTACAGTGGCAGCTTTCACAAGGTCACTGGCACATGCCAAGAGGAGGTTCACGGGAAACAAAATCATTTTATGTGCCAAGATGTCTTTAACTGGTATTTCCTTAGACTTTCTCAACAGACTTGGAGTTCAGGACTTAGGTTTTCCCTGATGCTGCCAGTACAGGAAGGAGACGGATGTGGCTAAAGGTTCTACATGAGACATGTGCTGTGCTGGCACACACACCCTTTCACGGCACTCAGTTCTGGCCTTACTTACTATTTTGCTTTCATAGAAGTTTCTGCAGTCCAGTAGGATAGTGTCACCTCGGTCCTGATTGGCCTGCGATAAAAGCTTTTCTATTTCTTTATGAAATTCACCAGGGGATAAATGGATTCCTAAAACCAAGCCAAACAATTACATTAAAACAACAGGAAAATCTAATCACAACTGTCCCAACCTGACTAAGTGTGGACTTTGCTTCTTTCCACCTAAACCTCTTTTCACTAATTACAATTCAAAGAATGACAGTATCTGATGATCAGGATAAAACATCTCAGCATCCCAGGCATCTCCATCTCCTTGCTCTAACCTGAGACTACAGAGCTCCGACAGTTGAGAAATAAGGGATTATTCTTTTTTTTTTTTTTTAAAGATTTATTTATTTATTATGTATGCGGAAGAGGGCGCCAGATCTCATTACAGATGGTTGTCAGCCACCATGTGGGTGCTGGGAATTGAACTTAGGACCTCTGGAAGAACACTTGGTGCTCTTAACCTCTGAGCCATCTCTCCAGCCCCCAAGGGATTATTCTTAAACCAGATGCATGGGGCTTTATGTGGAGTGCCAGTGCACTGTGTGCTGTGTGGTCACTAGTGAGTGAGGAAATGGAGAGGGTCCTGCTGTCAATGTCCACAAAGGAGCTTCAACATGCTCAGGATTCACTACAGCCTTCAAATTGTCAAGTAACAAAGTTGACCCCAAATTCAAGGCTAAGACCTTGGCTTAGGGCAGGTAGTTGAGAGCACGGTGTTATGGGAAAGTTAGAGCATGTGTGTGTTTGATACGAGGGTAAGAAGAACATATCTAAATGTGTGCATGCATAAGAGAAGGGTGTGTGTGACAACACACGTGAAAAAGACTGCGAGAGAGAAAGAGAAGCTCTACACCAGGAGAGAAGAAATGGAGGAGTCTCAAAGCACAAGAGGGCTGGGAGAAGAGACTCCAGTCTGTGGAGCCTTCGCCTTAGACTCTCAGAACAGAAGTATCCCCAGACATCTTACTCCCTGTGAAGAACTTAGAGTGAACCTTGCATTGTGGGATAATTACACTTGGGGGGGGGGCCCTCTATGACACGGTTATCCATCACTCATGACAGAACTCTATGGCACCACAGGAGCCTCGCTGTGTTCCGCATGAACCCCAATAACCATCACTAGTTCTCCAAACCTGGAGAGCAAAGGGCCCCTGAGCACAGTCTAGGTTCCCAGCTCTCTAACCAGGCCTGTGCTATTCAGGCCGTGTCACATCATCACATGGGTCCCAAAATGGTGATGTCAAAAGTGAGCTTCAAGACTGTGAGGAGGAGCATGGGAATTCTCTTTGCCTTCTCCCTGCAGCAGGGGACTTCAGGGAGCCCAATGTGTTCCCTGCTGCAGCTGTTACTGCTGCTGCTCTTCTGGCAGAGAGGGCCCAAATAGACAAGAGGTCCCTTTAAATCACCTCCTTCAGCTGAAGGCAGCCCAGGCCAGCCTCCCCTCAGCTCCCAAGCAGTGTCCTGCCACACCAAGGAGAGATGCTGTCATACTACCTCCTGCTAAGATGGGGACACCAAGCAGACACATGCCTACCTGGGTCCTATCTCTTCACGCATGAGTCTATTTCCAAGATGCCTGTGTCTTACCCCCTCCCCCCTTTACCCTTGGCCTTCTCTTTGATATTTACCCATGAAAACTTACTATCTTCGAGGGGGTGGCCCTCTGTTCTTTGAGGGAAGGCAATGCTATCCTGGAAGGAGCCACACAAGTGGAGGCAGAGAAGGGACTGAACCTGAACTTATCAAGGCTCGGGCCCAGAGCTGTCTAGCACAGATGCTGCTGGTCACCTGTGGATGACAACTCCCTGATTGCACTGAGGAAGGTGACAGTAAGTGTGACATGCTGCATTTCAAGGACTTTATATGAAAAAAGTAAATCTCACTAATAGTTTTAAGCCGGGCGTTGGTGGCGCACGCCTTTAATCCCAGCACTCAGGAGGCAGAGCCAGGTGGATCTCTGTGAGTTTGAGGCCAGCCTGGGCTACCAAGTGAGTTCCAGGAAAGGCGCAAAGCTACACAGAGGAACCCTGTCTCGAAAAAACCAAAAAAAAAAAAAAAAAACCCTAATAGTTTTATATTCAATACATACTGATATGTTTTGGACATGTTAACCATGTTATGCAAGCTCATTTCACCTATTTCTATTTACACTAGAAACTGAAAAACAATGTTACGTGGCTCCCGTATTTCTACTCGACAGCATAACTCTCAATCTAAAGAGCAATCTAGGGGAGATAGGTGAACAGAGAACCACCCTATTGGGATGTAATTGGGACTATTCCAAGACTGGGAACTCTAGACAAATGGTGGGGTGCCTTCAAAACTAATCTGCAGGGCAAGCAAAATGGCTCAGTAGGTAAAGGAACTGCCTTCAAGTCTCACGATCTGAGATTTCTCCCCAGAACCCCATGATGGAAGGACAGAACCGAGCCTCACGAGTTATCCTCTGACTTCCACATCCTCGCAAGCCCATACACACAAATATATACAACTAAGTGTGTCTCCAGGAGATACAGTCAACTGAAGACTACCCCACGGGATGCAGTTAACACTATCCAGACTCAGAACCTCCACAAGCCAAAGGACTAAGATCCTTGAAAACCAATCTGCACAGCTGAATGTACAAGCTTAAAGACATTTTTTTCCTCGCTGAAGAGAGCTTACTTAAATCTGTTTTATTTGTGTGGAGGTCAGAGGACAAGCTCAGGCTGAGTGTTTACCTTCCACCTTGTCTGCAAGGGACTGCTGTGTGTCAGCTGCCTGTGACTCTCTGAGAGTCTCCTGTTCCTGCTCCCCATCTCACAGCAGGAGCTCTGGGGTTACAGGTGTGCACACTGGGACACACTTGAGTGACCAGTGCTTTACCCAGTGAGCCGTCTTAGCTCCTCGTATTTAATCCTAATAGAAACTTCAGAAATCATGACACAACCGGGAATTCACTGAGAAGATATTTATGAAGTAATTACTGCTAAAATGCTTTAGACATGGTTAATAGTAAAACCTAACTGTTAACCTTTCTTTTAGAGGTATCTACCGAAATATTTATGAGTGAATTAACATGACACAGAGGCTCTCTTGAAAGTGATCTAGGATGAGAGAAAGGAATAGGGTGAGAGGACAGTTTGCCATGAATGAGTAGCTGCTGAGGCTGCATGGTAAGCATATGGAAGTTCATTCTATTATTTTCCCTAGTTAATGTTTGGAAACTTTCATGGTAAAAAGTAAAACAAAACCAAAAATCCCCACCAAACAAATGTCTTTCAGTCATCTATAGTAAGCACAGGGAAGCAGGGATTGAATGTTCTAGAACACTGCTGTGGTTGTGAAAGCTATTTGCTTACCGTGACAAAAGCCCACATGCTCTTTCTGCTGATGAACTATTTGCAAGTAATAACCACACCACTTTCAAATTGCTCTTTCTGGAAAGAGGAAACAACTTCTTGCCAAACCATCACTGAGAAAAATGTGCTATGGGTCTAAAGGTGAGCCTTTAGTTACGAAAGCACCACAGAAGCCAGTTCAAATCCTGGATAGACAGTTAGCTGCCCTATGGCTATTTTAGAGAGAAGATCCACTAGTTTCTGCTGATCAATGTCTAACTTTCTTACTTGCCTATTATGTTTTATCTCTATGACAAAAAGCACAATTCTTTACAACATGAGCATACCAGGGTTCTTGTAGGAGACATGGCTGGGGCTGATCCCCATAGGCACGATCTCTTCAAACACACCGACTCGCAATTCCGGGAAGCAGTGAGCGCCTCCTTTGCTGCTCTAGCCAAGGAGAAACAAGACAGAGTTTACTGTCCCACTGCCAGCTAAAGACAAGTGCCAAATATAAAAATTATGGTCTATTTTATAGTGTGATAGCTGAAATTTTAAACCTCAAATTAGGGGTAAAAAAGAAGTGTCAATGGAGATAAAGCTATGATCCAGAATGTTCCAGATAATTCAACATGTTAATAATGTTCACTGCGCCACTTCCACATGCAGGAACATTATGTTGTAGGGCTCTGAACACGTAAGTCAGCACCACTGAGCCACTGACGTGATCGCACGCCAGCTCTGGTTGGGGCGCAATGGCAGCTTGGGAATTATTGGGGTGTCCCGCCAGCTCACCACTCACTGTGCTGAAGCCTGAAGGACTGAGACACAGCAACTCCGCTGACAGAGCCACAGCTTTTGTCTCAGGTGGTGTCAGCTTTAACTTCAGGTTACTGAAACCATAGTCCACCACAGAGATCTGCCAAACAGTCTCTCCAGTCAAAACACCCAGGTTTCAGATCCCAGCTTGTCTAACTGCAGCATCCTTACAGGAAGGGAGACTGGGACCAGGAAGGGTACTGACTGATTCAGCGAGGGGCCATGGTCACTTAGTGGAAGCAGTGACAAGCACGCCTGTTTCATCGCACTGGCTTGGAACTCAAGCGGAGGGCTTGTCTGGCTCTGTGCGCACTCTTCAATGACCCACACCAGCAGACTGCTCGAGCTTTAGTTCATTTCCTACTTCTCTTACCTTAAAATCATCCTCACACAGGTAATCCTTAAACAATGGGCAAGAAAGCATGGCTTCCACGTAGAGTCCGGTGGCCACTTTACTTCCTCCAACGGTTCCGTTGATTCCTTCAGTAGCGATCCGGATCTGAGACACAGGATGGTGAGGAGAGTGCTGTCTTAGCTTGGCTGTCTTCCCAGGACAGACTAAAGGTCCCTTCCATGTCAAGGAGCATAACAGGAAGAGCAGAGGCTCTTACAAGACAGCATGTGTGTCCCTCTGAAGTAGTGGGATCCACTGGTCAGCTGAGGAATTCAGTCCATACGTGCCAAACAAGAACACGGGACCGAGACCTCTGGAAAGCCTGTTTGCTCCAGAGCCCCAACTGCCCAGTAACAAAGGGGGTTCTGAGATGAGTCTAAACCCAGGCTGTAGACAGAGCTTCCAGAGGCTAGGGAAGAAGATGAGCTCCGCCACTTCCTCACAGGTGGCCCAAGAAGCTTCAACTTTGATGTCTCCATGCTACTTTCATAGGTACGACAATGCCAAAAGTGAATTTAAAAAAAAGCCCATTGAAGAGACTTTACCCCAGTTCTAAAGAGGGAACTTACCGGATAGTGGGATGCACATGTCACCTCTGCATGGAGGCTGAAGGAAAGCCACCATCCCAAACCGATAGGCTGTAATTCTAGTTATGTTTTGCTCACCCACGTCCCCTATGTCTGTATCAATGCCTGCCACATGGTGGGCTCAGTACCCACTGAGTAAATACATGTGTGCCCACGTCTAGGCTTCTCTGGCTTCTCTAATCTGAAACTGTCTTTGAAACACTTCACTGGGAATGGAACACGAAAGCCTGTCTAGGGCATGCCGGAGGCCTGCACAGCTGGTTGTCCTAAGAGCAAGATTCTGTGGGTGTTTAAGATGGAGCAACTTTATAAGGAGCCACCTCAGAGCAAGGTGCTAGAAAATGCCAGCTGGGACGTCATGGAGAGAAGGGATTCAATTCAAGGCCCAGAACTGTTACCACTATTCACACATACATGCAGCCAAATTTGAAAGTTATATGTGGCTGCTCATTTTCAGGGTCCAGAGAAGACAACTGAGTTGTTGTCTCACTTGATCCAACTCTTAGGTCATGTGACAAGCCAATGCCAGCTGACTGGTAACTACTCAGAGAAGTATCCTGATTCCCACAGACTTCCTGAGAATGAGAGCTGCAGCTGGGTGTGCTAGAACATACCTTTTCCCAGTGCTCAGGAGGCAGAGGCAGGAGGATCTCTGAGTTTGAAGTCAGCCTGGTCTACAGAGCAAGTTCCGGAACAGCCCAGGCTACACAGAGAAACCCTGTCTTGAAAACAAAGAGGGCTGCAATCCAGGGAGCATGCTCTGTGTGTGAGCCAGGAAAGCAGAGTGCACGAGCCATCTCTGTCCCACAGGCACCATACCTATCCCCAACCAACAGGAGACAACAAAGCAAGACAGCCTTGAGCAGCAAGGTCAGGAAATCCATCTGAGAACAGTCTGACAGAGGTGAGGATGAATGCACATTTCTATGTGGCTGTTTCTGGGTAGGCGGGCCAGTTCTTCCTATTTCATTTCCATCTCAGAAACCAAATGCATGCCATGCACATCCACTGCCTAGGACAGTCACCTCTAAACTCCCTCAGGAGACTTGCAATATCCATCAGAGATGCTCTCTGGTGAAAGGCCTTGTCAGTAAGAAACTGAGACAAGCAACAGTTAGCACTGTGGAGCACCTGAGACAGAGCTCCACATTCTAATCTCTAGTCCACAGACAAGGAAATGGCAGCCACGGCTGCAGAGAAATCAAAGAATTGGTGAGTAGTGGATCCGTGACTCAACTGTCGTAGGATTCAAATCTTACCATTTGTCCTTTCCAGTCTGAATGTATCCCCTCAAATTTTATTAATTAATCCATTCACTTTATGTGTATGTGTGTGTGCCTGCATGTATGTATTCGTACAAGTGTGTTCAGGAGGCTGTGAAAGTCAGAAAAGGGCACTGGCCTCCCCGAAACTCCAGTTACATTGACTGCTGTGAGCTGCTCTGTGGGTGCTGAGAATTGAACCCAGGTCCTCTGCAAGAGCAGTAAGCATTCTTAACTGTTAAGCCATTTCCACAGCTCATTCTCAGATTTCTTGAGGTCATATGATGAAAACACTCAGATTCCCCTTTCCTTACCTAAGAACCAATATTGTCAAACACACAGCACTAAAGTATCTCATTAAACTGGCCAAGTCTCTTAAGTCTAGAAATTTGGATCTGTGATCCAGGAAACTGCTGCCACCTGGTGGACGGGATTGCTCACTGCTAGGGTGCCACAGGCTGGGCCCAAAAGAAAAGGCCTCCTAGATGGACACCTTTTTTTTTCTCTGTATGTAGCCTAGCCTACACTTGAAATTGCAGCAATCCTCATGCCTCGGCCTCTTGAGTGATGAGATTACAAAAATGTACCACCACACCTAGCTTTAAACCAAAATAAGACTGATTTCATAATTCTGTACATTTTGTATGAACCGTCATCTTCCTTGTTGAGAAAGTTCACTGACTAGAGATGGTGATATATATTCAGAATACCAGTTTTCAAAACTATGTGCTAGGAATTAGGATATATTGTTGAAAAGTAAAGCCCCCTACCCCCGCCAGCTCACAGGTCAAGATGCAGAGTCAGAAACAGACGAGCGCTAGGAAGCTGTGAAAGGGTCACGGGGATTCCCCTGGAGGGTACACTGAGGAAAATGAGTTCAGGTGGGAAGGGCAGAAAGGGTTTCAGAGAAAGCTTCATTAAAACGGACAACCGAAGCTTCAGCAAAGTAGACTAGGGAAACAGGGTGGGTGTGGGAGTGCTCCTTGAAGAGAATCTGTCTAGAAAAAAGGCAAACAAAACAAATCTTGCTAGGTCCCAAGAAACCGAAGGGCACAGCTGGAGTGTGAAGAGTGGCCAGAGCAGGGGCCCAGCCCTGCCGCAGTGGAGGCGGTTAGGGTTAGGGTTAGGGTTAGGGAGGTGGCCTGGCCCACCCACTGCTGCTGGAGCTGCTCTAACAAGATCATTCTGGCTGCCGCGTGGAGAGCAGGCTAAATGGTGGGTGACAACCAGGAACTGGAGGCTAGTCTGGAAGTTACCGCTTGGTCTAGGGTGGCTGAAGCGGAAAAAAGAAGTAGATGGAGTCGAGGGATATTGCAGTGTGGGGATATATTGTGTACACTAATAAAGCGTGCCTGAGGATCAGAGGACAGAGCCAGTGACTAGATTAGACATGGATGCCAGACAGTGGTGGCACACACCCTTAGTCCTATCACTTGAGAGACAGAGATCCGTCTGGATCTCTGTGAGTTCAAGGCCACACTGGAAACAGAGCCAGGCAGCGGTGACACACCTTTAATCCTAGTACTGGGAAGCACACACGCCTTTAATCCCAGGATATGACGGCAGGGCTGAGAAAGGTATATAAGGCGTGAGGAAACAGGAACTAAGGCAGTTCAGCTGAGACCCTTTCAGGTGAAGACTCAGATCATCTCAGTTAGAGGATTCATGGAGTTGGTAAGGTAACAGGTGGTTGCTGTGGCTTGTTCTGCTTCTCTGATCTTTCAGCCTTTACCCTAGTCTCTGGTACTGGGGTTTTTTTTTAAAGACCATCTACAATGTGAACAACACTGCAGGGCAGGGTGTGGTGATGAACTGAATGGGGTGAGTGAACCAGTACTTGTCAAACAACATGGGCGTGAAAAATGTCACTGACCTATCAGTTTATTAGTAACTGGGGCATGGAAGGACCTCAGAAGGTTTCTACTGCACTTCCTTTAGATTTAAAATTTGAAAATTATTTAATAGACATATACATGGAGAATAAACCACAAACGGCATTTTACAAAAATAAATGTTGTCCTCTCAGGCAGAGATGAATGTTACCGTCTGGGAATATTGCTGTGGGATGGTCTGTATGTCAAATGTGTTGCTGATTGGTCAATAAATAAATCACTGATTGGCCAGTGGCCAGGCAGGAAGTATAGGCGGGACTAACAGAGAGGAGAATTGAGAGAACAGGAAGCTGGGTGAGAGAGACACTGCCAGCCGCCACCATGACAAGCCGCCACCATGACAAGCCGCATGTGAAGATGCCGGTAAGCCACGAGCAATGTGGCAAGGTACAGATTTATGGAAATGGATTAATTAAGCTGTAAGAACAGTTAGCAAGAAGCCTGCCAAGGCCATACAGTTTGTAACTAATATAAGTCTCTGTGTTCACTTGGTTGGGTCTGAGGGGCTGTGGGACTGGCAGGTGAGAGAGATTTGTCCTGACTGTGGGCCAGGCAGGAAAACTCTAGCTACAGAATATGCTTCCTCTCATCTTTACACACACACTCGTGGATATGCTACGAACATGCAGTCTTTCCTTCATTCCCGGTCTCTGATCCTTACAGAGTGTCTGCTATACACCTGCTCCAGCACTGAGAACACAACAGTGGAGAGAAAGCTCCTGGCCCCATGCGGCCTGTATGCTGAGGAGACAGGTTCTACTTTCAGACCGTAATAGTCTTTGAGCAACAGCAAAGGCAGAGAGGAGTGAGGACACTTCACACGGTACTTCTGAGGAAGCAGCACTGGAGCAGAGTAGTGCTCTGAGAAGGCATGAGGCATGCCAGGGAGGGGAAGGCCCCGTAGAAGGGAAGGACGTACAATGTCAGTACCTGAGGTGGTAAAAGACCTGATTCTCAGAAAACAAAGGCGCTATTAGAATCAAACCGACATGCAGAGGCTTCTGGGTTCTGAACATTTCCCTGTCTCAGCCATCAGCAAACGTCAGCATACAGATGTATCGGAACACAGCCACACCACTCCTTTAGGTACCACCCAGGAATGTTCACCCTCCAGGAGCAATGAGCAGGTTTGTTCCATTTTTTAACAAAGCCTGAGATATTTACTATTTGACCCTTTAGGTATAAGTGACTGACTCCTGGTCTAGAAAATAACACATCAGCAGCTGTTTACTACTTCATTAGAATGCCAGGCAGAATTTCCCTTGTTCTGAGAACCTGGAGTGAAGACTTCCACAAAGAGCACAGCCCCTGCAGTCCAGGGGTAAGGGGACAGGATGAGGCTGTGCAGGGCATGCGGGCAGCAGCGCACGTGGGCAGCAGGGCTTACCTTGCCTGTGAGGTGCAGGAGCTGGCACAGAGCTGTCTGCCAGGCACAGATCCTGTGGGGGTCCTCCAAGTCACAGTAGCAGTAATACAGGAGTACCTCCCCGTCCTCGTCACCCTGGCCACTACAAAAGGAAAGTCAGAGGCAAGAGCATCTGAGTCCCAAGGAGGCCACAGTTCCCAATAAATCCAGGCAGAAATGGGAGAACACAAAGTTGGAGCAACTCGTGTCTGTGTTCTTGCTATTCGAACAAAGGAGCACTTCTCTTCCATACTTTCTCTACATAGGACAGCATCTGCGCCGGACTTCTTACATTACAAAAAGCAAATCTGCTTTACTGTCATCATTCACCACTCACACCCAAGAGTCAGATATTATTAACCCCTTTACAGGCAAGCTGGAAATGAGCCCACTGTGGCTTAGCCTCAATCAGAAGGCAGCATCTAGTTTGACTGGCTCACCATGAAAAAGGTTTACTTCCTTTTTTTCATATAATCCACTTACCTATGAGACATGGTATTTTTTATTTTTTTGAGGGGATTCAAGACAGGGTTTCTCTGTGTAGCAGCCCTATATGTCCTGGAACTTGCTTTGTAGACCCAGGTTGGCTGGTCTCAAACTCACAGAGATCCACCTGCCTCTGCCTTCCAAGTGCTGGGATTAAAGGCGTGCACACCACATCTGGCTGAGTCATGTTATTATTGGCCATACAAGACAAACCTTTCTATGTCAGCATGCTCACACAGTAGCACTAAATCACTAAGAAGACATCAGTACCTTAGGAGAAGAGAGTAATATATCACTAAGAAGACATCAGTACCTTAGGAGAAGAGAGTAATATAGTTTGAAACTAGACTTAAAAAATTCAAAGCAAAGGAAAAGTTTGGATTCTGAAAATCCAGTATGTGGATGGATTCTGAAAATTCAGTATGTGGAGTATGGTATTCTCCAATAATCTTTTAAAAACATTTTATGCATTTACTATTTTTATGTGTATGGTGTTTTGCCTACATGTATGTGTACCATGTGCATGCAGAAGCCAGAAGAGGGCATCAGATCCCCTTCACAACAGACAGTTGTGGGCCACCCACTGTGTGCTGGGAATCAAACCTGCACCCTCTGGAAAAGTAGCCAGTTCTCTTAACCACTGAGCCATCTTTCCAAGCCCTTCCCAATAATCTTGATGAATGATTTGTCTGTCCAGATGCATAGTTCTGAATTCATCAGTACCTGGACCAAACAAGTCTGTCTGATTTTTACCTACTCCATTTATTTAGACATTTTAAATCTAAGTATAACTTACAATAAAATTCAAGCATTATGTTCCCATTCAAACCCTCAGAAAGCACATCGGGTTTACCCTCCAGGCACTCTTGTGTGTGGCTTCTGGTCTCTCAGCATAAAGATCTGACAAACCATTCACGCACAGCCCTGTGCTATCCTCTGTCCATAGCTCGTACTGCACAATGTTCCTTTTTGGTTTTAGTTTTTTTGTTTTTCCGTGTAGCCCTGGCTGTCCTGGAACTCGCTCTGTAGGCCAGGTTGGCCTTGAACTCACAGAGCTCTGCCTGCCTTGGCCTCGGCCTCCCGAGTGCTGGGATTAAAGTGTGAGGCAGTACACCATGTTCTAACCAGACGGCATCCTTCCTTTCACGCTCCTGCTATTCTATTTACAGTTGTTTCCACTTCGTCTCTTTAAAGTATTTCTATTTCTTTAATCTCTGTGTGTGTATGATGTGTGTCTATGGTATGAATGTGTTCACGTGTGAATGTAGGCAGGCACATGGGTGCCACAATGTGTATGTGGAAGTCGGAGGACAATCTTGGGTATCGGTCCTCACCTTCCACCTTGTTTGAGACAGGTCTATTGTTCTTTACTGCTGTGTACCCAAGGCTTGCTGGCCTGTGAGCTTTTGGGGATTCTGTCCCTGCCTCCCACTTTGCTGTAGGAGTACTAGGATTGCCCATAAGCACTACCATGCCAGGCTTTACATGGATCCTGGGGATTCAAACTCAGGTCCTCATATTTACATGGTAAGCATTGCCCCCAGTGAACCATTTCTTGAGTCCCTATCATTTTAAAATATAACTAGTTTATTTTTATTTAGCAGACAAAATAATGAGTTGTTTCCAACATTTTGTTACTACCAATAAAAGTGCCACAAACATTCATGTTTAGGCTTTTGTGGGCCTATGTTTTTATTTCTGTTTGTTCTATACCCAGGAGTGGAGAATTTTAAAAGAACCTGCTGAACTCTTTTCTAGAGTGGTGGGTCCATCTCTACCCTCACCAGCAAGGACTGAGCATTCTGCTTGCTTCACCGTGTCCCCTGTATCTGCTATGGCTGCTCTTTCTCAGTTTGCCCATTTTTGTGGGTTAACTGTAGTTTACTGTTGTGGTTGGAAAGTAGTTTAAAAGCAAACCAAACACAGAATAAAAAATGTACCTGCTCAGCTCATCAGGGCTAATGCGGCTTACATCAGGGAGCCAAGCAGACACTTCCTGACTAGGAGAGAGACAGTCTTTAGGAGGGCTCTTTCTGTCTGCGGATGGAAGACTCTGTGAAGCACTCAGTGCTGCAGTTAGCTGCTTCAGAACAGAAGCAGTCTGCTGGCAAACTTCTTCAGCATGCAGTGTTGCCACATGTCTGTGGATGCTGGTCTGGTCTGCAAACAGCTGCTGACAGCATCTCCACCATTTTCCTTTAAATTCCAAAGAAGGTGCTGGAACTTGTTTGGTTTTGACCAAAAGGGCAAAGGCCTGAAATTCACATTTCAAACAACATCATTATTTAACAGCCTTAGGTTTCGGGTAACAAAAGTTTCACTCAATCTCTTATATTACTTTTGGGGGTAGGGGGTGGTTCTAGTTTGGCATCCTGCCAGTCTACAAAGAATTCTAAGAGCAAGAGCATGGGCTTGTATTGCTTTCAGCAACCCATACACTGACACTGGAGTGGTAAGGTATGGCTTCATACCCTGGTCTTCCACACCCAATGTTCTTCTGTCCATGTCAGGGACATGGGCAAACCTGGACACCTTACTGCTTCCACCTTCCAGAGAGTCCTTCTCCACAGTGTTCCCTGAGGTGCGATGTTACTCTGATTCCTCTAAGACAGTAGTCTCAACCTTCCTAATGCTGTGACCCTTTAACATAGTTCTTCATGCTGTGGTGACCCCAACCATAAAATTATTTCATTGCTACTTCATAACTGTAATTTTGCTAGTGTTATATGAATCATAATCTAAATATCTATATGCAGGACATCTGATATGCCACCCCCAAGCTGAGACTGCTGCTCTGTCAGACCCCTTTTAAACACTCCGAGTTCGCTGCAGAGGCCTCATCTAACATCAGTCTGCGGCACTCCTGCTAAATGCCATTTCTTTACTTTCTGGATATAACATTTCCTATTTTCATGTTTCCACTTAGTTGGAAATACTGGCCCTGCTATTTACCTTTGAAAACAAATGTGAGGAAGTTATTCAGTCCAAATTTCTACTTGGAAAATGTAAATCAAAGAATTACATATATGTTAACCACATAATAGAATTATGTCCTTGTCTAGTACAGAACAGAAACACAATGACTCCTAAATGTCTCCCCATCCTGCTTCGAGCCTCATCGTTTACTATTTCTTTTACAATCTTAGTTCAAATGAACCAGTCTACTCACTGTTCCTTAATGTTACTTGAACACCTCTGTCCTCCTAGCCTGGCTTATGCTCAGCCTGGTGTCTGGAGTACTCTTCTTTCCTAAGTCACCAAAATCTTATCTAACTGAAAAGATGTCCATTGTTTGAAGCAGATGCTTAAGGCAATTACAGCCCAAAGCAGATAAGTACCCCTCAGGAAACTGGCAAGACTGTTCTAAAGTAACAACCTCTTACTGTTCAGCCACCAGAATCCATTTTCCTTTCTTCCTGGGAAACTAGCCTTTGCAGTCAAGGCTGTACCACTGTTTCCCAATGGAAATGACGCATGACAACTCCACTTCTGGTCCATACAAACCTCCCATGTGTTCTCTCTCTCTCTCTCTCTCTCTCTCTCTCTCTCTCTCTCTCTCTCTCTCTCTCAGAAATGTGCTGAGGCCAGCAGAGGTAACACCAGGCTGGGTTCTTGCAACCCATGTGTTACTGAAGATGCCTCATCTCCCACCTCCCAAGTCCAAACTCCTAATGTGCTCTATCCACTACAGGTGTGAGGCCATTTGTTACTGGAACCTTGGCCACCACAATTAATACATTAGGAATTTCTACAAGACGAATGAGGAGGAACACAGAGCAAAGGTATCAATACCTATGTAACAAAAGCAAAGGGTAGTGTCCACCTTTAATCCTATCAGAGGCAAACCGATCTCTGTAAGTTCAAGGCCAGCCTGAGTTCTAGGCCAGCCAAGGCTACAAAGTGAGACTGCCTCCAAAAATAAATAAGAAACATTATCAGAACATTTCCAAGTCTTTCTTCCACATCCTACATCCAATCCATCAATTTGACTTCCAAATACACCCAAAATCTAACCATTTCTCCCTTGGCTACCACTCCACTGATCCAAGCCACCATCCCTGGATTATTATAAGAGCTTCTTAGCCTCCCTCTTTCCATACTTAGCACCATTTATTTTCCATTCAGTTGAAATACTTCTTTTAAAATCTAGATCAAGCCAGGCATGGTGACATGTGGATCTCTGAGTTCCAGGCCAGCCTGGTCCACAGAGCAAGTTCTAGGACAGTCAGGGTTACACAGAGAAACCCTATCTTGAAACAGCGACAAACCAACAAAAAACATGAACAAAAACCTAGACCAGGTATCACTCCACTGCTCTAAATTCTCCAGAGGCTCTCTTCCTATTCTCTAGGAAATCCCCAATAACCTGGTTCCTTCCACTGCTCCTACCCCATCCTGTTTCAGCCTCTTGGCTTTGGCTCGAACATAGCATGCAGGTTTCTGTACTATCTACAGCCTTTGCACTGGGTTCTCCTCCCTCCACTATCCATATGGTTTGTCATTCTTCACGTCTTCAGATCTCACCTATTGATGAACGAGGACTTTTTCTGACCATTGTAAGTCAGAGAACAAGCTGAAATCTCTTTAAACTTCTCTAACTTTTCCCTATAACACTTACATCATTTAATATATTAGATAGTTGTTTATAATTGTGTTACTCTAGTAATAGTTTGTGGCTATCTATTAAAGTTCCTATTACATAGTTATTACTAATTATTACCTATATATAAAGTCTTCTGTAAGATGCCTTGACTCTGCAATAGGCAAAATAAAACAGCAAAATATACTACCAGAAGGAGTATATATTCCTCTTTCTGGGACACTCCTGATTATTTAACAAAGATATCAAGAACTTCAAAAATATTCAAATCTTTTAACTCATTTTAGAGACTATTCTGAAGGATGTGAATGTCAGGTAAATATTAATAAGTAGCACACTGCAAGCAGCAGACAGTGTTCCTTTTCAAAAGGGAAATCATAACTTATGGAGTACTACTTACCATGGCAATTAAGTAGTTTTCCAGTTTAGTATAAAGCTTTTCCTGGAGAAATGTTCCTGACACCCTATGTGAAAGCCCTGGCCAGCACGGCTGAGGCAGTGTGGCCCTAGTCACACCTTAGGTACGCTGGGGAAGGGGAAGGAATGCAGCAGGGCCTCGCTGTCCTGGGCACTAACTGCAGCGCTGCTGAGACCTGACTTCTCTGTGTCTCCTTCCTTCCCAGAAACTGTGCAGGATGGCAGCTACAGCTGAGTATCACAGGGTCTTCATAAGAATGATTTATGGCCATTGTTACAAAGTTCAACACAAAACTCTCGTAGTTATCAACTGAAACCCACGGAGGGGCCCCCAATATCTGCAGTGTGGGCACAAGCACTGGCATGAGCGGACGCTCCTTTCATCACTAATCCATCTAAGACAGGTGTCTAGAAGGAAAATGGGTGGATCAAAAAGTGTCAAGTTTGAAACCATGCTCTTGTGTCAGTGCATGATCTCAACTACAAAGCAGATGAACGGCCTAAGTCTTATTGGTACTTAATTTTTTACTGTCAATATTTTAAATATTATCCCCCCCCCAAAAGCAAGATAAATGCTACTTTATTTTTATTTGAGTATTTTTTCTTAGTACTAAGGCTGAATTTTTTCCTGCTTTCTCTGATTTGTTAGTTTATATGTATTGTATGTTTTCCTTTTTCAAAAGTTTTAAACTTTATATGATAATTGGGGGAGGGGCACATGCCATGGTGCACGCTTGGAAGTCAGAGAGCAACTCTATAGAATAGTCAGTCCTCTCCATCCACCTCTACATGGGTTGTGGGGCTGTGTTAGAGATGAGGCGCACCACTGATGGACCTTCCTCAACTTGTGCAAGCCCGGACCTGGAGTATGCAGGGTGGGGCATCTGAAATGACAAGCTAGGGCCGTTTTAGTGTTTCTTATAGTTGATCCTTCAAGACAGGCAAGAGGAAAAGGAGACGGCATTGTTATTCCCTTCCCAACCACTGATGAATTACATGGGAAAAAGGAAAGTTTACAGTGAGGAAACACTTTACAGTGAGGAAACCTAGCAGACAGTTCCTGCCAACTACTAAAATGAACACAGTCAGGAACAGGAGCATCAGCACTGGGGAGCACCTGGGAGAATGTGGCAAAATGAACGGGCACTTCTTCCTGGATAGTCTTCCTAAGAAAGCCATCTCTGAATCTCATGGAAGGAATATGAGTCAAAACCAAACTGAGGGCCCATCTACAAAACAACCAGAACTTGAGAGAAAAATGAAGTGTTCTAGTTTAAAGATCAAGCACTCAGACCTCTAGGAAGGCAGGCACGAGTTCAGGGTCAGCCTTGGCTACACAGCCAAAAAAGAAGGACTAAGGTGTGGCAACCAAGCCAAGGGAGTAGGCACTGGAACCAGCTCAGTTTCTGTGTAACCAGGTGAGCTTTCTGCATTTGAGACAAGTGGTAAGTATGAACAGAACTTCTGGACAAGGCCAGTGTGTGCATCATTTATAAAATTCTGTAATTCGCTTTTCTGTAAGTTTGAAATTATTGCAAAATGATACTGATAAAGGACTCTGTAACCTCTGAATTTCATTTTCAAGGAAATCTGTCTGAAACTGACTGAAGGTGGCAGCTGGGAAATTGCTGTGGGATGTATGGCAAATGTGTTACTGATTAATCAATAAAACACTGATTGGCCGTTGGCTATGCAGGAAGTGTAGGCGGGGCAAGGAGGAGAATAAAGCTGGGAAGTGGAAGGCTGAGTCAGAGAGACACTGCCAGCCGCCACGATGACAAACAGCATGTGAAGATCCTGGTAAGCCACGAGCCATGTGGCAAGGGATAGATTTATGGAAATGGATTAATTTAAACTATAAGAACAGTTAGCAAGAAGCCTGCCACAGCCATACAGTTTGAAAGCAACATAAGTCTCTGTGTTTACTTGGTCGGGTCTGAGAGGCTGTGGGACTGGCAGGTGAAAGAGATTTGCCCTGACTGTGGGCCAGGCAGGAAAACTCTAGCAACAGGAAATTACAGAGATATTTATTCTTCACTGACATAGAGCCAGAAAGAGGCTCCTTAAGAGGACCACAGGCTGAAGGTGAGAAAGCCAGGTCTCAGCTCCTTAGCCAGCCATTTCCCTGTCGATGGGCCTCTGGAGCCCTGCTTTTAAGAAAACGGAGTTTCAGCCAATGGTCTCAGCAACATCAAAACACATGGTGCTGAAAGGGCATCAGTACCACCTCTTTCTAGCGCAGTCACGGTATTCTTAGTGGCCTTGCAGCATCCTGCGAGGCTCTGTCCTTTCTTCAAAGCACTGAGCTAGCGAGATGAGACCAAACTCTTTCCCCACCAGCAGCAGGGCTCAGTAACAGCCTCACTAGACGCCAGCTGCCCTACTACCTGTCAGTTCTCCTTACACTAGGGTGCTGAGTTCCTGGGATTCTTTCTACAACCGAGTGACAAAAGAAATCCATCCTTCCTGTCCAGGACCTAGTATCCTCAAATACTCCACCATAACATGTAGTTCCAAGACGACATGCTGCTAGACTAGACCACACTGTGAGGTGGAAGGCAAGCTCAGTAATCTGCTCCTGTATGTACTTCACTAACTTTATATACATGATCATGAAAACACTGACAGCAATTTTACCTTTTTCTTCGCAAATGAGTACTTCTTCTTTGTATTGCCATCTAACTCTGCTTTGAGACTGTTGCTGGGGTTAATAAGATTTGGTTCTTTTAAATCCAGGTCAGAAAACTTTAAAACGCAGGTCTCCAGGCCATCTTCTTCATCTGGTGAAGTGGAAGAAGGCATCTGGATTGATCAGTGGGGCAGATTGATTCCTTTCAGTCAGGTAGCTTCTGAGACAGAAGAGAGAAAATGCAATGCTCAACTCTTTGGGTACTGGTTGAAGCAAACATGAAGCTAATCAGTCATGCAAATTAGCAGTGGCCACATAACCCAAGCTATCCCACTCACTTGCTCACTCAATAGTATTTATGTGACAACTATGCTTGGCTGAGCACCCCCTGCACATTGGGAACAGAGCAGTAAATGCAACAGGAAATCAAGTCTGTCCTCTAGAGTTTACAATCTAGTGGAAAAGATAAGCCAATAAACTGATTTCTTTAAAGTTTTAAATTTAATATTTTAAAGAAAAATAAGCAGAGTAAGGAGGCAGGTGAAAGGGCTCTTTATAAAGGGGTAGGAAAAGCCTTTCTGAGGCCATAGCATTTTCAAAGAAACATGAATTAGGAAGCAAGCCAGGAAAAATGCTGGGTGAATAATAGCAGGAAAGCACTACGTACTTCCCAAATCAACCAATACCAGTGATACTATGGCTTTGTTTCTTTTGTTCTCAAATCTCAGAGCCAAATTTCAAAATTGCTACTGTGGCCAAATCTCACTGAAATGGATACACTATAACCAATGAACTGTTCTTTTTTTCCCTTTAGTTACATTCTATCTACTTTGTGTCTACTTGAGCCTAGACGCCTGCCATGGATGTGGAAGAGAGGGGACAACTTTCGGCAGTCAGTTTCCTCCTTCCACACTTACACAGGCTCCAGGGATCAAACTTATATCATCAGGCCCATGCAGCAGGTGCTTACCTGCTGAGCCATCTTGCCAGCCCCTATTTTTCAAATTAATTTTTCTGAGACTTGCTGCGTAGTACAGGCTGGCCTTGAACCCCTAGTAGTCTTGAATTTGAGATTCCCTTGTCTCTACTTCCAGAACATGGTGCCACCATACCAGACCCTAACCTTTGCCTTCCTTTTAAAGTCAGCCATCCATTTGAACCTCATTCACCATCACCCCAGTGCAAGGCTCCAGCATTTCTTGCCTGAATTACTGATGCTTAACTACCTACTTGGAGGACTTTTCCAAAGTCTCAGCCTACTCAGATAATCTGTCCCTGCCTCTCTGATCCCAACTTGTACCACTCCTCCTCTGCTATTATGTCAGTCTACAGTGCCTGTCATCATCCTGAAAGGGTCGTTTAGGACTTCAGCTCCAAAAGACCAAAGGCTTCCTTTGGTTCACCATGCAGCTTCACTGTCCTGAACACTGTCTTGTGTACAGAAGGCGACAAATGTTAATTAATCCAATATAGTACTTGTTGAATGAAATAAAGCAAGAATTGAAGACTCAGAGAAATAACTGTAGGCATCTGATGGTCAGTCATGTAGACTTCAGAGCAGAGACCATCAGGTAAAGGAAACAGAAAGTCTTGATTCCTAAAATGTGAACAAGCTGGACTTATCAGAAGAATGTAGTGGTTCACACACAGTGGTGGGGACAGAACCCAAGAAGCCATAGTTTGGAGTTTGCAATGGAAATTCCCGGAGAGTTGGCGGGCGTATGATCAAGATAGATTGTTTACGTGTATGGATAGATGAAAAGAACAAATAAAAGATATTCTTTAGAAAGAAAAAAGTAGGGCTGGAAAGATGGCTCAGTAGTTAAGAGCGCTTACTGCTCTTGCAAAGGACCCATGATTCTGGCCACCCACCCCGCACCCACATGGCAGCTCACTAGTGTCTGAAACTCCAGTTCCAGGGGATCTGATGCCCTCTTCTGGCCTCCATAAGCTCCTGCACACCCAGGCACAACCATAAAATATTCATATTTTTTAAGTCCGCGAAGAGTTTTAAACATAGTAGTAAATAAGTTTGATTAATGGACTTGCTCTCAAAGTACAGCGGGTAGTGTTTGTGGATAACAGGAAGTGAAGGATCTAATGACTCCTCCCTAAATTCATGAATTAAGCAAACCACAAAAACGGCCTTTTACGGAAACGGGTAAGACTGAAGGAAGAGTTTCGGCCAGACCATGGACAAGGCAGTTTGGTGCCCATCAAAGACATCAGGGCAGAGGGCGTCCACATACTGTACACGTGCAGAGGGACAGCAGAACAATTGAAACCAGATCGATCGATTGATTATCTGCGGCGTCCTCATCCGTCAGCTGGAAGAGGTGGGCGGTAAAACGACCATGAGCAGGTTCAGCCGGGCGGGCCTAACTTCCCTACGGCTGGGGAATGGTTTCCCCTCCCTCCCCGTCCAGGTCTCCCGAGGCAGCTACGGCCGGGCGGCGAGAGTGAGAACACATACCCGCCGGTCCTAGGCCTTTCCCGGGTCTCCCTTCACCAACTTGGCGCGGCTCCCCGCCCTCGAGCCCACGCCCCCCCGACGCGCGCGTGCGCAGAAAGTCCCTGGGACGTCACCTCGCTCCGGAAGTCTCTAAAGCGGTCGGCGCAGGGGCCGCCGGGAGAAACACCGCGGGGCCGGTGCAAAGCTGAGGCGGGATCGTCCGGGCCGGGATAATTTGGCTCGCCATCTGGAAGGCCTCAGGGTGGAAGGCGGGAGGAGGCGGCCGCGCGTGGACGTGCAGACGCCGGCCTTCCGCCTCGGAGCCCACCTGCGGCTTCTCCGCTTGTGCTTCCGGCAGGCGTCGTGGGCGAGTGCGCCTGCGCGCCGGCCTGTCCGCGCGCCTCGCCGCTGACCGCGCACCGGCCGGCCAGCAGCCCGACGGTTCTGGTATTGCAGGTCACTCGCAGCTCAGCTCGGCTGCGCACCCGCGAGCAGCATGTCGCGGAGGCGGCACAGCTACGAGAATGATGGTAAGTGCCCTCGGCCTGGCCGCCGCGCCGGGGTGGGAAGTGAGGCCGGGTTGCTTTGGTCCTCGGGTCTCCAGGGAACGTATAGGCAGCCCTTTCTTCCCGGGAGGGTTCTGGGGGCCCGGGAGAGGGAGGCGGCTGGCGCGGCGCGGGTGTGGCTAGTGGCTTCAGGAAAGCGACGGCCTTCCCGCTGCCCCAACTCCTTCAGTCATGGGGAAGGAAGGCCTGGTGAACCCCGTGGGCAAACCTGAGCTGGTGTCTGCCGACACTTAAGACTTGATCACTCACCGCTGAGCATGGAAATGCACGTGTGCCTGATGCCTTAGGATTAGTTAGTGACGGGGATCTAGTGGAGCGGTGTTTTTGTTTTAACCCTCCAGGGTGCACCTGGAAAGGACCCTGCGAAGACAGGAAAAGAACACAGCTATGACAGAGGTCGGATGAATTACAGTCTGAGCCCCACTCCTCTAGAAGCTACCCATTGATTTTCCTCTTTTAAGCTTCAGGGAAAGAGTTTTGCGTCTTACCAACACCCCAGAGTCACTAATAAACAGACACGTGCTGTTCTGTTGGATTGACCTTAAGCATATTCCGCTGTGTAAGAAAGTGCAGGAAAACTAACCTGAGCAAACCAGTATTTCTCATGTCGGCTTTGATAGTCCCCGGCAAGGAGGTCATTGTGTTGTCATCATAAAAAAACAAGCTCAATTCTGCACCATTACTGCCCTTCAAGGACACAGGCACACACAAGAGTGGGACTTGGAGCTATTGATACTTTATTGAATTACTCTTCGAAGAGTGTTTATGGTTAAAGCAAGAAAGACTTTTAGAACTTCAGGGTTTAAATCTGCTATTTACTGTGTGAGCTTGCCAGGGTCACATGACTTCCTTAAACCTGAGTGTATGATGTGGAGTAATATTAAGCCTTTTGGTTTCTGTGAGGGTTAAATGAGATACGGTGCTCACTGATAGTTCATGATGTTTATCAACTGTTAATGTCTCAGAGGTGATACACACAGATAAATACCAACATCATAAGAGAAAAAAAAAAGAAAGCAGTGTAATTGGATTAGCTTTCTCTCTTGGAATGTTAAGACAATCAAGCAGAGCCGGGCGGCAGAGCCAGGATGATCTCTGTGAGTTCGAGGCCAGCCTGGTCTACAGAGCGAGATCCAGGACAGGCACCAAAGCTACACAGAGAAACCCTGTCTCGAAAAACAAACAAACAAAAAAGACAATCGAGCAGAATCAGACATAATTTTTAACAGTGAAACTAGGGAGTACCTGAGAGAATATCCTAGTCTGTCAGTGCCCAGAGTGCAAGTCAGCACTCCACCAGGTAGGCATGACTGCTCTGTATGCTTGGGGTTTTTTTTTTTTTTTTTTTTGTGTGTGTGTGTGTGTGGTTTTTGTGTGTCTGTGTGTTTCAAAACATGGTGGTTTCTTGTGTAATGCATGTACAGAATATAAGAAATAAAGTTTTTCGCTGCTTTGTATTTGATTAGTGTATAATCTGCTTTGGATTAGAGAGTTTGTCCTTGGCCTTCATCTCTCGTTCTTCCCATTCTCTTTGCTCATCTTACACTTCTTTTCTTCATTCTTTCTCTCACTTCCAGGGTACCCCTAAAGTGAGGGGGAAATGTCACTGGAGAGCCAACTGGAGAATTAGAATATAAATATATAGAAAACCTCTTGTTTTTGTTTAGGAGGCTTGCATAACTTTTGCTTGTGGTTGGCTTTTTTTATACCCCAGCTAGCAGCTAAATCATTTTCCCAGTTGGGTCTGGCTACAGAAACCTTAGAATAAATAGGACAAAGTGATGTAAAATTAAGCATTTCTTAATCAAAATTCAGTCTAGCAAATCATTCAGTAGTGGAAAAGGTTGTTTACAGTTCCTCCAATGGTACACATATGGAAATATACACTGTTAGAGTTTAGTGACCTAAATAAAAAGTGTGATGCTTTTTAGTGAAGTATCTACAATTTTAAAAAATATGGTTGACTGTTTTAAAGGTGGCTAGAGATTTTAAAGGAATTAAAGTTAAATAGATCTGAGCATTTCTGGGTACTGTCAGCTCTACTCTGACTTTCCTTATACTAGGCTGTGTAGCGTTGGCCTTCTGCATCTTCATTCTCTCTCTTGAATTCAGCAATCTGGTTACAAAATATTTGAAGGAAAAGGCCTCAGTTCTAAACATGTAGTCACCTCCCCCCCACCCGATATTCCCTAAATGATACAATGTCACAACTATTCACATAACACTTATAATAGGTAATGTAGAGATAATGTAAAGTATCACAATATACATAGGTCATGGGCAAATACCAGCACCACTGTATAGAAGGGACATTAGCATCCTCAAGTTTTACTGTCTGAGTTGGAGCCTCATGGATACCAAGGACAACTATGTAATATAATCAGGACTTGCTAAAGAATTTCCTAACGACTTGCAGTGCAGTAGCAGACAGTATTAACAGTGGAGGCTCCTTTACATGTTCAAGACAGAGCCCAATGAAGTATAGTGTAGTTCATCTATGATCACAGGATTGTGGAGAATGAAGTAAGGTAAAGAGTAGAGGGACCAAAGTAAGAGACAAGCTGGTCAGGTAAGGCCTCCCTGCAGATGGCCTATGACTTGAGTGATGTAAGGAACAAGCCATATGGATGTTTGAGAAAGCAGAGGTTGAAAGGAAACCATGAGTGTAATGTTAAGGTTAGAGCATTTGTCATGTTCAGAGAACAGCAAGGAGGCCATTGTTGGTAGAAGTGAGGAAGTAGGGGTACAAGTTATGAGAGATAAGACCAGAGAGTTTAGATGAGGCTCTTTCTTACCTTACTGGGCCATTTTAAGTGTTTCTGTTAGAACTATACTACTGGGGATTCACAGAGGTAGTATTAGATAGCTAATCAATAAAGTTCCTGTCATTTATTTAGAGATACAGAAAGGGCTATCCTAAATGGAAAGTACCAAATCTAAGTCTTAAACACTTTTTGTTGTTTTCTGAGACAGGGTCTCTATGTGACTGCCTAAGTAGTCCTGCTGTCTGGAACTATGTAGTCCAGGCTGAAACCACTATGTCCTGGCTGTATAGACCAGGTTGGCTGCCCCTATCATCCCCTAAGGTGTGGATCACCATGTCTGGCAGTCGTAGATTCCTTAAAAATGTCTCTGAACCTCTTCAATTACTGTTGGATATACATTTTATCAGTGTTTTATTCTTAAAAAGGAATTTGGATCGTTCAGAATCTTAGTTGAAAGTCCAGAAAGCCTATTTAATTTACTTCCACTTAGGTCTTTATCTTTTAGACTGTGACTGATGTTTTTAAACTTAACTATAGAAAGAAAAATTGAAGAGAGGTGAAAGGTTTGTTATGCTGAAGGATAGTATACTTTGTTTCAGAGGTGATATTTTTAATCAACCTAAATTTTTGTTTTAAGTCTATAGTCAAAGTATATTACTTTTCTTGGCTGGGTTTGTTACTTTTTCTTTTTATGGTGTTGCTTTTTGTCTACTTTGTGCATCCAAATTACACATCTGATTCTAATAAGGGTATAGAAAATAGTACAATGTATCCGTGTAACATTAGGTTCATGTTGCAGTGGGAAAATTATTTTGTTTGTTGGTTTGTTTGTATGTTTGGCTTTTTCTTCTGTTTGTTTTGTTCTGTTGTTCCACCACCACCACCACCTGGTTTCCCTGTTTAGCCCTCTCTGTTCTGGAACTGGCTGTGTAGACCAGGCTGGCTTCAAACTCAGAGATCCACCTGCCTTTGCTGCTAGAGTGCCGGGATTAAAGGCATGTGCCACCTTTCGGGGCTGTTATTTGTTTTCTTAAGAGCCCTATGAGTGATTCAAGGTCTCTTCTCTGCACTAGCTAAGTGTGTATAGCAATATGTAGCTTAACATATGTTATAAAACTTACATAGCTGTGTTTTAAAGCCTGTTTTGGATTATGGTGTCACCATAGACTTGTTTCTCTTTTATTGTTCAGAGTATGAAAATGTTCAGCTAATTGCCCAAAGAGTGCCTAAAGTATCTATTTAGAGTGTCTAGGGCAGTGGTTTTCAACCTTCCTAATGCTGTGATCCTTAATCCAGTTCCTCATGTGGTGACCCCAACCACAGAATTATTTCGTTGTTACTTCATGACTGTAATTTTGCTACTGTTATGAATCGTAATGTAAATATCTGATATGCAGGACATCTGGTATTTGACCCCTATGGGGTCATTTAACCCCCAAAGGGGTTGCAATCCACAGGCTGAGAAAGAACCACTGGTCTAAGGCATCTACCCTTTTCTTACTCCAGCTGATTTTTTTTCCCTCATGGATTTGACTAGGCTAGTTGATCAAGGAGCTTCGGGATCTGCCTGTTTCCATGCTCTCTGCCACCTTCAGGTTACAGACAGTGGAATTAGATAGGCAGGTCCTCATGGTTGCTCAGCAGGCACTTTACCCACTGAGCCACCCCCGTTCCCCAAACGGTATGGATGTTGTATATATGCACATGGGTCTGTGTGCCATGGAGAGGCCGATGGGTGTCCTCCTCCATCACTCTCTGCCTTACTTACTAGACTGAAGCTGCAACTCACCCTCATGGTTGGCCAGTGAACCCCAACAATCCTCATGTCTCTACCTCCCATAGTACTGGGGTTGGGGGGTATCTGCATGCCTGTACTGGCTTTTTTTTTTTTTTTTTTTTTTTTTTTTTTTTTTTTTTTTTTTTTAAGACAGAGTGTCCTAGTTAGGGTTACAATTGCTGTGATGAAATGCCGTGACCAAAGCAACTTGGGGAAGAAAGTGTTTATTTCAGCTTATACTTCCAGATAACAGTCCATCATTGAGAGAAGTTAGGACAGGAACCTAGAGGTGGGAGCTGATGCAGAGGCCGTAGAGAAGTGCTGCTTATTGGCTTGCTCCCCATGGTTTGCTCAGCCTGCTTTCTTTTCTTTTTCTTTTTTTTTTTCTTTTTTTTTTCTTTTTTTTTTTTAATTTTTTAGGCAGTGTCTCTACATAGCCCTGGCTGTCCTGGAACTCACTGTGTAGACCAAGCTGATCCACCTCCCTCTCTCCTGCAAGTGTTAGGAGTAAAGGTGTGTTCCACCATGTCTGGCTCAGCCTGCTTTCTTATTAAACGCAGGACTACCAACCAGCCCAGGGATGGCACCACCTGCAATGGGCGGGGCCTTCCCCCATCAATCCCTAATTAACAAAATGCTCTACAGGCTTGTCTGCAGCCCAGTTGTGTGGAGACATTTTCTCAATTGGGATTCCCTTCTCTCAAATGACTAGACTGTGTCAAGTTGCCATAAAATTAGCCGGCACAATTGACCCCTTGTCAATTTGACATACTTCACTTAATTAAGACATAACCTTTCCTTTTCTGGTTCATCCCCAGGATCTCAGATTAATAAATGCCACAAATATAAAACATATCACAAAAGTAAGGGTCCAATAATCTTTTTATTTTTTATTTAATTTATTTTTTTAATATTTTATTTTATTTTATTTTATTTTCTATCATCAGCTTGATACAGTACAAATTCTAATCCTAATAGTGATATGTTTCACTGATGCTTGCCCAGTGATTGAGTAAAATCAAAACTTATTATAAGCCAAAATCATCCTAGGGTCCCCCCTGCTATGTAGCCTCCCTGGATCTGTGGGTTGCAGTCTGCTTGTCCTTTGCTTTATATCTAGAATCCACTTATGAGTGAGTACATACCATGTTTGTTCTTCTGGGTCTGGATTACCTCACTGAGGATGATATTTTCTAGTTCCATCCATTCGACTGCAAATTTCATGCTGTCATTGTTTTTCTCTGCTGAGTAGTACTCCATTGTGTATATGTACCACATTTTCTTAATTCATTCTTCAGTTGTCGGGCATCTAGGTTGTTTCTAGGTTCTGGCTATTGCAAATAATGCTGCTATGAACATAGTTGAGCATGTATTTTTGTGGTATGATTTAGCATTCCTTGGCTATATGCCCAAGAGTGGTATGGCTGGGTCTTGCGGTAGATCGATTTCCAATTTTCTGAGAAACCACAGTGGTTGTACAAGTTTGCACTCCCACCAACAGTGGAGGAGTGTTCCCTTTGCTCCGCATCCTCTCCAACATAGACTGTCATTAGTGTTTTTGATCACAGCCATTCTGACAGGTGTAAGGTGGTATCTCAGAGTCGTTTTGATTTGCATTTCTCTGATAGAGTCCAATAATCTTTACCAATGCAAACACTTCAGATTTTAAAACAGTCTCTTAATTGTGAGCACCTCTAAAATCAAAAATAAATTACTTTTTTATTCCAAGAGGGAAGAGCCCGGGCACAGTCACATCCGAACAAAGCAAACGCAAACTCCCAACAGTGTAAATAACTCAGTGTCCAATGTCTGGGATCTACTCATGATCTTCTGGGCTCCTCCAAGGATCTTGGATCTCCTCTTGCTCCACCTCTGCAACTGCCACACCATGCTCATACTATGTTACTGGCCTCTCCGAAATGCTGGCGTCTTCTGCTGCAACTGGACTGCTCTTTGGCCAATAGCCTTTTCTGGGCTCTCTTCACAGTGCCAAGCCTCGACTTCTCTGCATGACCCCTTTAATCCTGGGCCTTCAACAACTATGAAGGCTGCCAATGGCCCACCTTTACCTCTCTCAGTTCCAAGCCTAAGCTGCTCTCCATGACCCCTTCTTTATGCATTCAAAACTAGTACCATCTGGGTGACTCTTACACTACCAAGTTTGGCTGCCAGCTCGAGACAGGACTTTGTCTACCTCTGGAACACAGCTTATGTGAAAACACTTCCCAGAAGATTTCACCTCAGTGATGCTGGTCTCTTCTTAATCACAGCTGATTCTTCAGCCCCAGCTGACCAGCGTCCATTGTCCCAGCAAAGCAAAGGTTTTACTTCAGTGGTTCTGTTTGTTCTCTTGTTAGTTACAGCCAACTCTTCAGCTCCAACTGACCAGATACCACAGATTCTTCACACAAATGGCCCGGTGGAGTCTTTGCTTCCCTCTGAAACATCACAAGCCAGGCCCCCATTGTCTGCACTGCTCTCCACATTCTTACCTTCCATGTGCCTGCAGAACAGCCCACTGAGCTCTCAACACTTAATGACTTTTCGGGTCCCACGTTCCAAAGTCCTTCCACAGTCCTTGCAGAAACAACATGGTCAGGTCTGTCACAGCAATACTCCACTGTCCTGGTACTAATTTCTGTCCTAGTTAGGGTTACTATTGCTGTGATAAAACACCATGACCAAAGCAACTTGGGGAGGATGTCGCTGGTTTTTTTGGACTGCCTGTCCCCAAATCATGATACAGAGACTTATTAATTATGAATGCTCAGCCTTAACTTAGGTTTGTTTCTTGTTTTTTTTTTCTTAATTGAAATTAACCCATTTCTATTAAGCTGCCCTGAAGCTCACTTACCTCATCTATGTACTGTCCATCCTGCTTTAGTGTTTCCTCCATAACTAGCTTGTTGGCCCCCAGCTGGCCTTTTCTCTCTGCCCACCAGCCCCACCTATCCCTTCTCTGCCTGGCTATTAGCTGTTCCCCTTTCTATTAGACAAATCAGGTGCCTTAGGGAGGCTTCGTGAAACAGCAGCACACCTTTACATAGTTAAACAAATGCAGCATAAACAAATGCAACACACCTTTACATAGTTAAACAAATATTATCTACAACAAGAGGAAAAGTTTTATTTCAGTTTATACTTCCAGGGACAGTCCATCACTGAGGGAAGTCAGGAGAGGAACTCAAATAGAGCAGGAATTTGGAGGCAAGAGCTGATGCAAAGACCATAGAGGAGTACTGCTTACTGGCTTGCTCCCCATGGTTTGCTCATCCTGCTCTTTTAGAACCTAGGACCACCAGCCCAGGGAAGGCACCACCCACAATGAGCTGGGCCCACCCCCATCAGTCACTAATTAAGAAAATGCCCTATAGGCTTGCCTACTGCCCAATCTTATGGGTGCATTTTCTCAGTTGGAGTTCTCTTCTCTCAAATGAATCTAGCCTGTGTCCAGTTAACATAAAATTAGCTAGCACAGGGACTCACTATTTTGCCCTGGCTGTCCTGGAACTCTGTATGTAGATCAGTCTGGCCTCAAACTCACAGTGATCCACCTGCTTCTGCCTCCCTAGTGGTGGGTTTAAAGGCCACAATACCAGCTATATGTTAGCTTTTTGATGCGGGTACTAAGAATCAAACTTGGTACCCTAAAAAAGTATTCTTAATGAAGGTGCTGTATTCTGCTTCTGTGTTCTCACCCAGACTCTCTGCTGAGTTCAGTGTCTTGTTACTGTCCATGGGTTCACATTGTAATCTGTACCACTCATATGCACCTTTCATATCCTCTCAAGTACCAGATAAGAAGAGTGCCTCTTGCTGGGTGGTGGCGCACGCCTTTAATCCCAGCACTCCAGAGGCAGAGGCAGGCAGATCTCTGAGTTCGAGGCCTGCCTGGGCTACAGAGTGAGTTCCAGGAAAGGTGCAAAGCTACACAGAGAAATCCTGTCTCAGAAAAACCAAAAAACCAAAAAAAAAAAAAAAAAAGAGTACCTCTTATTGTAGTACTTTCAGCCATCTCCATTTCTCCAAATAAACCTTGGCTGAATAGCCACAGCGACACAGAGGTTTACAATTCAGAGATGTGACTATGTGCCTGTATTTTCTCAGTTTTCTTTAGAAAACCTGCCTTGTCTCCCTGAAGCAATGTTTTCTGTGTGTCAGGCTTACAAGAGGACCTGGAAGGGTTTTGAAGACAGAAATGGTTGCAAACTGGAGCAAGCTAACTGTATAATTAGGAGGACTTTGGCATGTAATAAAGGATTAGTATAGTAGATGGGCCAGAAGGAAGGGAAGAGTTTGGTACTGTTCAGAAAAACAGCTGCTCTCATTCAGCTACTTTTTCACTAGCTAGTCTTCAAACCTCACCTAAAATCTGGTTCTGAATAATAATGAAGAGCACAGTTGGTGCATTATGCATTCTGAAGCCGTTTCTCGGCATCGGCACATTTAGTTACCTCATCATATTAACAAGTACTGTTGACACTGTCAAGTTTAGGAACCAACAACTGAGGGTCAGTAAGCAAGTTAAAAGAACAGGAGCAGCAGTATTCAGATTCCAGGTGTTTAGTATGTGGATGCCATTCCAGTGTATCCACAGAAACAGACATAGCTCCCTGGACACTGTTTATATAAAATTTAACTGAAAAAAAAATTCCTCCTGACATTATTGTTTATAGTGACCTTAATAATAGAGACAGTGTGAGGCATTGGAAAGATGGCTCAGCAGTTAAGCACACTGGCTGTTCTTCTTGAGAACCTGGGTTTAATTCCCAGCATTCATTGTGTCTTACAGAAGTTCATAACACTAGTTAAGGGGGTATGATGCCCTCTTCTGGCCTCCACAGGTTCCAGGCATACAAGTGGTACACAGTTATACATGAATCCCAAACATCTGTACACATAAAATGATAAAGAGATTTAAATTGTGTGTGTGTGTGTGTGTGTGTGTGTGTGTGTGTGTGTGTGTGTGTGAGAGAGAGAGAGAGAGAGAGGGAGAGGGAGAGGGAGAGGGAGAGGGAGAGGGAGAGGGAGAGGGAGAGAGAGCGCACATATGGAGAGAGAGAGACTGGGGTCCGGAGAGGTGGCTCAACACTTAAAAGCATTTACTACATACTACACAATCATGAGAACTGGAATTGGGGTCTCAGCACTCTCAGAAGATAAGCATGCAGTATATGCCTTTAACCCCAGCTTCAAGCCAGAGTGGAGACAAGAGGATCACAGGACTTGGTGGCTATCAGCCTGCTAAGTAAAGTGAGCTGCAGGTTCGGGAGAGACCTTGCCTTGAAGGAACAGTGTGGTAGAAGACACCCAACACCCTCTCCTGGCTTTATGTGAGTGTACTGGCATGGGGACCTGTACACATATGTGCATCCGTTCACATACACACAAATCTTTAAAAGAATGCAGGATAGAAATTGTCCAGGTACCTACCCTAGTTAAAACATGATGGTTAGAGCTACTCTAAAAAACACAGCCTGATGGAAAAGAGATTAGAGGCTAAGAAGTGACAGATTTTGTTAGTAGATTCATCATGTAACATCGTGTAATGTTGCTTTTTTTTTAAATGTTGCTGAAATAGGTGGACAACCTCACAAAAGGAGGAAGACCTCTGATGCAAATGAAACTGAAGATCATTTGGAATCTTTAATATGCAGAGTAGGGGAAAAGGTATGTACTAAGCCCAGGGGCTAGGGTTGTGACTGACAGCTTTGACTAATTTCTGAAGTTGTACTGGTTAATGTAAGTTATAGACAAAGCTTGTATTATTACTGCACATCTGTATCCCAGTGTGAATTTGTTTTGTAGCTCCTGGGATTCAGATCATTAAGGATTTTTAGTAAGTCATTTCATTAGACAAGCCTTACAATAGACTGGGTATAGTCCTCAGTATAGATGACCTGAAGCAGACTTGGATGCCTGAGACAGTAGTGGGTTATTAGTGAGAGAGGTAGAACACAGCCATGCTGTTCTCACGCTTGGGATGCACATTCTGCTTAGACTATATTGAAGACGTTGGTGACTCTGCCTGGAATTGTTTCTAATGAACAGTAACTCCTGGAATTGATTGATGCTAAGGGAATTCTCCATGAAATTGTCTTTAGTTCTTATTTTCTTCCCCACAGAATTAGAGTGCCTTATAGAAGACCTTAATGTTTTTATGGTCATGTAGGAATTTTAACTTTAATTCACTGATTGCTTGAGTGCTAACAGATCATTAATGTGATGTCCTCTGCAGAGTGCCTGCTCTTTGGAGAGCAATCTAGAAGGCTTGGCTGGTGTTTTGGAAGCTGACCTTCCTAACTACAAGAGCAAGATCTTAAGGCTTCTTTGTACAGTGTATGTATGTAAAAGATTTGTGGATCCAGGTGATAATGTATTATCTACTCTTACGTGCTTTGGGGAATGTGCAGAGGATGTGCTTACATTACATGTCACTAGCCTCCCTTCTGTCCTGAAACTCGTGCTCATGAAATGTTCCTCTTTGGCCCTTTGCTGAACTTATTTTTTTAAAGGGATAGACAGAACTAAAATGAAGTGGTTTTCATATTTTTGTTGTTGTTGTTGTTTGTTTGGTTTTTTTCAATGTGTGTTGGTGTTTTGCCTGCATGCATGTCTGTGTGAGGGTGTCAGATCCCCTGGAACTGGAGTTACAGACAGTTGTGAGCTGCCATGTGGGTGCTGGGAATTGAACCCAGGTCCTCTGGAAGAACAGCCAATGCTCTTAACCTCTGAGCCATCTCTCCAGCCCTGGTTTTCATATGTTTTATTTCTTAGGATTTTAAAATCATTGGAGTTAATTTTTTAACTCAGAAAATAAATGAGAAAGTAGATGTCTTTCAGTTAGAGACCCTTTCCCCCAACCAAGGAATACACAGTTGCATGTTTAAAGTAGAGTTGAGTTGGTTTTATTTTTGTTTTGTTTTGTTTGGGTGAATTTTTTGTTTTTTGTTTTTTATCAGTAGGACCAAATGTATTGGAAAACTTGTAAATCAAGTGAGTGGCCTTCCCCGAATACTGAAGGTGCTTTTGAACCTTTTAATGGGCATAATTGTCCTCAATGCTAGTTACCATTTCAGTAATTTAAAAATAATTGTTAAATGTTTACAGCTCATTTTTTTTTTTTTTTTTTTTTGGTTTTTCGAGACAGGGTTTCTCTGTGTAGCTTTGTGCCTTTCCTGGAACTCACTTGGTAGTCCAGGCTGGCCTCGAACTCACAGAGATCCGCCTGGCTCTGCCTCCCGAGTGCTGGGATTAAAGGCGTGTGCCACTACCGCCCGGCTACAGCTCATTTTTAATTTAAAAATATACAAAGCAGATTCCATTTTAACTTCTAATAGTTAACATTTTTTTTAAAGATTTATTTTTTGTGTCTGAGTGTTTTGCACATGTATGTCTCTGACTATGGAGGTCAGAAGAGGGCTTTCGGTGCCCTGGAACTGGAGTCATGGGCAGTTCTGAGTCACCGTGTGGGTGCTAGGAATCCAACTCGAGTCCTCTGCAAGAACAAGTTCTCTTAACTGCTGAGTTCTCTAGACCCATATTTAAGTTTTGTTTTCAATTTTCAAAGGAATCCAGTCAATTCAGGAAAATGTATTTCTGGACTAAGAAACTATAAAAGCAATCATTTTATTATAGTCATCCACAGATGCCCTCTGTTTGGATATTAGGTATTACCGAATTGTAATGTGAAGGGAAACTGTTGGAAGCCATGCTTGTTTGTGTAAGGCTGGGCTGGTATGGATTGGCAGTGTCCTTTGCAATGTTTTTACTTGGAGAAAGCCTTAGGGACCATGGCTTATTTTCAGTACTAGTAATTTTTGAGGTCCTAAATCCTCCCCTGTACTCAGCAGTGTACCTGAGGGGAACAACTTGAGAGAATTCTCCACAGAGTTGTCATCAGTTCTGTTTCCTTTTATTAGGAAGTGACGTTGACTTCTTTTTAGGCTTACCTTTACTATCCCTTTTATTTATTTATTTTGTGTGTGTGTACACATGTGGGTGCACATGTGCCTCAGTGTGTGGAATCATAGAACACTTAGAGGAATCAGTTCTCTCTTCTACCATGTGGGCCCTGGGGCTAAAGTCAGGTTGGCAAGAGCCCTAACCTGCTGAGCCATCTAGCTGTCCTCAACTATATTAACATACCATGTTAAGCATTTCTTACAGGAACTTGTTTAAAACTGATTTAATTCTTTATCTTTTATAAGCAATCCAATAATGTTTCTCCAAGTGGAATTCTGGTCCCATGGCACTTGATTAGCTAAATTTAGAAACTCCCAATGCTCTGTTCCCCCTTAATGATTCTGCATTAAAGAATCTGTTTCACGGAACACTTCTGATATTACCATGGAAACCATTTTCAGTGGAATTGTTATTTCCACTCAATATATTTGAAGAAAACTGGTCTAGAATTAGTTGTGTTAATTTTGGTGTGATAACTTCACAAGTAACTGTTCCTTAACTCTTGGACTAACTAAAATGAAAAATATTGGGATCTATATCTGCATTCTTTTCAGTGACACATATGCCTTTTCTGAAATCATTTTCAAAACACAGTTAAAAGTAATTGTGTTCCAAAGTTATTTGATGTTAAAAGCTTCATATACAATTCAACAGCTTAATATAAAACCTTTGTTTTGGGGTTGTCTTGTACGGGTTCTCAAATCAGTGCACGTCTGTTACCTGAGAAGTTGACAATTTATACAACGTTAGTTGGACTGCTGAATGCCAGAAATTACAACTTTGGTGGAGAATTTGTAGAAGCTATGATTCGCCAACTTAAAGAATCACTAAAAGCAAATAACTATAATGAAGCTGTATATTTGGTAAGTTTAATATTGTGTGTGTGTGTGTGTGTGTGTGTGTGTTATAAATTAGTGTTAAAGGGGAGAAAAGAAGCTACAGCCAATGAATCACTCCCTGGTCCTCAGTTCTGGTCCTTGCTCAGCTTGTAGCTGCTCTTTGGGAAGCTGTTGACTTACTGCTCAATGTAGTGCTTGTATTGACTTTGAATCTTAGTCCCCTTCCTTGCAGCATATGATTCCCATGTTATTTTCTTATCTCTTGATCTCTACAGCACAGCTGTTTGAAGACCAGCTATTAATAACAGTAATGACATCAGCATGGCTCCTGTCTTTGATTCTTGTCTTTCTTTCTTTCACTGGGTTCTCATCTTTTATTCCTTAAATGTTTGTTACAGTGATTCTGTCTTCTATTTAAGGTTTTCTTCTGAACCATTCTTATTCACTCTCATAGCTGCATAAACCAAGTTTATTTTGATGGGGCCCTCAAATTTATAACTATCTCCTATCCCAACCTTCCTCCTGAGTTCTAAACCTGTACCCCAAATAGAGCCCAGAGATTTTGTCCTTGCAAGTCCCGAAATCCATGTGTTATTCATCCGCCTCTTCTGTCTACTCACCAGCTCGTTCACAGGGGCCACTATCTGCTGGACAAACCATCCAGAAATCTACATTATTTTTAGCTTTTCTTTGCCTCCTTACACATCTCCAACCCCTCTCAATCCTATCTCCTAAATTCTCTTCTTTGTCCCATGGCCTCTAGCACAGTTTATAACTTTGTGTTGTTAGCTGCTTCCTTACTTGACATTTGTCCATCCAAAGTCTCTGCCTTTGACTCTGTCTTCAGTAATAATAGCACCAGAGTGGCCTCTGTATAACTAGGCTCTGCTCCTGTTGGTTACTGGCTAAAATCTTTACTTCCTTCCTGGTTTTATAGTGGGTGATCTTAAAATTCTGGTACACAAAATGATTCATTGGGCTACAGGGAGTGAATATTAGAACGTTTATCTTCTTTTTTTTTTCTTAACAATTTCATATATGTATTTAACATATTCTAGTCACAATGGTCCCCCATTATCTTCTCTTTTCCCCATCTCTTGCTGTACCCTTTCTAGTCCCCTTTCTGCTTTGATGTCTTTTTGCACATGTGTGACTCACTGAGTTTAATTTAGAGTTGCTTTCATACAAGTGTGGGAGGTTATTTACTGGAGCATGAGCACCTTACTAATGGCTACACAACCGAGAAATACCTCCTTCTCCAGAAACTGTTAACTGCCAGTACAGGAAGGGGTGGGGCCTCATGAGCTCCATCCTCGTCCATGAGGAATGTTGACCTGCCTAGTCTTAGGTAGGTTTTGCGTAGCTGCTGTGAGATTGTGAGTGCTGTGACCATGTCCTGTCCAGAGGATAACGTTTCACAGACTCCTCCCATCCTCTGCTTCTTGGGTTCTTTCTGCAACACAAAACCTTTATGTGTCTTGAATAGAAGGAAATGGAATTAGATCTTACTAATACCTAATATGTAGATTGGTAGTAATCCAGTATTTACTATAAATAAATGCGTACATGTTGGAAATGATGTGATCAAGATCTTTTTTACTGAAGACATTCAGAAAACTTTGGACACTTGTTAGGATCTAGGATTAAAGTCTTGATCTTTGGTGATTGCCCCAGTCTGGTTGCTTTCTCTTGTCCCCTGTATACCCTCCAGCTATATAAAATGACTTCACAACCCTCTGCCAAGAATGCCTTCCCTGCTCCCCACTGAGGGGCTTTGCTCACCCTTTATAACCTTGCCCAGGTGTTTTCTTGTTACACTTTTCCCTTGTTACCAATGTCACTGGTCCCAAGAGCACTTGTTAATTTATCTTTTAGTGCAGGAGTCATCCCTTTTCATTGAGATTATGTTTGCCCCAAATAAGCTGTTAAGTTCCCTTAAACAGTACCTTGAAGAGTGTTTATTTAGCCCTGGCACACAGAGGACACCCAGTAAACATCTCTTTTACTTAAATTTTCCATTTCTATATATCAGTGAAAATTATTCCCAGCCAAACAAAAAGACCAACCTGCTTCAGTAGAATGGAATAACTAGAATATTTGGCTGTCTGGGTGCTTAATGTAGCATAGCATAAAAACCTACAAAGTCACAGATTCCTATCCAATGTCACAACTACCCGACTTTGCCATTATACCACAAAGCTACCATGATCAATAAGTCACTGAATGGGTGTGAACTATCTTCCACTGCAAGTGTGGTTGTGAGCACTGAAATTTGAATTCATGTTATTTTATGTGAATAGTGTTTTGTTTTAAGCATTAAATTTAGAGACTTCTTGGCTCACAGGTTGTGCAAACAAAAAGTAAGCTAAATATAGCCATGGGCTTTAATTTTGCAGACCATTACAAAGTTTTTTATGACTATTATGAAGTACTGTTAGGTTTAATACAGATATCCTTTGCCCTCACAGGTCCGTTTTCTATCTGATCTTGTGAATTGTCATGTGATTGCTGCCCCATCTATGGTTGCTATGTTTGAGAATTTTGTAAGTGTGACTCAGGAAGAAGATGTGCCTCAAGTAAGACCCTTTATGTTGAACCTTTTCCAAGAAGCACACTGTACCAGATTTTTCCCCCCACTGATAACTCTTTAGCAGCAATAAACAAAATACAATAACAAATTATCATACTGTAATGCTTAATATCTAAAGGGCAAGTCAACTGGCTTCCTAGTGGGTCCTCTTGACATCATTGTATTAATTCAAATGATTGTAAGATTAGAGCTATATAACTAGAAATCCTCTAGATGAGCCAGATATTTTATTTAAGCCTTATTGAAAAGCCTCCCCAGGATTGCATTTTTGAATAAAAAAAGGTAAAGCTGGGGAGTTGTATAGCTTGGTTGTGCAATGCTTGCCTAGCATCTATAAGGCCTTGAGTTTGATCCCTAACACTGGAAAGAAAGAATAATGAATAATAAATACAATTAGCATTTTTTTAACTTACCTTTCTAAACTTTCTTCAGGTGCGACGGGATTGGTATGTGTATGCGTTTCTGTCATCTTTGCCCTGGGTTGGAAAAGAGTTATATGAAAAGAAAGATGCAGAAATGGACCGCATCTTCTCCAACACTGAAAGTTATCTTAAGTAAGGGCACAGCTCACAGGTTCTTTGTTGTTTGCATAAAGATAGCCTACTGATAAATGTCTTAGATTCTCTGTTAGCAATAACACCGGTTCAGTTTCATTTTTTTAAAAAACAAAACAAAACCGTAAAGTTGCTGAAATTTTTCCCTATTAAATTTTATTCTTCTGCTGCATAACTCACTAAGATCTCAGTACTTTGCTAGTGCAAGAAGCCGGTATTGTGTCTGCTGAGCAGTTTTCACACATGTTGGTGAAAGGCCTAGAATGCCGTGGTGTGATAGCTCCACTAGTGTTATAGTATTTGTATGCTTAAAGGTCACCTCCAGCACTTAAAAAAAAAATTACACCTCTGCCCAGGCTACTAATGTGTTCAGAGTAGGAGCACTGCCCTGGGACATAGGTTTATTTCATCCTACACATTAATCCTAAGCCATAGCCTTCTCCCATGCCAGTGTAAAAACTTGCTTTATCTTGTTAGATACAATCAAATAATGAGCCTTGTTAGTAAACATGCCTAATTGCTTTGCAACATGATAGTGATAATGGTTGTGTATTCCTTTAGCTTTCACAGATTGATTTTGTCATACTTCTTTGGATACCACTATTAATTGCTTTGTTTAGTACAAATAAACATGACAACTAAAGATAAGACGTTTTTATATGTCTGTGTGTGTGTGTGTGTGTGTGTGTGTGTGTATGAATATATATACTTGATTTTATACAAATGATAATCCAGCATATATACTTTTTCACATGTGTTTTTTGGGGTTTTTTTTTCTTCTTCTTCTTTAACTTGAATTTATTGTATGAAAGTATGTGGTTCCATCAGATTGGGTTTATTAACAGCATGGTATTCTTCTTCTTTTTTTTTTTTAATGTTTCTTTTTATTAGTCCCCTCTCTGGATATTTAGCTTATGCAGTCTCCTGTTACCATACATAAGTATCAGGGAATATTATTGTATATATAGTATACATTATTGTATATATAATATATAATATGTGTATGTCTGCTTATAATATGTGCAGGTATATTTATGGTGATATGAATTCATAGAAGTGACATTGTTGGGTGAAGATTCAGAACTAAAACTTTGACAGAAATTGTCACATTGTCTTCCAGAGATATATTCTTCCAGATTGTACCAATTAACCCCTCTGTCACCAGTGTTTGAGATACAGATGTGCCTATTATCTTGATGATCATTATCAAAAATGTTGCTATCCGTTGAGTGTCTTTTATGTTTCTAAAGCCTAAGTGTAGATTTTCATTTTTACCTTTAGAAGACGCCAGAAGACTCATGTGCCCATGTTACAAGTATGGACTGCCGATAAACCACATCCACAAGAAGAGGTGAATTGCTTTTCATCTGGTGTTATACACACAACTCTTGAGTAGATTCTTGTCTCTGTAACATGCCCGAACTGAATCACCAACCCCGACATCCCTAATTCAATTCCCAGGACCCACAGGTAGAAGGAGGAAAGTGATTCCTACAAGTTGACCTCTGAAAATGCACTATGGCCCATGGGCCACACAAATAAGTAAAAGTGCAATTTTTAAAAATGCTCAGACTTGCATTTGTGTATCTTAGCTAGGTTTCTAAATAGTTCCAGTGAGGAATTCATTTCCTCTGGGTCTTGAGCGCAGAGGGTTAATGCATGTTAGAATGTAATTGAAACAGCCCTTGCTTTTTAGAATACCGATTTTCACAGACTTGACACGTTTTATATCCAAATACTCAGTTTTAAAAATAGCAGAGGTGATGGCCCCGAATGTGCTTCCAAAAACAAGCTGCTGGAGTAGAAGTGGAGAGTGGGGCTGCTCAGCAGGTAGAGGCAGCCTGCGGGAGAGCCCCAGACCACAGAGTGGAGGGAACACACCTTTGAAAAGTTCCCCTGGCCTCAGCGTGCACGCTGTGCCAAGTGTGGGCACAGGAATGGCATTTAAAATCTTTCAGTAAAAACAAAAACTTAATGCCATTCTTTTCTATCATATGAAATACCATCTTAGTCTACTTTGTCCCGTATTTTAGAGAGTAGACATTTTCTGTACTGTCTAGCCAAAATGTTTATATTAAATATTAAAATCTCTTTTTAGTATTTAGATTGCTTGTGGGCCCAGATTCAGAAATTGAAAAAGGACCGGTGGCAGGAAAGGCACATCGTAAGACCCTACCTTGCCTTTGACAGCATCCTCTGTGAAGCACTGCAGCACAACCTGCCTCCTTTCACACCCCCGCCTCACACGGGGGACTCGGAGTACCCGATGCCCAGGGTCATCTTCAGGATGTTCGACTACACAGATGACCCCGAGGTATGTCAGTGGCCCCGAGTCCGGGAAGGCCGGGCTTGCGGCTGTACTTGGGACCTAGTTTCCTTTGACTTACACTCTCGATGCTTTGTTTTTTTTTCTTTTTTCTTCTTTTTTTTTCAGGGTCTCTCTCTGTGGACCCAGATTGGCTTTGAGTTCACAAATTCTCTTACCTCAGCCTCCCAAGTGCTGGGATTACAGGCTTCTACCACATTGACCATCCTAGCTCTGAAATAACCTTTTAATTTTCAGTAATTTTTTATCATAAGAAGATTGATGAAAATCAATTATATGCTTTGATTCAGCAAACTATTATCACCTTGTTAGGCAAAAAATTTGTTATGCTCATAAGAGAGACAATATAGTTTACCAGTCAAAAGCCAAGTTGGTTAGCATTTTAATATAAATACTACCTGGGAACATGAGTGAGTTATTTACTTCCTGTGCCTCAGTCCCCAAAGGAACAATAATAGTATGAATCACATGTAGAAAATGAACAGTGTCTCATGTGAATGCTCAGTTTTAGCTGTTTGGGTCCAGGGTGTCGTGTGTGTATGTGGGGGTGGCCAGAGGTTGACTTCAACTGTCTGTCGTTGCTTACCACCTTTTTTTTTTGTTTGGTGAGGCAAGGTTTCTGATTGAACCTGGAGCTCACCATTGTACCTATATAGCTGACCAGTAGGCCCCATGAAATCTACCTATATTGAGCCTGCCCAATTGAGCATGTACCACCTGGTATAGCTTTTAATGTGGATTCTGGAGGTGTTTAGTTCAGTTCCTCATACTTGTACAGTAAGTACAGTACTCAAGTATCCACTGAGCCATCTCCCAGGCACCATGTTTAGCTAATTATTATTATTATTTAGTGTGTGTCTGTCTTTGTAGCCCAGTCTGTTCTCATTGTGACAACCCTCCTGCCTTGGCCTCTGGAACTCTGAGATAGTACTTGTGGGCCACTATGCTAAACATTATTGTGTTGTTATTATTTTCTGAGAAGGGTCCATCTAGCCCAGGCTGGTCTGGTACTTGCTGTGCAGTTGAAGATGACCTTTAACTTGGATCCTCTTGCCGCTGCCTCTATTGTGATTATAGGCATTCCCCACCATGCCCAGGTTTATTTGTTGCTAAGGATGGAGCCCAGGGCTTCAGGCATGCTAAGCAAGTACTCTACTGACCAAGCTACACCCCAGTCCTATTTAGTCATTGTTAATATTTTTTCCAAGGAAAATGCTTCCTTTTCTAAATTGCCCATATTTTTAAATAACTCAGCTTAAGTTACTCATTGTACAATTACTAAAAATATTTTTGTCAACCTTCCAACTTTCTAGTTTTTAAATACTTTTTATAGTGTTTTTTTGTTATGAAGCCAAATTGTTGGCAACCCTTTGACAGGAAAATGTGATTTTATTGCGAATATTGGAAGTAAAAATTAACATTTGAAGTACACATTAATGATTTTATATCTCAGTGTGTACGTGTCTGTCTTGAAGCCAGGCAGCAAGCATATGATTACTAGATTGTTTCTGGAAAGTAGTTTAGCCAGCTAAAGTACCAGAACTGTTGTTGCTCCGTCCTTGTTGTATGTAGCAAGCAGCTCAACCTTAACCCTCAACACTGGACTTTCCAGGGTATGTGTTTGTGAACGAGCACCATCCTTGCATTATAAGATGCTTGGCCTGGCATCTACTCTGGTCGCCCATGTCAGGTTACTAGCTACGGGTACCAAATGACTTAAAGAACACATGCATTCCACGAGTGGACCTGTAAAGTCTGTGTTTGGCACAAGGGGAGTATAAAGAGAATCAGCTGTCTTTGGGTGAAATGCTACACACAGGACTTTGGTTTGGTTTCAATTTTGTTGTTGTTGTTGTTTATTTTTTAAAGAATACAAACAGAAATAAAGCAGAGATTCCAAATGTCCCTTCCAGGCAGTACAACTGCTCTTCAGTCTTGAGTTTTCAACTCTTCTCCCTGGCTCAGCCCAGAGACAGAACATGACTAGAGTGGTAGTGGGAAAGGCTTGATGAGGATCGGTTTAACACCTGCCTTGGTTCCCGTTCAGTAGTCCAGCCTTCTGGGAGGCTTGGTGGTGGGAGGACTTGATTATCTGCTTTGCTGTAGTAAATAATGAGAAAGCACCTTGATTCAAAATTACATGATGACCTGTTAGGTTTATCAACTGAAAATCTAGTTTATGTTCATGCCATTTAGTCTCTGTGATTAGTTACAGCAAAGGAAACAAGAATTTGACCTTGGGATGTCTTTCTCCCTGCTGGTGCTGCACACTGCCTGCCCTTCCCCCGGCAGAGAGTGTAAATGTCCCAAAATGGAAACACTGCATTCTTCTGTATTTTGATAATGTCTTTAAAAGGTGTTTTTTCAACTTAGAAATTGGGTGATAATTCAGTGGATAAACGCACAGGCCATGAAGTCTGACACCAGAGTTCCATCATAATTGGCTGACCCACATGGTAAAAAGAGACAGCCAGAGCTGGGTGTCAGTGGTGCATACCTTTAATCCCAGCACTTGGGAGACAGAGGCAGGCAGATCTCTGTTGAGTTCAAGGTCAGCCTGGGCTACAGAGCGAGATCCAGGAAAGGTGCCAACGCTACACAGAGAAAACCTATCTCAACAAAAAGAGAGAGAGAGACAGCCAATTCCCCACACATGATAGATGGATGCATAGATAGTTAGTGGGGTTTTTTGTTTTTGTTTTTGTTTGTTTTTAATTGATTTGTAAAATAGGCCTGGTGGGTATTTGATGTCTCAGGAGCACTATACACTCTTGATTCTGTGGTAGGTATTTAACAGGACAGTTCAGTCCTAGATGAAAGTATTTATTGAATAAAGGAAAGAAATCTGTTTTGTGGTTCTGTGCATGAGTACATTTGGTCTTCTTTCCAGGGTCCTGTCATGCCAGGGAGTCATTCAGTGGAGAGGTTTGTCATAGAGGAGAATCTTCACTGCATCATAAAATCCTACTGGAAGGAAAGGAAAACTTGGTGAGATTCTCTCCATGGTACTTTTAAAGGGAGTGGGAAACCATTTGGAGTGTGTAAGGCTGGAGAGATAGCCTAGCAGGCATGAGGACCAGTGTTCGGGTGCCCAGCACCCATGTAAACCCAATTGGCATTCACCTGTATCTCAGTTCTGGAGATGCTGAAACAAGAGTATCCCTAGGGATTGCTCTCCAGCTAGTTAAGCCAGTCTATGAACCCCAGGTGTTTTGTTTGTTTGAAATACTTTATGTGTATGGGTATTTTTCCTGCATGTGTATCTATATATCACTTGTGTGTCTGGTGCCCTCAAAGGCCAGAAGAGGGCTTTGAATCACTTAGAAATGGGGTTCCAGATAGCTGTGAGGTGCCTTTTGGTTGCTGGGAATTGAACCTGGGTCCTCCGCAAGAGCAGCCAGTGCTCTTAGCTGCTGAGCCCTCTTTCTAGTCCCTAATCCCAGGCTTAGTGAGAGGCCTTGTATTAGAAGTAAGATGGAGAAGCAATTGAAGAAGACACTCAACATGACCTCTTGACCTCTGATTTCCACATACCTATCCGTGCACACACAGGTACATACATTCCATATATGCTAAAATTGAATAGTAGGCTGGACTTAGTTTGGATGTATGGAAATTAAAGCTTACTAATGTGTTTTTCTGTTTTTTTTTTTAACATTTAGAAATCTAAGTGTTAATAAATTTTCATAGAGCTGGAAGGTTTTGGCTTCAATTTTGAGAAGAAATATTGTAGTTAGGAGTGGACCACCTGTAAGAATGTGCTGAGTTAGTAGATCTTCGGGTGCTGGTTTTATTAGTTTCCTTTTTGTGTATAAGACAAACAGTTCATACCATGTTAATAAATAACTGAAACTAGAACATCACAGCAAGGTTTTTGTCAGCTAAGCTCACTGCATTTGAAACTGTTGGGTTTCGTGTGTATCTTTGTACACTTGCTAACTGAAATCACACTTCTTACAGTGCCGCACAGCTGGTGAGCTATCCAGGGAAGAACAAGATCCCCTTGAACTACCACATAGTTGAGGTATGCCTTCCATGTGGTGCTAACTCTGGTTTTCCCAGTCTGTCTGAGGACTGTACAGGTTCTCCTGGCTTTGTTTGTCTGTGCTGTCCTCACTGTTACCAGGTTCTGAGAAGGAATAGAGAAGCAAGGACATCGCCAATTAGCCTTGCTGGTGAAGGAAGAAAGGAATTGAAGCTCCAAGTCTTTACCTGTTGAGTCATCTTGCTGGCCTCAGCTGCCTCCTCCCTCCCTCTGCCCTCCATCCCCCTTTTAAGCGGTACATGTCTTTAATCCCAGCACTCGAGAGGCAGAGGCAGCAGGTCTGAGTTCAAGGCCAGCCTGGTCTACAAAGAGAGTTCCAGGACAGCCAGGACTACACAGAGAAACCCTGTCTCAAAAAACCAGAGAGGAGGGAAAAAAAAGACTGGGTGTCACCATATCACCCAACCTAACCTGGGACTCGTGACCCTTCTGCCTTATCCTCCTGAGTTGCTGGGACTCCAGGCATGTGCTACCACACATGGCTCTAAGTCGTATTTTTAAATCTGAAAAAAAATTGTGTAGAATTCCTCATGCATTAAGAGGAAAGAATGCCAACTAGGGCTTTAGACATTTAGGCAGGGGTAAGAAATAGCATGCCAAAAAGATGTGGGGTCTGTTGTGAGTAGCAGTGGAGAATGCTCAGCCGTCTTGAACCCTGGTCCACTAAGAATTCTCAATACCCACAGGAATGCAGCTCCATGGGTTGAGCCCCTTGATACGGTGTCTCCCTCAGTTACCTTTGAGACTTCAAAGGATGGATGACTAGTGTACATCTGTCTCAGCAGTGTGGGTCACAGCAGCCTTCACCTAGTGGATGCTTGAAGTAGAAAAAGGGGGTGTTTATTGTGTTGTTCAGTTGTAGATCGGAAAGCATGCTTTTTGCGATAAAAGGTAATTCTTTTTCCATTGTAGGTGTCATGGAGTTTAGGGTTAGGGTGTAATATGTGGGTCTTTCTGGTGTTTTACAGGTGATCTTTGCAGAGCTGTTTCAGCTTCCAGCGCCCCCTCACGTCGATGTAATGTACACTACACTGCTCATCGAACTGTGCAAACTTCAGCCAGGCTCTCTGCCCCAAGTTGTATCCTTTTGTGTTTTTAAATGTATGGCCCTTGGCTGTGCTTTTTAGAAGATTGCATTATGGAGCTATCTTTTCTCAGTTCACCTTTATGTTCCTATGCTTTGGGTTTTAGGAGTAATGGTTTAATTTACTTTGTTTTTAAGTAAATAAGACTTGGGACAAAATGCATGTTTGTGAAGTTAACACATAGCATCCCCTGCTTAAATAGAAGGTGCTGCTATGGCTTACAAGCTCCTTGTTCTCCCAGCAGGATCAGCTCCTTTCACATCACACTAATAAAGCTGGTGTTAGCATTCCCTTGCCTTTTGTTTGTTTCCTAAGATAGGGCCGTACTCTGTAGCCCAGGATGGCCTCAAACTCAGGATGATCTACCTGCCTCAGCCTCCAAAGTGTAGGAATTACAGGTTTGAGGCCATGTCCAAGCTATTCCTTTGCCTTTTTGTTGTTTGTTCTTTGTTTCTTTTCTTTTTTTTTCTTTTTGGTTTTGGTGTGAGACAGGGTTTCTCTGTATAACAGCCTTAGGTGTCCTGGAACTCCATTTGTAGACCAGGCTGGCCTTGAACTCACAGAGATCCACCTGCCTCTGCCTCCCAAGTGTTGGGATTAAAGGTGTGCACCACCAGTGCCCAGCTCCTTTGCCTTTTAAAACAATAGTTATGGACTGGAGAGATGGCTCAGAGGTTAAGAGCACTGACTGCTCTTCCAGAGGTCCTGAGTTCAATTCCCAGCAACCACATGGTGGCTCACAACCATCTACAATGAGTTCTGGTGCCCTCTTCTGGCCTGCTGTCATATGTTGTATACATAATAAAAAAATTAAATCTTTAAAAAAAAATAAATAAATAAAAATAAAACAATAGTTATTTGAAGAAAACGTACATTCTGCCTTTTCAGGACTTCAGGTCTTCTATAAGCCCATTAGATAAGTTCCATTGATTGTATTATTTTAATAAATAGTTCCATATCTGTAACTCTGTGTGTGTCTCTGTGTGTGTGTGTGTGTGTGTGTGTGTGTGTGTGTGCTGCTTCTATGAGTTACTAGGAATGATATTAGTCTCCCTTTATACCTGTGGGTATGCTCATTTCTCTAGTTCCATCAATTTTGCTTTGTCAATATTTGGTGCTCAACTTTGTTGTACCCTTGGTGAAGTAAGTTTTTTAACACTCTGGAGTGCTTCTAGCTTATTTGTTACATGGCTTTTATCTTAAAATGCCTTGTTTTTATTTTATATATATTTTCCCCCTTGGTTTTCGAGACAGGGCTTCTCTGTGTAACAGCTCTGGCTGGACTGGGACTCACTCTGTAGACCAGGCTGGCCTTGAACTCACAGAGATCCATCCACCTGCCTCTGCCTCCCGAGTGCTACGATTAAAGGCATATGCCACCGCTGCCAGGCTAGATCATTTTTCATCCAAGTTTTTTCATATAGTATATTTTCATTATATTCTGTCCTTTTCTCCAACTTTCCCCAAATCCTAGCCACTCAATTTAATGTCTCTCTTAAAACAAAAACAGAAAAAGAAAAAAAAAAAAATTGAAAATCCAAACAAACTTTGAGGGGAGGAGGAAGAAGAAAATATTAAAACAACACACACACACACACACACACACACACACACACACACACACACACACACACAAAACCATGGAGTTTGTTTTAGGTTGGCCAGCTATTCCTGCACATGGGGCCTGCCCTGAAGTGTGGTTGATATAGTCAGTGGCACTCCTGGATAAAACTGCTTTTCCCTTTCCGCAGGTATAGATTACAAATAGTTCCTTGGTTGGGGTCAGCTCTGTGTCCCTTCCCCTTGTCAGTGCTGGGATTGTGTCTGATCAGAACCTGTGCAGTCCTGTGCATGCTGACACAGCCTCTGAGTTCGTGTGTGCCAGCCCTGGTGTCTGGAGGATGCTGCATCTGTAGCAACCACTAGCAACAATCCATCTTTAAAGAAAATTCCACATGAAATAATTCCACCTCTGTCTCTCACAGTCCCTCCACCTCCTCCTCCACATAGATCCGTGATGCTTTTTGATTTTTAGTAAGTATCAACCACTTTCTTTTAGTTAAGATATTTTTTCTTGTCGCCTTCTGCATCCTTAGGTTTCTAGTGTGACTCATGACCACCCTATTTCTCTCCAGCCTGACATTGCCACTCGACTGTGCCCTGTTTGTCACGCCTACTTTATTCTTCTCTACTGTCTGTCTCTTGAGTTGTTACTGCATTTTGTCCTCTGCTGGTTCATACACCCCTCCCCATGTGTGTTTGTGCGCACACACATGCCACAGACATACCTTTCTCCTACCAGTTCTGACCTTCCTTTCAGAAAATAAAAAGATCAGAGAACACTTCAATTTCAAATATGTTTATTTTATCTTTTTGGCATTTTAAATAAAAAAAAATTATACATGATATCCATTAGATATAGCTGTACCTATCATTCTCTGGTGTCCATTTCTTTTGTATGTCCTAAACTTCCATCTCCAATTATTTCATGTGGAATTTTCTTTAAAGATGGATTGTTGCTACTAGTTGCTACAGTTTTTAGAAAAAGTTTTTATTTTTGTGTTTGTTTATTTGGTTTGGTTTGGTTTTTTTTTTGTGGTCATGATGGTTTTTGTTCTTAAAAGATGTTATGAGGTTTTAGAGAGAACTGGGCACGATGCTTATAGATTTTATTTCTAATATTCCCAAACCAGAAACAACCTCAATGTCCAACAACACATGAATGGATAAACAAATTTTGTTTCCTTGCCATGATAATATTCAATTCAGCAAGAAAAAGGACTTGTTTTTAATGCAATGAACAACATGAGTTGAAAAATAATATATGCTGAAGGAAAGGTAACAGATTCACAGAACATGATGCTATTTTTTATAAAATTCTAAAAAAATGCAAAAATCCTCTAGTGACAGAAGACCAGTGGATGCTTGGAGAGAGGTCTAGTGGATGCTTGGGGAGAGGTCTAGTGGATGCCTGGAGAGAGGTCTAGTGGATGCTTGGAGAGAGGTCTAGTGGATGCTTGGGGAGAGGTCTAGTGGATGCTTGGAGAGAGGTCTAGTGGATGGATGCTTGGGGAGAGGTCTAGAATGACTGAGGAAGGAGTGGATTACAAAGAAATTGTAGAGATGATGAAAATATTATCTTGACTTCACAGATGTGGATACAGTCAGATTTATTGCACATAATGGGCAGTTTAAAACTTGAAAAACAAGATCAGTTATGTGAAAGGATGAAAGACTCACAAATTCTTAGTGATAAAGACTTAGATGATATGATCTTCTCTTCCTTTCTCCCTCCCATCACAACTCATTTGAAAGGAGAGCGGAAAGTAGTTTTCCTTATCTTCAATCTGCAGCTCGCACAGGCAACTGAGATGCTGTACATGCGTCTGGACACGATGAGTACTACGTGTGTAGACAGGTACAGCATTGGTTACTTCTATGCTAAGGGTTATGTTAGTACCTTCAAGAATTTGTCAGAAGACTTGTCTTAAGGATTTCCAGATTTTTCCCTGCTTTCCAAAACCCCTTTGTGTGATAGCTTGCTTGTTAGAACACTGTGGCTTCCAGTCTGTTTCAGTCTAGAGATGCCCACACTTGCTTCTCTGTAACTCCAATTCCTGCTTGAAGCACTTGGCGCTTAGGCATCATCTGACTTTTCCTCCTACTGCATTGCATGTGTAAGTCTAAGATAAGCTCCCTCTGAATGAGAAATCTAATACTGCATTATATATAAACATTTATAGATTATCTGTTTTGAAAGTAATTATAGAGAAGTATCTTCAAACCTGCAGCTCTGAGACTCCATTTATTTTAAATAAATAAATAAAACGTGTCTTGGATTGTTACAGCAAGCGTGGTCATTGCATTCTCACTGTTTTCTTTTGGAAAAGTCTGTGTGACTACTTTTACCAACTAGATTTTTTCTTCTGTCCATTTTCCAAATAAGATCGGAGGAAGAATTGAATAGTTGTCTAATTGCCATATCTTTTACCCTAATTCTGTATTAAAAATTACCAGTGGTGACTACCTCTGTCGGTGACTTTGAAAAATTAAGATGATTGAAATCAGGTTTTTGAGGGTAGTGCTTTAAGAAAGTGTCTTCTGGTGTCTCCACTCTAATAAAATATCAAATCAGTAAACATCTTGAGTGCTCTTATGGCCTCACAGCACTGTTTAACACTATAAGATGTCTGCTGTCTAGAGAGCTAAGTATATTTTCAAATGGGACTTTGTGCATATAGGCTGTCGTGAAAAGGTCGAGTGGGCCTGGAGATGGCTCTCCCAGAGGACCTGAGTTTGGTTCTCAGCACCCACCCACATCGGGCAACTTCACAACCACCTGCAGCTCCATCTCCAGAGGATCCAACACTTGTGGCCTCTGGTGCTGCATATACATGCACATACAACATAAACATGGAAATGAAGAAGTAAAGTTTTTGACAAGGTCACAGTATAGGAAGCTAAGAGCTAGAGAGAAGGCTCAGTGGTTAAGAGCACTGGCTGCTCTCCCAGGAGCCCACGGTCAATTCCCAGCACTATATGACAGGCTTGCTTTGGTTCTGCCATTTGTAAATTATTTATTAACGTTTAACTACAATATTTTTTACTGCTTCCATTTCATCAACAGTTACAGGAGAAAAATAGTATACTCCTTCACAGCTATGAGAATCATATATAAATATTTTCCACAAAGTATGAGCTTAAATTATGTCTGTTACCTAACAAGAATAAAAGGATGCACCATTAGGAGAACTGAGATAACTGGGGGACTATAAGACAGCGAGTTAGAGGCTTTGCTAAGAGAACAGTCAAAGAGCTACAGGTGTGTGGGTGTGCACATAAGACAGTTTAGCTGTATAAAGGATTATATGAATTGCTGGTCTAAATTGCATTCTTCCTTTCTCCTCTTCCCTGCCCTATTCCCCAATTTAGGTTTATTAATTGGTTTTCTCATCATCTAAGTAACTTTCAGTTCCGTTGGAGCTGGGAAGATTGGTAAGTATAATGTTTATCCTACCTTATTCAGATAAATTATATTGGAGATCTCCTTGTCTGTAAAGTATTTGCCACTCAAACATAAAGACCCGAGTTTGATCACCAGAGCCCATGTTAAAAAGCCCACCATTGAGCCCTACATAGTAGTATACTCCTTTAATCCCAGCACTCAGGAGGCAGAGGCAGATCAATCTCTGTGAGTTTGAGGCTAGCCTGGTCTACATAGTAAGTTCCAGACCAGCCAGTACTACACAGTTAGATCCTGGTTTTTTTTGTTTTGTTTTGTTTTTTTTTTTTTTTTAAAGCCAGTCATGGAGGCATGGCTTCTAACCCCAGCACTGGGGACATGGAGATTAGCAGATCCCTGAAGCTCGCTGGCTGGCCAGCCTAGTGAGAAACACTGTCTCAAAAACCAAAGTGGGTGCACCAGGGAAAGAACCCAAGGTTACCCTCTGGCCTCCATGTGTGTGCACAGCACATGAATATACACATACACAAAAGAACCTGCATACTTAAAACACACTTTAAAATAGTCTGTTGTGCTGGGCAGTGGTGGCACACACCTTTCATCTCAGCACTTGGGAGGCAGAAGCAGGCAGATCTCTGAGTTTGAGACCAGCCTGGTCTACAAAGCTAGAGTTCCAGGACAGCCAGAGCTGTTACACAGGGAGACTGTCTTGATAAACCAAAAACAAACAAGTCTGTTGTCTCCAGTATTTATTTTATTGATATTTAGTTACTATATATGGAGGAGATAATGGGTAGAAAGACCCTAGTATAAGCCAGGAAATGATGATTATATACAAAAGGTTATGTATATGAACTTAATAAAGCCACGTTTCCTCCTTAGGTCAGATTGTCTTACTCAGGACCTTGAAAGTCCCAAACCAAAGTTTGTAAGAGAAGTTCTAGAAAAATGCATGAGGTAAGCTCTTGGTACTTTCTCCTTGATGTGGGTCTCTTCGTGTCTCTTGAAGGAGACTGCAGTCTTCTTTCTTAAATCCTGCTGTTCAGCGTCCATCGTCCACCTCACATTTCAATCAGGATTTGGGCTACAATTGGATTTTATGTGAATTAGGCCAAAAAGATATCATGAGCGTTTTCTCATTTTCTAAGCTTGTATTTTTTTTCTAATTTGTGTTTTCTTAGCCCTCCCCTACAGTCATCTGTTTAGAAAGCTTTAGTTTCTAAAAATAGGATATGCTTTGGGGGAACTGTGATGTGAGCTCTTAATGTGTATTTTTTTGAGGATAGGTGGGTTTAGGCTTTGGGAAAGACACAAATTTTATATATCTATAAATCCTTTTCTCTCTGGGTGTGGTATATCCCTCTCTCACATCCAGCCCAATATTGTCTCCTGCCATCCTCCGTCTGTAACGTGATGTGTAAATACTTTATCAGTATTTACAAAAGAAACTTGGCTTTTACTATCTTCCATGTATTTCTTTGGTGCGTCACAACCAGCCTCCCAGCCATGCCACCCTTACCCTCTCACCCAAGCCGCCACCACTTCCCATTGCTCACCAGCAGACCTGTGGATCCCCTAGCCCCCACTAGTCAGTACACTTTGAAGCAGGCCTGAGTTTACCACTGTGCTAACTCATTCAGAGACCTGAAGGACTTTGTCCCCGTTTGCTTCCTGGTTGTCCACTGAGTTGAGATGTTGGATCCTGGCTTTCTGGGCAAGTTGAGTATTACCAAAGACTAAAATGTGAGACCTTTTCTGAGGCTCTTATTTGTGTTATAGGTTGTCTTACCATCAACATATATTAGATATTGTTCCTCCCACCTTCTCAGTGCTGTGTCCTGCCAACCCAACCTGCATTTACAAGTATGGAGATGAAAGTAGCAGTAAGTAATGAAACGACAAACCTCTCCTTAGAGTGCACCGTGCTCTGAAGCCAGCTAGTTAGTTATAGGAGGAGAAATTGACGCTTTCTTCGAATTGTATTTCTCTGTTTGGAAAGTGGCCCATCATTAGCCACTAGATTAAGGATTTTGTTGTTATCTATTTAGTAATCATTAGCTTATAGCTTTTTTCTGTTTATATTGTTTACAGTGTTTTGTATATGACATTTTTAATATGGTACAAAAAAATAGTAAGATGAATTTATACCTGGAATGTACTGAAACTGAAAGCGCATTTGTTACAATGGAGACTTCTTGAATTAGTTATCATTTCGTTAGGGTTACTAAATGATGGAACACCGTGACCAAAAGCAAGTGAGGAGGAAAGTGTTTATTTGGCTTATATTTCCATATCACTGCTCATCATTGAAGGAAGTCAGGGTAGGAACTCAAGCCAGAAAACAATATTATGCTGCTTACTGGCTTGCTATAGATGGATCTTATGGAAGCGTTTTCTCAATTGAGATTCCCTCCTTTCAGATAACTAGCTTGTGTCAAGTTGACATAAGACTAGCTGGCACACATCTGATGCTGGGAACACTGAGACACATGGCAGTCTGCTTCAAAAGTAAATTTGTAAACCTGACTTTTACCATTTGGCCCATGGGTTCTGGGATTGCACCATGAGCCATTGCTGCTGGAATTGCTGTGGTCTTTCTCCTCTGCACAGTTGACGCTTTGTGAAGGCGATGTGTGCGGTGGTGGCCAGAGGTAGATGTCAGGTTATCCAACTGTGCTGCTGGGATTGCACTGACTGTTCTAGTTCATTCATGAGCCTCACGTTTTGTGCTTCAGGGAAGTTCTCTGTGTCTGAAAACTCAGCTCTTCCTTGCTTTGTGCAGTTATATTACCTCAATACAGAAAGCCCTTTTTATCTCTAGTTCCTGTTTCTTCCTCAGGTCTGGCCCAAGTTTGTTGTTTGTAAATAATTTTAATCTTTAGCAAACCTATTTCATAAAAATACTTTCTGTCTACTTCTAAAGTAAATTTCTTGGTTCCCCAGCTAACGTGTAAATTCCCTGATGACAAAGGGTTCTTATTTTCTTGTGTATGTGTAGGATTTTTTGTTTGGTTTGTTTTGTTTTTCATAGAATTCGCTTCCACTTTCAGGGACAGGCTCACAGCAGATGTTGGCTGAATGACTATCTTTGTGTGACCTGTTGTAATAGACGTCAGTCATTACAGGTCTTAATGTTGTCTTATGATCCTGTGTCAAGATTGCCCTTTTGTTGCCATCATCCGCATTACATTGAAAGTAGATTTCCTGTTGCTTTGATGATGCCTTTACACAAACATGACTTCTACACCATGAGCACACCTCACACAACCCTAACCAGTAAGCGCAGAGCCTCTTACGTTGGCAGCCTTCACCTTGCTTGAACTCATTTGCCCCAGAAAACGTTGTTGGCAAAAATGACCAAGAAGCTGTTGGGTTTACAAATGTCCCTGAGACCTGAGGTGCTTTTGAGTATCGACATGAAAATTCTCTTTCAGGCTAGATGAAAAAAACAAAACAAAAAACAAAAAAAAAAGCCATTGAATGAGGGGAGCTTTCCTGTATAGGATCATACATGGTTTCATGCTGATCTTTACGGAAGGGTGTTCTATTTTAAAGAAAACAACTGAAAGTGTTGATTGGCTTCTCATAGAGCAGACTGTCAGCCTGATCTACCTTCCCTCTGTTCTGTGTTTAGATTCTCTTCCTGGACATTCCGTGGCACTCTGTTTATCTGTTGCTTTTAAAAGTAAGGCAACTAATGATGAAATCTTCAGCATTCTGAAGGACGTACCAAATCCTAACCAGGACGATGATAGCGGTAAGAGAATTCCTTCTTCAGCTGAAGCACATAGGCCACGTTAAAGCATAAACAGAGCTCTGAGGAAACATGAGCTCCATTAAATCCTGTTGGGTGCTCATACAGCAGTCTATCTGCTCTTTTTAGGACCTGCTTATTTCACCCTCTTACCTAGGAGGCCCTGAAATTCCTATGAAGCAGCTTATATTAATAATAGAGGCCGGGCCGGGCAGCGGTGGCACATACCTTTAATCCCAGCACTTGGGAGGCAGAGCCAGGCAGATCTCTTGAGTTCGAGGCCAGCCTGGTCTACAGAGCGAGATCCAGGACAGGCACCAAAACTACATGGAGAAACCCTGTCTTGAAAAACCAAAAAAAGAAAAAAAAGAAAAAAGAATAGAAACCATCCTGGGTGTAGTAGTTGCACGCCTTTTATCCTAGCACTTGGGAGGCAGAGGCAGGTGGATCTCTATGATCTCTATGAGTTAGAGGCCAGCCTAGATTACATAATGAATTTCAGGCCAGCCAGAACTACATAATGAGGTCTTGTCTCAAAAACAAGCAACAGGTAAAAAAAGAACACAAACCATGTCCTACATACAAAGTAAATCACATATAGCTTAGTCAAGATGGGTTTTTTTTTCTTGTTTTTTTAATATTTCTGCTTTTATTATATAGAGGGATTCCTGATTGGGAAAGCTTAGTGTGTTGGATATTTTTGGTGGGATTGATGTTTTCTCTAAATTATAAGCTGTTACAGTACTAATGCCTAATCTTTACTTAGTATATACCACACAACTTCAGCCAGCATCTTAGCTTTGTTGTATTTTCCTGGTATGAATGAGGAAATGGACAGAATGACATACAAGTTTACCTGCTTTGTGACTGGATAAGGAAAGAAATACTGCAAGAGTTGCTCTAATAGTTATGACATACTGTGAAATGTGTAATTATCTATAATAAGTAAATCAGTATGTTGCACAAAAAGCCAGATCAGCAGATCGGATAGCAAGTCTAGAGACAGCCATCTGGTGGGGAGGACACCTAGGCAGTGTCAGCCAGCCATGCTAATACTAAGTTTAGACTTTGGCAGATGTCTTAAGATGGAGGTGTGTAGCTGAAGTTTTCCTGGTCCTACCTGGCCCACGGTCAGGACAAATCTCTCCCACTCGAGTGTCCCAAGTAAACACACAGAGACTTATATTACTTACAAACTGTATGGCTGTGGCAGGCTGCTTGCTATCTGTTCTTATATCTTAAATTAACCCATTTCTATAAATCTATACCTTGCCACGTGGCTTACCTTATCTTACATCATGCTTCTCGTTGTGACAGCTAGCAGCGTCTCCCTGCCTCAGCCTTCCACCTCCCAGCATTCTCCTCTCTCCTTGTCCTGCCTACACTATCCTTCCTGCCTGGCTACTGGCCAATCAGTGTTTTATTTATTAGTCAATCATAGCAACACATATTCACAGTATACAGGACATCCCACAGCAGAGGTTTACAGGGCTTACTGGTTTTGCTTTTTATTAACATTTGACACTTTCTAGACAGAATATGAAGGAGGACATATGTGTGATACTTTTTAAGAAAATGGGTCATAAGCCAGGCATGGTGATGCAACCCTGCTAATCTGAGCAATTTGGGGTTTGGTCTGTATATCAAGGCTAGCCAGCCAGCAGTCTATAGTGAGACCCTGTCATAAATTAACAAAAAAAATCCAAAACACTGAATTTTATAGAAGAACTGGGAAAATTGTTCCATAAAAGAGAGAATTAAGCCGGGCGGTGGTGGGGCATGCCTTTAATCCCAGCACTCGGGAGGCAGAGCCAGGTGGATCTCTGTGAGTTCGAGGCCAGCCTGGGCTACCAAGTGAGTTCCAGGAAAGGCGCAAAGCTACACAGAGAAACCCTGTCTCGGGGGAAAAAAAAAAAAAAAAAAAAGAAGAATTAAGGGTATGCTTTCTTGATGGGGGGGGTTGAGATAAGGTCTCATTATATAGCTTTGGCTGGCCCTGCTTAGTTTTATATTTTGAGAAGCCTTTGATTGTTTATTTTTACTGACAGATTATTATATAAATGTCTTAGGAGCACACTGTCTGCTTAGCGTTCCAGGGTGTGGCACCAAGGACTTACTGTACTTGACATTGTTAAATCTTACTGTAAATGTTTTCAGATGAAGGTTTCAGCTTTAACCCATTGAAGATAGAGGTCTTCGTACAGACTCTGCTGCACTTGGCAGCCAAATCCTTCAGTCACTCCTTCAGTGCCCTTGCAAAGTAAGTGTGTGCATTTAACACCAGTGCTGTAGTAATTTTTGCCTAAAATTGTTAAATATGAAGATCTTACTACATAATTTGATAGCATGAGATTCGGTTTATGGTGGCCAAAATGTTTCCCATGGTTACGTGTGTATACAGTGTAGATGTGCAGGTAGTGGGTGAACTAGTACAAACGTAGGTCGCTGGGACGGTTGTTTACACAGGCAGAGAGGTCTGGCCTATCTAGACATCTTTCCAAAGACAGAAAGTGGAAGTGAAAGCCCACCCAAAGGTTGGCTTCTAAAGAGATAGCAAATTTGGTAAGAATCCAGAATAAAAAGAGCTCTTGTAAGTTGGTGGCAGCTTCTCTGCAGGCCGAATTCTAATGCTTTATGTATTTAGTGATTACTCCGGTTATCTTGCATTTGCATATTGTATTTTAAATTGAATAAGATTAAAGGGGTTTTGAAAACACTAAAATGGCTTATGTGTAATTATATGTGGTATTTTTTACCTTTGTTTAAAGGTTTCATGAAGTCTTCAAAACTCTAGCAGAAAGTAATGAGGGGAAGTTACATGTGCTGAGAGTTATGTTTGAAGTTTGGAGGAATCATCCACAGGTAACAACTATTTATTGGGCATAGTAAGATCCTGGTTCCCAGCACTCAGGAGGCAGAGCCAGGCGGATCTCTATGAGTTCGAGGCCAGCCTAGTCTACAGAGCGAGATCCAGGACAGGCACCAAAACTACACAGGGAAACCCTGTCTTGAAAAAAAAAAAACAAAAAAAAAAAACAAAAAAAAAAAGATCCTGGCTGTGTAGATATGTAAATTAGAAATTAATTATGTTTGAGCCAGTAGAATGGTTTTCAGATCTATAAACTTGGTGTTGTGGAAATAATTGATACATTCCTTTTGGTAAATTTTTAAATTACATTGATTTGTTGGCTGGGGTGCATGGGAGAGCCACAGGGCCTGTGTGAAGTCAGATGACAAATTTCAGGTCACTTCTTTCCTTCTGCCATGTGGGTCCTGGGTATTGAGCTTGGGTTCTCAAGCTTAGCATCAAGTGTCTTACCCACTGAACCATCTCACCAGCCCTTGATAACATTCTTCAGAGAAGGCTGGGCAGTGGTGGCGCACGCCTTTAATCCCAGCACTCGGGAGGCAGAGGCAGGCGGATCTCTGTGAGTTCGAGACCAGCCTGGGCTACCAAGTGAGTGTCAGGAAAGGCGCAAAGCTACACAGAGAAACCCTGTCTCAAAAAACCAAAAAAAAAAAAAAAAAAAAAAAAAAAAAAAAATTCTTCAGAGAGCATTGTGGTTGGTTTGTGCTACTGCATTTCCACACATATTAGACGCTGAGTAAGAAAATTGTTGCTAGACAATAATATTTGGTAGGAAGTAGTTATCATGTTTATCCATTTCTACAAACAAAATCCACAAGATGCTGTTTTTTAACTGGAAATTTCAGTTGAAATTACACACACACACACACACACACACACACGCACGCACATACACACACATTTTGTAGAGGTATTATCAACTGAATTTTCCTAAAGATGAGGTGCTACCATTCAAGAGTTTGTTTTCATGCAGTCTTCATTGTTAATGTAGTATTTCTTACAGCATTAGAACCTAGAAAGGGCAGAATAAGTCTAAAGACTGACTAGTTAAGTCAGGAGTGGTGGCACATGTCTGTAATCGTAGCACTTGAGAGGTAATGGCAAAACAATCAGGAGTTCAAGGCCAGCCTTAGCTACATGAGACCCTATCTGGAAGAGAAAATAAAACGATGACTATTGCTTAAACTGGTCAGTTCCATCACCATTGAAATAAAATGTTATAGCCCTGCTGTTTTATTTTTATAGCATTATCATTATGCCTATTATCAGTCACACCTGAGCCTGTCTCTGTTCTCCTTGTAGATGATTGCTGTCCTGGTTGATAAGATGATTCGTACACAGATTGTTGACTGTGCAGCAGTAGCAAACTGGATCTTCTCCTCGGAGCTGTCTCGGGATTTCACTAGGTTTGGACCAGAGTTTAGAGCACATGTATGAGACCCTGTGTTTGCAGTGCTTAGAGAACATGCGCTGTGTGAAGTAGCTCCTGTCACCTAGTGACATGTTTTATGAAGGCACACAGCTTTTAAAGATGGTCAGGAACAGGACAGCAGGGGTTGACATACAATGAAAGCAAATGAGATCAAATTAAGCTCTTTAACAGTCCTTTTACTTCTCCACTCTACCTGTCACTGCCAGCACACACTGGTCTGAAATACACTGAGTCACGAGAGACACATGTGATCACAAGTTTAAAAGGGTCAACAAGATTGCACAGTGGGTTGGGGAGCTGAGTTCCCTGGGTTCAATCCTCAGAACTCACCTGAAGGAAGGAGAAACCCAACTCTGTTGGCCTTTTAGTAAGGGGTGGACAGGTCCAGGGTATGGTACTGCCTCAGCACACTTAGGGAGCCCACCTGAGTCTATGAATGGAGATAGATGCTCACATACATAACTCACGGCAGTGGTGAATTAAGTGTTGCTGGAGAAGAATGCCCAGCTCTGCCCAGAGGACAGAAGGCCCTATCAGCCCTTAGGAATGAGTGTCTGAAGAATTGTGATGTCTTCTCTGTAAGACAGCTTAACGTACGTTAACCAACAGCTGTATTATGTTAAGGTTGTTTGTTTGGGAAATTTTGCACTCGACAATTCGTAAGATGAACAAACATGTTCTGAAGATCCAGAAGGAGCTGGAAGAAGCTAAGGAGAAACTGGCAAGGCAGCACAAGCGAGTAAGTCATGTGCTGATCCTGAGCTACGGTAGAGGTTCTGACAGTCTGCAGCGGGCCACAGTCCAGTGCCGTGACTGCTGCGTGCTGAGACACTGAGGGAGACCACAAAGCATTGTCTCTAGTTTACCACCGAGTTTGACTTCCTAGAGAAGGACATGTGCATTTCTGAGTCTGGCACAAAGAGGAAAGGAGACAGCTGTAGATGCTGTGTGGAGAGGGGGGACAAGTCAGTCTCAAGTTCCAACTTATCAGAATACTTCTCATGGTGACAAAGATTGTGTTTAGAACTGCAGTTCTCAACCTGTGGGTCACAACCCCTTTGGAGGTTGACAATCAGATATTACAGTTCATAGCAGTAGCAAAATTACAGTTATGAAGTAGCAATGAAAATAATTTTATGGTTGGAGTTTACAACATGAGGAACTGAATTAAAGGGTGGCAGCATTAGGAAGGTTGAGAACCACTGGTTTACAGGGAAGCAATGAGCTGGCTGGATCCTGTGACTTATAACAGTGAGAATTCTAACTGGGTAGCGGTGGCACACACCTTTAATCCCAGCACTCAGGAGACAGAGGCGGTCCAGTCTCTGAGTTCAAGGCCAGCCAGGGCTACAAAGAGAAACCCTGTCTCAGGAAGAAAGGAAGGAAGATAGATAGATAGATAAAAGTGAGTGTTCTCCATTACAGTATTTTCTGGTGTTCGGTGTATCCACCAGAGTATAAGACAAGGATATTAATAAGTTTAATAACTGAACTGGCCATAGGGGAGACACTTACCTCACAATCGTCACCCCACTGCTACTACCAAGACTAGTACTGCTCTCTAAATCTCCCCAGCGCTGTCACTACAAGAACAAGCCCTTTAGTAGAAGACCCTTCCTTCCCCGGGAGTAGGAGCATAGCTCCTTGATAAAAACCACTTGCCTAGCACCTAGAGCTCCTGGCTTTGAGTCCTAGCCCCGCCCACTCCGCACCCCACAGAGTAGCACTGGGGAGGTGGAGGCAGAAGACCAGGCATGATTCAAGGCCAGCCTAAGCACAGCAGAGCCTGGTGCTGTGACCATCCCCGTTCTTGAGAGTGTGTACACAGACTGTTACTTTGTTCCTGCATCTTCTGTAGCGCAGTGACGATGACGACAGGAGCAGTGACCGGAAGGACGGGGCCCTGGAGGAGCAGATAGAAAGACTACAGGAGAAAGTGGAGTCTGCGCAGAGTGAACAGAAGAACCTTTTCCTCGTCATCTTCCAGGTGAGCCAGCTCCGAGTGTGGCGAGTCAAAGGAGCCCATTCCCTTAGTGTGAAAAGCTGCCGTTTTTAATCACAAAAGTACAGAACTTTGCTCACCATTTAAATAAATATCTGTCCAATTATTCCATATGGTTGATGATTTAGGTGATTGCTTCCTTTCCTGTGAGCATTTTTGTACATAGATTGTTTTTACATGCTGTTTTTTTAGAACAGAGGCCAGGACATATTTCTAGAAGAGGCTAAAGGATTTTTTTTTTTTCAAGATTTATTATGTGTATAGTGTTCTGCCTGCATGTCAGAAGAGGGTACCAGATCTCATTACAGAGCCATACCATGTGGGTGCTGGGAATTGAACTCAGGACCTCTGGAAGAGCAGCCAGTGCTCTTAACAGCTGAGCCATCTCTCCAGCCTGAGGCTGAAGGATTTAACAATAAATCTCCCCCTTGCTAAGCTGGCAGTTTGGGGGAGTCGTGAAAGGCGGGAGTGCATAGCACAGGCTGGTGGAGCACTCTGGGTCGGATGTGTCCAGAAGTTAGATTCTCCCTAATGCTTCCTCCACTCTCCAGCGCTTCATCATGATCTTGACTGAGCACTTGGTACGCTGTGAAACCGATGGGACCAGCATATTAACCCCGTGGTACAAGAACTGCATAGAGAGGCTGCAGCAGATCTTCCTACAGGTTTGTGTGAACACCACTTTGTCAGTCACACGGGCTTTCCAATATAAAAGCCCTCAACAAATTTTCATGCCTACCACTGTAAAAAAAAAAAAAAAACTACGGGAGGTTATGTAGCTAGCTCTTTAGCCTTTTAGTTTATGTCCATTTGCTGACACTACTTTTCATCAGAGTATTTAGACAAATTGGTTTTATATCACTCAGACTCTGGGTGCCATTTTCTGTGGTAGGGAGCCCAGCATAGCTGTAATCTAAAATTGGTGTGTGGGCGGGCAGGGTGGAGAGAGAACACTAACTGTTGCTGTTGTAATTAGATTTATAAAGGTATTTTGAAATCTTAAATTCCCGTGGTAAACTGTATCCACAGGAGCAAGGTAAACTCTTTGGGGTCTCTGGACACAGTACCAACACCTGCTTCTAGATAAATTTATTGATGTGCAGGGGCGTGAAGTTCATTTTCCCTCTTCAAGACATCAACTCCCTAAGTTCTCCTGTGTTCTAGAAAAGCGATTAATTCAGAAGTAATTATTCTTAAAATTCAATTCTGTAAGTCTCCAAATAGTAATCCCCCCCCCCCCGGGGGAATTGGAGTTATTAGCCAGTTCAAAAGGTAACTGAGAGCCCCTAGTCCTGTAGAAATTTGAGTATATTTTAGTCTTCAGAGAAAAGGTTCTCATTTTCTGATGCCTTGGCTCCCGAGTCAGGCTGATTTTCACAGAGCTGTAAAGTACTGGGTCCTGACTTTTGGGACTCCCTCTGAAACTGTCTGTGGTATAGACCCGCCGTGCCTGGCGTCAAGGATCCCATTCCTATGAAGGCTGTTAAGAGCTGGGTTTGGGTTTACATCATTGTATGTTCCTCCACCCCTTTCCCCCGCTGGGCCTTCTCAGAGATGTGTCAGCGTGCACTACTTTCCCCTACTTCTTGTCCTTCCTCAGCGTAGGTGGGCTATGAGGGAAATGTTTTGCACGGTTTCTGCATTTGGTTTCCTGACCCAAGCCTCTTTTCTGTGTCCGCAGCATCACCAGATAATCCAGCAGTACATGGTGACCCTGGAGAACCTGCTTTTTACTGCCGAGTTAGACCCTCACATCCTGGCTGTGTTCCAGCAGTTCTGTGCTCTGCAGGCCTAATAATCATGTTTCTTCCCTTTTTATTATCTTGAAATAATTTGTCTTATTTTTGATGGTTTGAATGTTTGCTTTCTTGTAGTAGCCTTTCACTTCCTAAAGGAAACAGGGAGGAGAGCGAGGAGTATGACATTACCCTTAGTTGCCCTGAAGGGCAAGTATTGCTTGAAGACAGCGATGTTATGGTGACTGTAGCGTTGTACATATGTGAGACACAACTTTCCTGTGATGAATTTGATACTTTTTCTCCTTAGGGCACAAAACAACAGGTTTGAGGTGTGTGAAATGCAAGCTCAGGCTTGCAAAGTAGTAGATACAACCAACGGACTATCTGTCACCAGGGAGCCTAGCTTTTCTCTGCTCCTGGGTAACATGGCTGGAATAAACTGAAGTTATGTTTTTTAAGCTTTGGTATTTCATGATTTATTATTATCTTAGTCTCTTTTCTTACTGAAGGTGTACTAGCCTCTATCCGAAGCTGTTTCTTGCAAATGTTTCCAAGTAGCCATCTTATGACACTACTTGTTTGTACAGAAAGTTATTAGCACTAACCCTCAAATTTGTCTAACTAGAAGTCACCCAGGATTCTTTAAACTGTGATCTCAAGGTACAATGGTGGTGCAGCAGTTTTTCTACCTCTCAGGTGATTGCAAGTTTGGCAGCCATGGTTGAAAAGCTTCTGGTCATGCCCTGCACCTCTAAGGATTTGCCCAAGATCCTGTAATGTCACAGACTGATGTGCAGCTGGCGATAACTGAGCTGAGGTGGACTTGGAGTTCAGTGTGGCTTAGGGCGTGGCTCTGTGGGTCCTGGGAAGATAATTGATCCCTGAGCCTATTGAGGCTTAAGGGAAATGAGTGTTTTGTAAAATAATGCATTATCTGACATTCCAAATTTCTGAGATTTTTAAACTTCTATTAAACCTTAGAAAAATCTGCTAATAATGATATAATTACTGGTAGTAATTTTGTATATTTGTTATCTTTTTGTACATGTTACATCCTAGTAAGTATACATTACAGTTGTCTGGATATATGAGTCTTTAATTACCATACATTTTAGTGGCTATAGAATATAATTTCTTAATAATGGGAATTCCTAGGTTTTTTAAGTACCATATTTAAAGCAGGAGGATCATCTAATCATTTAAATTCAGTAGATCAAGGTTAGATGGCAGGTACTTCAGAAAGACAAAACCTGGGTTATTGGCTAAATATCTTTATTTATTTAAGCTGTTCCTCCTTCCCTTTGAACACAGCTAATGCTGTAATTATTTAAAATGGCTCTGGTCCTCCAGCAGGTAAAGAATTAACTATTGAAGGCATTGGTAGCTATATCCTCTCCTGGGGCACAGTGGAGTTCGGTTATCCTTGCTCTACAGCTAGAGGAGCTTGTGCTCTCCTGCCCTTCTGGATCCTCCTGTGTGGTGGTTGTTTCTAGAAACTGTTCATATGCCATGCTCTGTCCTGCTTTGTCGGCTGCAAGACAGGACAGAGTTGTATCTCACAGAAGAAAAGATGCAAAAGCAGAACACAGCTGCTCCCTTCTGGTTGTGTTCCATAGACGGGGTGGCATGTCACTGCATGCCACACCTCACAAATCCTGTGATGTTGTGCTGGTGCTCTTTAACAGGCTTTTGTCAAGGTGGACATGTTTCTTCCCTAAGAACTATATCATTCCTAAAAGTGAAAGGTGTGAAATGCCTTTGCCAGCCTGGGCTACCAGTGATATCTGGATCCCAGGATTAACCTTGATGCAGCCAGAGAAGAGAAGCATACAGCCAATCAGATCTCACTGTGTTGGCCTTGACAGTGAGTGTTAACTATTGGCTGCTACATGCTGGTTACCCAATTCAGCATATTAAATCTTTCCAGCAGATTTCTGACACATGACTGTGCCCACTTCACAGACAGAAGCAAATCCCAGGAAAACTTGTCTGAAGTCCACAGCCAGAAAGTTAAATCCATGTGTCTTAGGAGCACTTTATCTCTCCACAATACAGTAATACTTAACAGCAGCCTGAACCTCAAGTTACTCTTGTCATCGGGTAGAAACTTCTCTCTGCTGGAGGAAGTCTGGTTTCCCATCCAGGATCTGTTTTTACTGAGCTGTAACATTTAGCATAGCACATGTGAAATGCTTGCCTTGAAAACCACACAGAACATCTCTGTAGCTGGAGATTTCTCCAGTCCCACAGGGGCCCGCAGCCACTCAGACCCAAGTAAACACACAACGACTTTTATTACTTATAAACTGTATGGCCATGGCAGGCTTCTTGCTATCTAGTTCTTATATCTTAAATTAACCCATGTCTATTAATCTATAAGTTGCCACTGATACTTTACATCTTACTTTTCATGGCAGCAGCGTCTCCTGACTCAGCCTTCCACTTCCCAGAATTCTCCTCTCTGCTTATCCCACCTATACTATACTTCCTGCCTGTCTACTGGCCAATCAGTGTTTTATTTATCAATCAGAGCAACACATTCACAGCATACAGAAAGACATCCCCAGCACATCTCTACTGAGTATTTCTAAAGAACAGTAATGATGGTCCCATGTTTATCTGGGGTTGACTTGCTTTTTGTTTGGCCTTCCTACAAGTCTAATGTGCACTGTTGATCTAAAGCGTGAGCTGCACAAGCTTCCTAGTGCATCTGAGGGATGGAAGTGCCCACTTTACCTCAAGTTGGGTTTTTGTCAAAATGATGTATGGCCCTTGGCTTAATAGTTCTTAGAGTATGCTTCCTTGCTGATGCTTAAACAGTACATATTAGTTAGGAATGCCTTCTCTCCCTAAAGCAGCTTTTGACCTCAGCTAGTTCTACTTGAGCTACATTCTAGAGAAATTTGTATGTATTCTTTTGCTTGATTTCTTATTTATTTGGTTCTTCAAGACTGTGTAGCCCTGGCTGTCCTAGAACTCACTCTTAGACCAGGCTGGTTTTGAACTCACAGAAATCGGCCTGCCTCTGCCTCCTGAGTGCTGGGATTAAAAGTGTGTGCCACCACCACCCACTCTTTCTCTTGGTCCTTTCTTCATGTATAATGGTTGCTTCTGATAGCTGTATTAATGGTACTTTTGAGTAATATTTTTGACTAGACTGAAGACAAGTCTGGGTAGCTGAACTGATGCAAATAGCTATGGAGAGGTAATGTTTGCAACTGTCACTTCCCGCCTCAGAACTGGTAAACAAGCATGGAAGCAAGTAGTTACCTCTCCTGGGCTAGGTGAGAGCTTGTAAGGAAGGTAAGAGCACTCAGCTGATAAGGTGAATGCTTTGGATGGAACAGTCGGATACTCGGCTCTGAAAGTAGCCTTTCCCTTCTGACCCAGCATTTCCAAGTTGCTGCATGAAGGTGTTGAACTGCTGGTTCCTGCTGTGACTGGGAGCTTGTTTCTGTAGTGACAGCTCACTGTTGCCACTGCTGGAAACAGCTACAGCAGTTTACATCATCGGATCTACTGGCTTCTTGAGCTAAGTTCAGTTCCACCAACTTCACCTGAAAGTGCTTCTTCCTATGCCAAGCTGCACTTTACCTGTCCCTTTTCCCATGGAGTAGCTCTAGCCTGTCACTTTCATTTTCACTTCTGTGTGTGCAAAGGAAAGGGGCACACAGGGGTGGGAGGGGTATGCATGTATGTACAGGTGTACATGTGTACCTTTTTTCTCTAAGCATATCCATTACCTGAGGGTTTTTCTTTAGTTAGTAAATGGCCTGCTATACCTCTGGGCTCCCACAAATGCAACATTGTGCCCTCAGCCAGACCTTAAACACAATCATTTCTAAAACATTGTTGTTAAGTGTTGTTTCTGTGGAGACTACACTGTGGTACATTTGAACAAAGCCTTTATTTGAATATAAATTTGTTTTTAAAAGTCACATTTTCTCATATGTCAGTTCATGGCCACACAAGGTACAAGTCTTGCGGTACATGTCATCTTCTAAGTTTTCCTCTGGTCCATACTCATGTTGGTGAGCAGCTGTTTCTCTTTTCCACACACTGCTTCTTACTGCTCTCCGCAATTCTAGGGAGGAAAAAGGTTTTCAGCTGAATACAAAATAGATCCAACGAGGCTCTCATTGGTATTTGTGTGTGTGATGTACATAATGGCTTCCTTTCTAACAGTTGGTTCCACAAACGTGGCAGGCCTGCGGAGTCTGCAATTGCTCGTTTCATTATTGAGCAGTAGTTGGCAGAGGTGGCTGTGTGGGGTAGATAGAAGTAGCCACAAAAAACAACAGAATGGGGGTGCTGGGGGGGAGGCATCTGACAGAAAACAGGATGCCAGAGCAGCAAAGTCGGCTGAGGTAAGCAAAGGATGGGAATGGCCCAGAGCCCAAGGTTTTCAGTCAGGAGCTCCTGTAGTCGTCAAGTTCTGCTTACAGGAAAACCAGAAAGCCAAGACTAATGTAGGCTGATGTGTTTCCATCTTAGAGAACCTGCTCGTGCAGTGACCTCATGTCTGTTTTATAAAATGACAGCACTGTCGTTGCTTCTGTTGAGACAGTCTCATGCAGGCCATGTAGCCTATGGCCACTGCTGCCTCCACTCCCAGCTGTTCAGGCATGAGAACCACATCTGGTTTATGTGGTGCTGGGGATCAGACCCTGGCCATGTGCATGCTACTCAGTCAACTGAGCTACATTTCCATACCAACACTGTTGTTTTTAGACTGCCAGGTGGAGAGGTGGCTCAGTGGTTAGGAGCTCATACTGCCCTTCCAGAGGACTTGAGATTGATTCCTAGCACCCATGCCAGTTGGCTCACAACCAGTAACTTCAGATTCCAGGGGTTGCTGGTTTTCCTTGAGATGGTTTGTAACTAATATCATAGCACTACTTGAATCTTTGTTTCTAATCATAATATCACGGGTAACAGCAAGACAGGGTGACATACTGGACACTGGGCTAAGCACTTAAGATGCAATTACTTTACATCTCTTGGGTAATTACAGAGAGCTGCATCCCAGTTTTACAGATGGGCAAACCAAGGCAGAAGGCGCAGACTGCCCAAGGTCAATGGGCTGATGAGCAGGGGTACAGTCCAGCTTAGGTCCCTGGGATCATCCTGGCCCTGGGCAGCATTCTCTCCTGGGTCATGCTGCCTTTTCATCTCTTTGAGATTTACAAGGTTCAGTATGTGCAGCATCTGCTAGGAAGGTCAGTCATCTAAACTCTAATCTTGGTCATTTTATATCGTGAAGTATCTGCTCTCTGCTACCTGAGTGAGTCAGTGTGCCTCTCGTCTGCAGAGGGGCAGCAGGCGTCTCCTCTGTGGGTTCCTGCTTCTCAGCTTGGGTGGGGGAAGACAGCCTGCCACTCTCCTTGACTTCCCCACGGTGAAAAGTCCCTCAAAATTGGGCTGCAGTACAATCAGACTAAGCTACCTTCTCTGCCAGATTTGAATATTATATGTACTTGAGGAAGAGGTGAGAATTATTTTCTTCTCATATGTACTACGTACATGAAAAACTACCTTTTCAGCCATGACTGACGTTTTGTCACTTTTGTGACGAGCTATTGAACTACACTAGCATAAAGTTGGATCTGTAGTGCTTCTCATGGACATTCCTGGTAGAGGTGGGAGCACAGGCTGGGCAGTGCGTAGCCAGGTCTTGAAAGTGATTGGTGGATATTTTTAGATTTTGAAAAATTTGCATATACAGAATATGTCTGATGGGACCCGAGTCTTAACAAAACATATAGCTTGATGTACCTTATGTATTTCTAGTGCCTGGGCATGGGGTTTCCTTGCTGGCAGTATTTCTTTTTGGAGCACTTTGGATTTTCAGATTAGAGATGTCTAACCCGCTCTGCTGTTAAGTTTGGCTTTTCTTTGCCCTTCTCTCCTTTAGGACAGGGAGTGGAGCAGGCATGCTCAGGGCTAGGGAGCCACCAGGACAGGAAGTGCAATGCTGGAAGATGCATCACTTCCTTTCTATTAAGCAGCCAGGTTCTCAGGTTCCTCCCTGCACAGAATGAGCCCTGAAATTTGGAGGATTAAAACAGGCTATATCAGTATGCACTCAGGGTTTTCTTACAAGAACAGACAGACATGCTTTGTGCATGTTCAGCTTGTCAAGGGCATAGACGGCAGCCCATATATGGTAAGATCCCCAGTGGACCAAATCTGAGTCCTTCCAATAACAGTGCTGTAGAATGCTGACTGACGGGGAGAGCTAGAGCTACAAGCTGTTCCCTGAACCATCACAGGAGCACTGGTTCCAGCAACGCCGCCAGTGGACAGTTGCTGAACTGGGGTTGGGAGGGGTGGTTTGCATAGTCTGTTTCTTTTGGCTTACTGAATAGAAACCAAGTCATTACCACTGAGAGCAGATGGCACTGTGTATCTTCCAGACGTGAGGCCCTGGAAGGGTTAGCACCTGCCGAGATACTTAGCCTGCACTTATTTCTACATTAGCAGAAAATCCACGAAAGTGAAAAGCCTGACTCCCCAAAACAGCACATGGAAGAAGGGAACAAATTTCAACAATGTCCGTGGCATAGAAGGCAAGGGTGGTGAAAATCAGGTTAGGAAGGAAGACCTGTGTAATGCCTAAAGTGTTAGCCTACACCAAGTCCTCTCTGGAAGGGGAACATTAAATACTGTTCCGTTAGTGAGCAGAAGTAGAACATAACAGTTCAGATTAAAATCTAAATGTTAGGAAACTAAACACATATAGGGTAGTGATTATGCAACATACTCTTACGTGGTTCAGAAAAAGTGTTTTTAGTGAGAGCATACACATGATCCAAATGGCAGCTCAGTCTGGGGAAGGCTGTGTGCGTGTGTGTGTGTGCCTCTGTCCCACTATTCTAGCCATTTTCTGAAATTCTTTCCAAATAAAAAGGGCTTTAGGACAAGACAGGCACCAGCTTAAAGGGGGCTCCACTGGCCAAACCTGAGACAGTTTGAGAATCAAAATGAAGAACAGGAGGAGCCTGCACTATCATGACCTGAGAAGAATCCACAAGTCAGTCCAAAGAGGCTTACAAACCAAAACCCAAGGGCCAGGCACAGTAGCACACGCTTTAGTCCCAGCACCTGGCAGGCAGAGGCGGGGGGATCTTTGAATTGGAGGCCAGCCTGATCTACATAGTAAGTTCCAGGTCAGCCAGAGCTACACAGTGAGTTCCTACCTCAAAACAAACAGGCACGGTGATAACCGGTTATCTGTAATCCCAGTGCTTGGGAGGCAGAAGCAGGAGGATTGTTACAAGTTCAAGTCTACCCTAGGCTACATGAACCTTGTCTCAAGAATACAAGAGTAGAACCTAAGGAAAAGCATTGTTTCAAAAGAAAACCCCTATTTATAGGCACACAAACTGGCTCAGCTAAGACTCGTCTCCAAATACTAAAACCACTGAGTAAAATGGTGCTGCATCCAGTGTCATGTGTAATAATTACAAAAAGGAAGTAGTTTAGTGGAGAATGATGACTGTCACCCCCCTCAAAAAACTTGCAGTCTCACGTGGTGTCTGTCCTTATCTCCTAGGAAGTGCTCCTCTCACAGACCTGCAGCCTGAGTCTAATGGAGCCAAAACAAGATGCTGAGCAGTCCACGGGCAGGAGTGTGCTGTCCCACAGTTGGTGTGCATGCTGCACCGTGCTAGGGGCAAAAGAAAGGAGCTGAGGGTGACATTAAAGGTGCCACCCTAGCGGCTCCTGGATCGAACGAGTGGGAGTGAGAGAGGGCGCCAGAACGACAGATGGAAACATTATATACTGCATAATCGCTTTTAAGTTTGTTGATTGTGATGAGCTTTGAGTCACAGAGCTTTGTAAGAATCCCAGTGTTTACAAGTAACTCATGGCTTAGCAAAGTGTACGCAGCTGCAAAAGGTTAGAAACAGCCAACAGTTGGAAAAATATTTGGGGATGTGTGTGTGTGTGCGCGCGCGTGCGTGCGTGCGTGTATGTGTGTGTACGCTGCCACGATGGTGCACGTGTAGAGGCCAGAGAACAACTTGGCAGGAGTTCTCTCCTTCCACCAAATGGGTTCTGGGAACCAAACTCAGGTTATTAGGATTGGCAGCCAGCACATTTACCCACTGAGCCATTTCACTGGCCCCAAAAAAAATTTTTAAGGGAAGGTTTGTGGGTTTCACAACCCTCATGAACATAGCAATCAACTCTCTCTTGCTGACTCTGAGATACAAAGGTTAGATTACACAGAAGTAGGGTCAGGTCTAACACCCGGGAAGGAACCAGGGTGCACATGCTACACAAAACTGGAGCCTGAGTGAGGCTGGAGAACCAGATGGTGAGTGGCTTGCCGTGTGCAGCCTCCTAGTCCTGTTGGCAGTAGATGGCTGATGCCCAGAGACGACCTTTCCTGGGAATGAATAACCAGTCTTGCTACTAAGAGCCTCAGAAACTGCTTAGAATGTTCACCCAAAGAGATTTCCCCAAAATGCTTGTTGTGAAAAATCAATACCACTTCAAAGCTTGTTTTTAGTAACTGCGTATTGCAAAAGAGACAGTCTGCAGTCAAAGAAACACAGTGCTGCTTCTGAGGTCATCGTACAGAGGAGCTAGCTGAGGGAGACCCAACACTTGTACATGTTGGATGGGAGGGCGGGTACCCTTGTTACCTGGAGGAAAAAGATTACAAGCTTGTGTTCCATGAACTAAATAGGATGGAGTTGTACCTATCGAACTCCTCAGAGAAGCTCCACAACAGTCACAAATATATCCACAGGCCAGTGTGCAGTGTCCACAAACTCAGAAGGGACCTCTAATGGGATGTCCTTACCTGCCCCTTGCAGGGGTGGGGACCATGCACAGTAACAATGAAGGTTAGGTGACTAGCCTTTCAGGAAGAAAATTGCTGGAACTAAGCATGTAACATGGAAGAAACACCCATAGTCCCACCTCATTTAAGGCAAGAAAGCCTACAGACCAAAAACGTTCTGTGTGTCAACCAATTCAGGGTTCTTGTCTGCTACTGGGTGATACACCCTTTGAAATCCAGTTACCCTGAGCAGCAGCAAGCCTGCATCTGGCTCGGAGATGTGGAACCTTGTTTGTTTGTATGTACTGATGGTGTTACACTTTTTTCTGTAGTGGACTCAGTGCTGTAGCTGCTAACATAAACCATGTTAAGAGCAGGCAAATAGAATTGCTTACCTTCCCATAAAGAAGAAAGCTTTATGTCAGCTTCGCTGTGCATCAAGAGGAACCATGTTCCAATTTCTTTCCACCTAAAAAGCCTTTCGACTTGCTTTGACTCCTGTCTGCTCTGAGCAAACTGCACAATCAGCTTCTCGTTTCTACTCTACAGTCTACTCCACTCAGCCCTCTGTGGCCTAGTCAGGACAGGAACATATCCACCAAGCGCTAGAGTGAATCAGAGAAGCCACAATTAAAGGAGGCATCACACTGACCTCAGCACACTGACAGCCCAAGGTGAGGAGATGATGCAGGCCGCCCAGCACTCACACACTCATATGCAAAGGGGGAAATGGCAGGCACTCTATCTGTAGACACCATGTGCAGAGTACACACTCGCACAAACATTCCCTTAAAAAGCATGCTTCGCCGGGTGGTGGTGGCGCACGCCTTTAATCCCAGCACTCGGGAGGCAGAGCCAGGCGGATCTCTGTGAGTTCGAGGCCAGCCTGGGCTACCAAGTGAGTCCCAGGAAAGGCGCAAAGCTACACAGAGAAACCCTGTCTCGAAAAACCAAAAAAAAAAAACAAAAACAAAAAAAAAACCATGCTTCACCCAAACAGATGAACCCAATAAATCAATCTTCAAAAGAACCTGTGTCAACTGCAACTAAGCAATGAGGAAACTCCATGGTAGTTTGTCTGGTGAGCTAATACAGCAACCAAAAAGTAAACACCAATTGAGTTCATGTTTTGGAAATTGTAGAAAATTTCTATCTGTATTAATATATATGCATATCCTAAGAGAATCATCATATTAAAAAGGCAAGAAATTAAGTGCATCTCATAGTCTTTTACTAGTCAAACTGTAGGAATTGAGTTACCATTACATGACATCTTGACCAGACCTCAGAACTAGTGTCTGAGGAAAAGTTACAGTGCTCTTTGTCACTTTGCAGATACACATTTCTAATTGGTCCTTATTCTTTTATCTACGCTTCACTGTCTGCACTAAGGTATCACCTGAGGTCCGCAGGGTCTGGCTGATTTCTAGCAGCTGGACTGAAACCCTGGACTTGGGCGGGGAGATGGCTTACACTGCAGTGATCTGAGAATCAATCCCCCAGCCCAGTGGGTGAGTGCAGGATGAGAAACTGGGTTTGAATTCCCCAGCACCTCACTGAAAAAACAGGCACAGCTGCTCTAGCCTCAGCACTGGATGTGGAGAGGTGTAGAGGACAGGTGGATCCATGACCCTGGGAGCTCGCTGGTCGGCCAGCCTAGCCAATGGCAGCCTTATGTTCAGTGAAGAGACCCTATCACAAAGGCATAAGATGGCCTCCAGCTTCCAAATGCACATGCACTGATGTGTGCACTGTACACAGATACTGCACACGAGAGAGAGCGTGCACACACACACACACACACACCCCGAGTCAGCAGATAACCTGGAGGCCCCCTTCCACACCCCTTCCTCACTATGCGCCTCTTCACTGCTTTCTCTTGTATTAGCCGTGGCTCTGCTGTTAGAGGAGAGGCTAATGAAAACACTAGAAAAGATTAGAGAAAGGGCCAGTTGAAGAGGAGGAACTCTTCTCCGTGGGTCACTGCTGGCATCTGAATGCTGGGGCACAGCTCTGGCTGGCTTGGGGAACTTCACGGAAATGCTCTCCTATGGCAGTGGCTTCCTATCTGCCCAGGAATTTAGTCACTCGTGCAAAAGGGTTTCAGTGAGGTTGTCTTGATGTACTTCTTGTGTTCAACAGCGCTACCGTTTTTATTTCAAAGTGTCTAAGTCTGCACATGAAAAGGAGCATTAAAGGTCGCTAAGGACCAGGTGGTGGAAAATGGAACAGGACTTCATTCCTTTCCTATCCCTGTGCGGAAACCGGGGGAGGGAGGCAGCCCCAAGAGGAGACCAGGAAGGCCTGTGCTGTCCTGCTTTTGCCTTTTTTTTTTGGGGGGGGGGGTTTGTTTAGTTGGTTGGTTAGCTGATCGGTTGGCTTTTTGTTGTTGTTTAGTTAGTTTTGGAGGGGCAGGTTTTGTTGTGGAGTTTTGTTTTTGTTTTCTGAGAGCCAAGGACTCACTCTATAACCCAGGCTGGCATCCAACTCACAATTCTCCTGCCTCCGCCTCCTGAGTACTAGGATTACAGACATGCACCACCACTCCCTTTTCTTGGTTTTTAAGACATTTGGGCTATCCTAGTCACCCTGTAAAACCTCTTCTAAATTTTAAAATCTGAGAAAAATTAACATGGCTAGAATACTGATTTGAAATGATCCAGTAAATGTATAACCCAACCTACAGGCAGGATGCGTGTGACCTAGACACAGTGTGCACCACGCAGGGACTCTACATACACCACATGAAGGGCATGTGCCGGTGACTTCTGGAAGACCCTTCTTGAGGGGATTTTGTTTATAGCCTTGAGTGCTCCTGCCACACCCTGGATTCATCCCTGGTGTGGTGCCACACCCGCACTCTATCTCAGGTTTCTCCCGGTTAGCACAGTGCTAACCTGGCACATGGTAAATACTAGCTGTGTGCATGGATTCATGAAAACAGTCACACATGGATAACGGATTCACAGGGAGTGGACTGCTGCATGTAGACGGACACACAGACAGAGGAATGACTGTACACATGAAGACTCAGTCAGAGAACCTGACAACTGTCCCAACATAGGTAACCACCCACTCATCTTTCTGGGTGTTTCCTTAGTCATATAAAGACGCCCAGACTAACGGTTATCAATTACTCCTTCTAGCTACTAAACCTGCAGCTACTGAGCTCACGGTTTTTGTTTCAAGCAGTGAGAGAGGCGGCTACTGAGAGTCTTGTTATTTTTTGTTACTGTTTTCTTAAACACTGCAGGCAGGCCACCCTCAAGACCTGACTGATGCCTCATCCCGATACCCCACCCTGCCACTACAGCCACACAGAAACGGCTCACACACCAACCCACTGAGGCCAAAGTTCAAGCTCATTTTTTCCACTATGGACACGACATCCCAGCACCTTCTACAGACAGGAGGCCCCATGCCTTTGCTCTGTAATGAACCAAGTGATAGAAAATTCTGCCACTTACCTTTTACTTTTTTATCAAACTTCTTCTGCTTCATCTTTTCTCGGTTTTCCTGCCTCACTTCCTTGGCATCTTCCAGGGCTTCCTGGCTACCCCAAACTTCCAGAGCCCGCTTTACAACCTACAGCACAGTTAATACTTCAGTTACTTGGGACTCAGAGATGCACAGTATAAAGTCCTAACTATCAAGCTCATGGATGCCATTAAGTCACATTAGGAGCAAAACCATGTACTTGAACAGTTAAAGAATTCTCTTCAAGCCCCACTTTTTCCAGAAAGAGTTGAGTACAGAAATGTAAATGAAGAAAAGACTCAATGAGAAGAAAATGTAAAATCCAGTCACAGGGTCAAGAGGGGCAGGAAATGCCACGAAGGTCTTGTTTCCTGCTGGTGTGCATGAGTATGGTCCGCGAGACTGAAATAAGGCCTGCTGGCACATGCATTAAGACAAAGCACCAAGTGATAGGAAAGCCTGGGCTGCTCCAATCAGCATCATTTTTACTTATTTTGAATGGTACCTAAGATAAGTGGTGAATTTTTAAATCAATAATCATATATTTAATGAAATTCAGTACATGTTTTGATTTACAGTGTGGCTTAATTCTATTTATAGATGAGTATAATATGTAATTATCTAATTATCCTAAATATATTATATATTTATATCTAATGATATCTAAATATATGATCATATATATTTGTATATAATTATATATTTAGATTTATTATATATTATATATAAATTATATATAAATACATAATTATCTAATAATACTAGAATATCTTCTGGTATATTCCTGTATAAACAGCCTTGAAACAATGACTTTTTATATTTTCCTATAATGGAACAAAAATTACAATATTTAAGCCATTCTGGAGGAGATGCAGGAGGATCCCTGGGACTCCAGAGCACACCAGTAAGTGTGTCTCTGCCATGGCACACATGCCATCTGCTCAGAGCTGTGCAAGTCCCAGGGCACTCGGGAGCATTCCAGATTGTATTTCCCAATACAGTTAGGGTTCGGGCGTTTGTGAAATAACCGAAATGCTAATCATCTTAAGCGCATTTCTTTTTCTTGTTTGATAAAGGAACTGATAGGCAAATGAAGTCTGACCCTTTCTAAATCTTTTTTAGTGTCCAAATTATACTCCTAACATCACCCACTAGCAACATGTTTATGCCAAAGTTACCACAGCAAAAGCGAGATGAGAAAGGGCCGTGTTCTGAGCGGTTCTTAGCCGTGGCTAGGATGGACATGTGAACAAAGAAAAGGATCATCTTTCCTGTGTGAGCAAACCACTGTTAGTAGTAACTAGTCAGTTCCCCGAGCCCAGCTTCCTAGAGACCTGTAACTTTAAGTAGAGCTTCATATCGCCCCACTGTGAGTGATGAGGGTTCTTCTTCACGATAAACCGGAGCGCAGGCTCTCTCTTCTCTAGATCGCAGTCTTTCAGAAGGTATTCCTGCTTGGCTTCGGTTTTGGTTATAAGCTTGTGTTTGTCATCAGCATCTCTGGAAAGAGGTTAAGAGCATTATATAGACTTTAATCAACTACAGGTCTGCACACTAAAGGTCCAAACGTCACTTCCCTGTCTTTGGTTCTTATGATCAGTCATACAAATTCAAGCAGACTTTAGTCATATAACAATTTAAGAAGCTTCTTATTCCAGAAAGGACTTGAACTAAGAATAAGGAAGATGCAATGAAAAAAAGGCTCATGAGAAGGAAAATATAAATTGAATTACAAGGTCACCAGAAGTAGTAATTCATGCCTATCATCCCAGCACTCAGGAGGCTGAGGAAAGAGGATTGAAAGTCCCAGGCCGGCCTGGGGTACACAGACCCTGCCTCAAAAAGATGGTAAGAAATAAATGTAAGCACACAAGGTCCTATTTCTTAAACAGAGCTGGGTTCTGGAGGCTCAAAAACCAAGGTAAGCCGGGCGGCAGTGGCACCTGCCTTTAATCCCAGCACTCGGGAGGCAGAGGCAGGCGGATCTCTGTGAGTTCGAGGTCAGCCTGGTCTACAGAGCAAGATCCAGGAAAGGTGCAAACCTACACAGAGAAACCCCATCTTGAAAAACAAAAAAACAAAAAAACAACAACAACAAAAAAAAAAACCCAAGGTAAAAACAGAGAAAGAGTGGGAACTTGAAACACCAAACACCACAGAGTTTATAAGATGCCTATGAATTGGGCAGAAAAAAAGCTTTCATGCAGAGAACCACACTCGCAGAAGCAGCTGGGCAGGATGGATGGCACGCACGTATGCACACGCACAGTAACCGATGGCAAACAGTGGGAAGAGGTAGTAAGAGGCAACTGGGGACCTGCTGTCGTGGTGAAGACATACTCTAAATGGAATTAAAAACCATTTGAACAGTTTTGAGCAAAATTCTCTAGAGCAGTGGTTCTCAACCTTCCCAACACTGCAACCCCTTAATGCAGTTCCTTAGGTTGTGGTGACCCCAACCATAAAATTATTTTCATTGCTACTTCATAACTGTAATTTTGTTACTGGTATGAATGGTAATTTAAACATCTGGGTTTTCTGATGGTCTTAGGTGACCCCTGAGAAAGGGTCGTTCGACCTGCAAAGGGGCTGTGACCCACAGGTTGAGAACTGCTGCTCTGGAGAGCTGAGAATCAAGAGCTGCAAGATGGGAAGGTGGGGGACAGAGACCAGGGAGAAGATGGCCATCTGGAGGGCCGAAGCAGGAAGACCGCAGACTCAGTGTCAGCCTGGACAGCTCAGTGAGTCTGTATTGCTGAGGCCGTGGCTCGGTAGTTGGGTCGCCTAGAAAGAAGGCGTCAGCCTGGAGCCCCCCCCCCCGCCCCCCCCCCCCCCCCCGGGACAAACGGTGGTTTTAAAGCTGGAAACAAGCACCTGCAGCTATCACACGTCGGCAAATCAAAGTGGTTCATAAGATACGAGTCCATGAAGTCTTTCCCACACTCTTCACAGACCACATAATCAAACTCCATGACGGGCCCTGCAGAAAGAAGGAAAGGGACTCTTTATCCTTTTGTAGGACTAAAACAATACATATTTTCCTCTATCTACCAGCTCGTCATAGATCATACGCCTGACACAAATACCCAGGAGAAAAAACTACCGAGGACGACCTCACAGTTGTTTAGTTCCACAGGCAGCAAAGACCAAGGCACTCCCTTCGCAGGCTCTACCTGTATCTGCAGACGCAGTGCTGAGGGCGGCCACCCTAAAATTACCAACATGGTCAGAGCCTCCAGTCTGTGACTGGACAGTGTAAGTCACCAGCCGGACAGGAGTGGTCAAGAAAGATCAGAGCTCAGAATCCTGGGAATATAGCATTGTCCACTGTAGCTGATATGGACACCGGTCTTCCGGGTGTCTCTCCTCTATAAAGGATGAGACAAAGTCTTACTCAAGCTGTTTACAAGAATAAAACCAAAATCCAAAGAAAGCGATTTCAAAACTGCATGTAGGCCCGGTCTCTTCATTCGACTAGACCCCAGCCCCTTGACCAACAGGAGCCTAGAGTTCACGATGCTCATGTGTTCTGTCCTTTCTTCTAGTAAATGTTCATTTTCGCCACTGTTTTATCACCTGAATAAATTCTTTCACGATATCACCAGAACCAGGACCCTGTTTTCTCTCAAACAATGCCATAAGCATGTTTTAATCTTGGTAGCAAGGCAGGCTCTCACAGTATGGGATGACTTACTAGATTAACAGAGGCTTTGTAGAATCCAAACTAGTCATGGTAAGTCTTGTTTGCTTATGTCTCCAGGGGCTCATGTGTTGGAACACTTGACCCTCGGGTTATGGCATTATTTGGGGAGATGATAGAACCTATAGGAGGTGGTCTAGAGCAGTGGTTCTCAACCTTCCTAACACTGTGACCCTTTAATACAGTTCCTCATGTTGTGGTGACCCCAACCATAAATTATTTTGTTGCTACTTCATTACTGTAATTTTGCTACTGTTATGAGTCATAATGTAAATATCTGTATTGTCTGATGGTCTTAGGTGACCCCTGTGAAAGGGTTGTTCAACTCCCCAAAGGGGTCGAAACCCACAGGTTGAGAACCAATGGAAGTAGGACCCCAGAAAACAGTCCTTGAGGGTCACAGCCCGGCCACACTTCTGCCTCCTGGTCGGTACCCTGTAACAAGCAGCCGCCACACACTCATGCCAAGGACCAAGCCCATGCCCTGCCTTCTCTACCATGGCCGACTGGTACTATGGCCAAAATAACTTCCCTGGCTTGAGCTGATCCTTTCACGTATGAGTCACTGTAACAGTTTCCACAGCCACAAAATCACAGGGACACAAAGGTCACTGAATCCTGTGTGCTCCCTCCTAGCACAGGGCTGCTCCCACAGCACCATAGTGAGGCGGCCTTGCTCTGCTTTTCTCCTCCCAACAGTCTCTGTGCTCTCAATCCCCGGGGCTTACAGCAGGAGGCAGCAATCATTGCGGGGGAACGCTGCTTCAGGGGAACTCAGAGGCCCACATGGTCTATGCCACATTCCGGAAGTGTCCAGAGGTAAACATAGTAAGCACTCCCCTATTACACAGGGCTGACACTTCCCTCCCTGGAACTGTCACTCACAGTCTCAAGCTCTGCTCCCCACACGAAATCCCAGGGAGTGTGTGTTCCGGGCTTTCGGGCTGCTGGAAGGAGACCTCAGCTGGGTCAGCTGGGGGTTTTTTGTTTTTTGTTTTTTGTTTTTAAGATTTGTTTATTATGTATACAGTACTCTGTCTGCATGTATCCCTGCAGGCCAGAAGAGGGCACCAGATCTCATTACAGATGGTTGTGAGCCACCACCTGGTTGCTAGGAATTGAACTCAGGACCTCTGGAAGAGCAGCCAGTGCTCTTAACCACTGAGCCACCTCTCCAGCCCCAAGGGTCAGCTGGTTTTGACAAGTGTCTCTCACATGTCAACTGCAAGACTTCTGGCCACTCTGTTTCCAAGGCCACACGCTGCCTACATGCCCCCTTGAAATATGATATCAGTGTAAACATACATGTGTTGCCTTTGGGTCTCAATGTCGAAACACGCTAGCAGGCACTGCTACTCACGCTGGGCACCCATCTTACACCACAGCTAAGGGCTGCACTGGGGTTTTCCAGATCTCACAGCTCTCTCTTCTCCACAGTGAAAACACTCTCAGCTGAGAGAACGTGTATACGTAACTGATTCAGCAACACGTTAACCCCACGGGGCAGGTTCACAGACCTCTTTCTTTCCCAGCTCTAAATAAAAGACTGTCCTAAGTTGTGTCTTGGGGGTACTGGCTTCTCGTTTTGATCTATAAAATAATTTCTCTTTTTTACTGTCTTTTTATTTTTTTATTGTTACTATTTTATTTCTTTTTTTTTTTTTTAAGATGGGTTTTGTGATGCTAAGTTTTTAATTGTCAACTTGCCACAACCTAAAAACCACCAGAGACAAGAGCTGGACTGGGGAACTGTCAGGATCGGGTTGGCCTGTGGGCCTGTTTTAATTTCTAATTCATGTGGGAAGGACTCAGCCATTGTGGGCGGCACCCCGGACTGGACTGTGTAAAGCAGACAGGGATAGCTGAGTGTTGGGCAAGCAGGGAGCATGGGTACGTTTGTCTCTTAGCTCTTCCCTTGGGTGTTGTGACCAGCTGCTCTAGTTCCTGCCTTCCAGTCCCTCCATGGTGGCCTGCCATCTGGAATGCTAAGCCAAGTAAGCTCTTTCCTCTCTCGTGGCTTTTGTCAGGGTGTTGATCACGACAAAATGGAACTAGAACGGGGCTTCACTGTGTTCTACCAGGTCTGCCTTTCTCTTTTCCTCTTTCTTTGAGACAGAGTCTCACTTTGTTGCTCTGGCTGATCTGGAACTCACTATGGAAACCAGGCTGGCCTCAAGCTCCAAAGATCCGCCTGCTGGGATGAAGGGTGTGACACCAGACCTTACCAGGCTAGTCACAAACTAAATTCAAGTCATCACCCTGCTTTAGCCTCCCAAGCAGCACCATGCCCAGCTCATGAAAATACTTCTGAGAATTTATTCCATCCATCAGTGCCTATGATAAAACAACAGCAAATGTCCACCTCACGTACGTAAACCAAGTAACCATCCCCACATGCCTGGGTGTTGGACTTTGCTGTTGTTAATGAATGTATTTAATAAATGTAAGGCCATATTGATGAACAAATAAAGAATTACATGGAAAAAAATCCTTAGGAATTTTATCATGAAGAGGATCATTTAAAATTATACATTGCGGTGGTAGCGCACACCTTTAATCCCAGCGCTTGGGAGGCAGAGGCAGGCGGATCTCTGTGAGTTTGAGGCCAGCCTGGTCTGCAGTGTGAGTTCCAAGACAGGCTCCAAATCTACACAGAGAAACCCTGTCTCAAAAAATCAAAATAAATAAATAAGTAAACAAATTATACACACACACACACACACACACACACACACACACACACACACACACATATTAACAAGCCCCCAGAATATAAATTGTCTACTTCAGAGAATAGGAGTAAAATTGTACATGAATTTTGAAGTATGAAATGTTCTTTCCTTTCTCTCTCTCTTTTGCAAAGGGGAGGTAATTTAATTGGACATTGCTAATATTACAAACAAAATCCTCTTTTTTTTAAATATTACTCTTTTTTTTAAAGATTTATTTATTTATTATTTATACAGTGTTCTGCAGCCTGCTGCACCCTGCAGCCAGAAGAAAGCACCAGATCTCATTGTAGATGGCTGTGAGCCACCATGTAGTTGCTGGGAATTGAACTCAGGACCTCTGGAAGTACAGTCAGTGCTCTTAACCTCTGAGCCATCTCTCCAGCCCCAAAGTCCTCTTAAGAGAATATCATCAAGCCAATCCAAAGACACCCTGAGCTAAGAGAAAATGAATAGCGAACTGTTTATATGCTGAAACTGACAGGAAACCTGTATCTAGAACTTACAGTTTTGTATCAGCATTAAAGGATAGATCATTTAATTTAAAATTATAGGAAGTTTTGAATAAATATTGCTCCAAAATTTAAAATGGGCAATGAATACTTGAAAGGATGTCCAACACCATTAGCATCTAGTATACTCAATTCAAACCTGAAGCATGCTGATTCACATGGGGATAATAGGACCAGAGACTGATAAGAAAACTGCACCAGAATGTGGAGAAGCCAGCCCTCTCCTATATCACTGATGAGAGTTTGAAATTATGAATCTGCCTAAAACTGTGTTGTAGGGCTTCATAAAATTAAGCATATTATCATATGACCAAGAAACTGCATGTGTAAGCATATCTGTTCCACCATGAAAAGGAAGCATACACAAAAGTTAGCACTGTAAACTGATAATATAAATACACACACACACACACACACACACACACACACACACACGGTTGTATTTCCCGTTTCCCGTTATTGAAAGTAGATTCTTTTCTCATACAATATATCCTGATTACAGTTTCCCCTCCCTCTACTCTTCCAGTTCCTCCCTCCCCCCCCCCCCCCCCCCCCCGTCTCTGACTTTTTAATCCTCCACCAATCTTACCATTGATCAATGAGCAAAGAACCCTTCATATTACTTCAAATAACCAGTGTCAATACTTCTTCTGCAGAAAAACTGCTTTACCTGGGTCATGAACAACATTTCCAATCTTGTGTTCCTCTTCCTCCTCCTCTTCTAAAATGAAGCCTCCTTTGGTGTCAATCATTCTGGGAGGGACTTTTACACTGGTCATGCCTACAGAAAGCAGATAAAGGCAGTCATCAGCTGAACCAGGCAAGCCCATGTGTTCCCCTGTAGGTAAACAGGAAAAGGATAAGTGTCACCATTTCTATTCAGACTGTCCAGATGGACCCAGCTGGAAGAGCATGGCAAGAAATTAAAACAAAACAAAAAACAAACAAAAAAGCCTAAGAGGTAGAAAGAAGTAAAATGGTATTTCCTCACAGATGATGTTTGTAAAACAGCCACAAGAACCTACTGTTCCGACTAAAGGACAACCCCCTGAGACCTCTACAGTGACTACAGGGCACAGCAGACACCAAGACCACTCAGAACCCTGGGATGCATCTGGTGGAACTAACTTGACTGTGTACTAGGAAATGGGGCTTTTGAAGTAAGATCGCTCCTACAGCTACAGCAAATCCAAACCAAAGCCGGAGCTCAATGAACTCCGGGCACGTCTGAGGTTTAGCTCCAATTATGGACAGGACAAACCACTCAACACTGTTAACGAACACCTACACCCCAACCATCCTCCAGTGAATACCAACTGGGTGCCCTCCACTTCCGTTCTCACACTATCTACCTGGAGTCGGATCCAACAGGTTGAGGTCTCAGTCCCTGATTGCCCAATTTCAGATGCCAACTGCAGACCAGGGACTCTGATTAACTGGCTATAAATCAGGGTTCCCAAAACTGCTTCCCTGGCTGCAGTTAATCTTCTACAACACACACAACCTTGGAAAATAATTCACTTACATGCACCAATTAGTTGCAAAGGATTTTAAATACAAATGAAAAGTCAAGTGAAAAGACACACTGGGCAAGTGGGGGGTCTAGAAGAGTCCCACGGATGGGAGCTTCCTTCCCTACCATACTCCAGCCCCAAATGCCCGACTTCCAAAGACCTACATAGGTATACTGCATAAATCACATTCTATACAATTTAGCCACAGTAAACCACCAGTTCGGGAATAGTGGAAACACACCACAGTACAAGTTTTTAGACAGCAGCCAGGGGCCAAGCCGTAAACAGGCCTAAGGACAGCTGGCTCCCACCCTGCTGTTAACTCCCTTCTACATGAGGCTTGGAAAGACAGGGGGCAGCCTCGAACACCAGGTACAGTGGAACACCTAGTGTTTACTTCCATGGTTCTGTACTAGACACTTTCAAAAAGTTGCTTTAAGGGGATTATTTGAACCAGAACTAAAAGTGAGCAGACAGGAGAAGCCTGGGTGTTAAGAACCACCTTGAGGAGTCAGAAGCAGAACCACGAAGAGAAGGGATTCCTGGCCACAGCAAACGACAAACTGAAGAATTGCCAAGCCTGTAACAAAAAAGTTAAAACTCACAGCTTCTAAATCTCTCAAGTGGAAACACCTTCCTCCCCCAGGGTGGAGAGTGAAATGAGGGGGTGGGGCGTTCAAACAAGATGCAGGACTCTGGCTTCCAAAGGCAACAAAACTCCCCAGGTGGACTGACCAGCCCTGCCTAATGTTAAGCTACCTTTCGTTTTCACTACCAGAGTGAACGCAAGTCTTGAGCATGCCAGGCAAGCACCCCGCCACTGAACAACATCCACGGGCCTCTTTTACATTCTTCGAGCCAATGCCTCGCTAACTTGCAAACACTGTGACCTGGGGGGGCGGGGGGGGGGGGGCCTTAACCAAATCCTCTGTCTCAGCCTCCCCAGCCCCAGCCATCTTATGCTACGTCTAATTTCCCTGGTGTTCTGAACTGCACGGTCTGGGCATGTGCCAGGCTGTTTGCATTCCCAGCGGGTAGGGGAAGGATATTTGTAAGACATTTATCCAGCAGTGTCTATCTGCATATGGATAATGGGACACGGAGGCTGCATCAATCAGATCTTCCAAGATCTGCACTACGACCAACAAAAAGGAAGATAACTTTTCACATTACAAAATGGTACATAAGGACTTTCAAATGACTTCGAAGGATCCAAATCTAAGTTAGTTTACAATCCAGCTTTGCTGGTCAGAAGCAATAAATCAAATTCAATGGCAACCCTAGAAGAAAGTCTAAAAGTACAAACTGTCATAAAATATACGCGTTATTGTTCAGTACATACTGCTAAAACATATATATTATACATACAAATATATACAATACATGAAGTTGTGAAAAGGAGAAGGATAAAAAAAAGTAAATTACTTCTGTAGAAATAATTCAGGTGAATTACTCTCAAGGGCAACGCCAGCAGCCGAGAGCACAATTGACATTAAAAACTGAGAAAACAGTCAAGCAGGAGCTACCCTAAGATGGCAAGTATAGTCAAAATGAACCCAGGGCCATATGACCCGTTCTGGTCCTGATTAACCTGAGAAAAATCTCTTTTCTGATCTCAACTGCCAGGGGTAAAATAGGGGTACCAAGCCCTGCCCTTTCCATTTTCCAGGGTGGCCGTGACAAAGCGACGGGCACTGCATGTGTTACTCAATGAGGCCCTGGAAGTCAGGACCCAGGGAAAAGATTGAGCCAGGGTCGCTTCTGCTGGGCGCTGGACTGGGAGAAGGTGCGGGCTTATTGTTTAAATCCTCGCAAGGCTGAGAGCTCTGCACCACAGAGGCGCCGGGCAGAGGTCATGACAGGGAAGGACTGGAACCACGGAGGCACGGGCATGCACGGCTGTTCCCGCACACCGAGCCCGAGCGGGCCACGGAGGAGCAGCGGGAAGGCCCGGGATGCGGTCACAAACCCGCCGGAGGGACGCCCTGCGCGCGCCCGTCAGGGGCTCCCACCTCCGGTGGCCGCCGCCGCGGGGTATGGCCGCGCTGCCAGCCGGGCCTGGCGCAGCATCAGCGCCCGCTGCCGCTTCCGCTCCACGCTCGCGCGTACGGCGGCCGGCAGCTCCGCGGGCTCCGGTGACGTCCGCTGGTCCTCCGCCGTCGCCATGGCCAGCCCGGTCCGTGAGTCCGCGCACGCGCAACACGAGCGGCTTCTAGTAGCTACAATCCCGACCCTCCTCCGCCAGCCGCTGCGCCTGCGCAGTCGAGACGTGGTGGCGGAAGGGAGAGTGGTGGGCGAGGCAACGCGCCTGCGCAGCCGGGGGGTGGTGGCGGAAGAGATGGCAGTGGGTAGTGGACTTGTAAACTGTACCAGGGGATGTTGCTGAGGTCAACTTTTTAGATCTAGTCGTCGTCAGATACTAGTTCCACTTATGGTTCAGACTATGAACTTTGAGCTCGCATTCAGTCAGTCTTAGCTTTGACTCTAAAATCTGGGTGGCCTTAAGGAACTTATTTAACCAAAGCTCCGTTTTTTCGGTAGAAAAAGGATTCTGGCATCACCTTGCAGGTCCTTGCGAAGATTAGCTCTGCCATCACGGTGCCTGGCACATATAAAATGGCCATTAGCATTGCCAATCTGTGACAGTCACACAGACTTCATGTTGGGCACATACCTAGAAACCAGCCGCGGATTTGAAAGGAGAAATCTGCCTCAAGCTTTCTTGGCGAATGCAGAACTTATTACCACGCTGGTGAGTGTACGGCTCAGTGTCCTTCCTATCGAACTTTCCTTGGGCTGCCAGAAAATGGTCTAAATCCGGGCCGACTGTCCTGACTTCCGAAAATGTGATCAGCAGAACAAAGAAACACTGCATGCTTTCCAAACATGTTTGCCTAGTCCTTATGACATAAAGCATAATTAAATCCATACAGTATTAAATCTAATAACTACATTCACCACTTAAGACTGACTTTTGGAAACACCAGTCTGACACACGGAGTGTCCCCACTGATGCTCAGAGTTTAGAGTTCAGGAAGTATATACCAGTAGTTCTAAGGTATTGGTCATATATGTTATTTACATATAAGTTTATTTAAATCAGGTACCTGTTGAGATCTTCTGACTGAATAGGTGATAAAAATATTTCAAGCCACTCTGTTCTCTTTTTGTCAGATTACTCCCCCTCCCCATCCACTTATTTTGTCCAGGTGAAAAAAGTCTCCAGTTCCATGATTCCAAAGGCACAAGCCAAAAAAAAAAAAAAAAAAATTGAATTAGTATGTCCAAGTTTAAAACTCTGGCACCTCAAAGGACATTATCAAGAAGATGAGTTCATGGGAACAAAAAGAGGCCCCTGGGTTAAGGTGCCAGGCTACGATTTCCTCAGTGCGACTCTGTGCATGAGAAAAGGTGAGACTGGCAAAAGAGGGGCTGTATTTCAAAGACAGAAACCAAGTATAGCGACAGATGCTTGTCATCCCAGCACTTGGCAGGTAGAGAATCAGGACTTCCAGGTCCTCTTTGGCCACACAGTATGTTCCAGACCAGCCTGGGCTACAGGAGATACTGTCTCCAAAGGTAAAGAGAGTGTGGAGAAGAGCATCGGGAACGAAGAATGACAGTGTGACATCTAAAAAGCATGAGAAAACAGGAAGGCAACAGAGAAAAGTAGAACACAGTCTGTAGCCCCAACATCAGCTGTTGGGCATGGGTGGAGAGCCAAAGCCAGGACCACATGGAAAGCCAGGCAGTCCCGTGACAACAGACTGGCCATTCTAGACACAGAAGAAACCCCTAGTTTCAGAAAACCTTTCTTTTTTCTTTTTCTTTTTTTAAGATTTATTTTATGTATGTAGTGCTCCATCTGCATGTACCCCTGCATGCCAGAAGAGGGCATCAGATCCCATTATAGATGGCTGTGAGCCCCATGTGGTTGCTGGGAATTGAACTCAGGACCTCTGGAAGAGCTGCCAATGCTCTTAACCTCTGAGCCATCTCTCCAGCCCCAGGAAGCCTTTCATCCAGCTAGGGATATGACAGTGATTCTTCCTGTGTGGCAAGATGGCATTGGAAAAGAAATGCACCTTGTTACTACTTGTGCCTTGGAGTAATATGCCAGAGGCCATGTTCACAGCAGCACTGTTCCCAATCACCAAAAGCTGGAAACTACCGAAACGTCCATCAACTCATGAATGGATAAACAAAGCATAGTATTACCAGACAAGGAACTTTTTCAGCCATGGAAAATAATGAAGCACTGGTCCATACTACAACATGGCTGAACCTTGAAAATGTTATGCTAAGAGAAAGAAGACATTCACAAAAAGGCCATCACGTATGAGTGCATTTAGATGAAACCCACGGAATAAGCAAACCCACCATGATAGAAAGCATATTAGGGTTACTGGGAGGAGAGGCTCCTTAGTAGCTATGGGGCCTCCTTCTGGGGTATTGAAACTTCTAGAACTAGACAGTGTTGAGGATTTCACAACTTCATGAATGTATTTCCTGGCCAGAGCAGAGAATCTGAACACCACAAATTTATAAACACCACCCCACCCCACCCCCCGCCGCCGCCGCCGCCGCCACCACCACCACCACCACCTGGGCACCAAATCTCAGGTGCCAGCACCTGTTGATGACCTCTGTAGACTCTGCACGGTTCTGACTTGGTGGCTAAGGGATATTTCTAGTGAATGAGGTAACAATGTTCCCCCTAAAATAACCTCTGGGAATGATCGGTGCTTAGAATCCTCTCCCCAACAAAGCACTGGATCTGGCAGGATGCAGTGTGCAGCTTGGAGGCCTCCTGGGCCCCAGTGTTTTGAAAGTTTTGGCAACTTGTTGCTCTCCCTCTCCAGGTAACTCCCTCTCCTTCTGCACAAGGACTTTTGTGATAGAGTTTCAAGTAATCGGGTCTGAACCGTGAGCTGGCGCCTCCACCAAGCTCAAAGTAGACTCCCTCCTCAGAGAAAGGAGGAGTACGTGTCCTGATCTGTACATCCCACAGGGTGACAAAGGCTATGGGGTTTGCCCAGAGCGAAGCGCATGAATCACCTTGGTGGGGGCACAAAAGGAATAAAGGCAAGGGTAACAAACCAGGAGCGGTGTCCCTGCCTCTCCCCGTCCCGAGTCCCATCTCGGGGAGACTGTGGCTGCATCCACCTCCCACATTAGACCCCTCTCATCTCCCAGACCTACAGATCCTGCCTTAATGAGGAAGCTGCACAAAGGACAGGGCACTGAAAGCCCCCATGGAACTGAAAGAGGGCAGGCACTGGAGAAGGGAATCCAGGAAGGGGGACAAGAAAACTGGCAGGGCCCTACCAGGACCTCCTCTCCATGTGCGCGGCTGGGCTGTTTTTCCTCTGATTCCCTGAGGCTTTACCCCTTAATGTGCTCACCGTGACCATCATTGGCATCCTTCACAATAGGAGAACACACCGAAGCATTGGTATATGACCTCATGTATAATACAGCACACAGGAACTGCTTAGCAAACAGTCACTGAATTCAACAAATTTAATTTGATGGCGAATATGCCTAGTTGTGTATCTGTCTAGCACTGAAACTCAAGTGCAGAGCTGAACCTCAGGAACATCTTGTTTCTACTTATATGCCAATGGTGACAGGAGACACTCTACAATGGCTCTCCCACTGCTCCCTGGCTCTGCCTCTATTTTAATAATAAAAACAATAATGGCCAACATTTACATGAAGCTGAACATACACAAGGTTTTTGGGTTGTTTTGAGGCAAGGTCTGCTGCGAATGTATGTGTGTTAAAGACTGGCCTCACGGGGCGATGGTGGCGGTGCATGCCTTTAATCCCAGCACTCGGGAGGCAGAGCCAGGGGGATCTCTGTGAGTTCGAGGCCAGCCTGGGCTACCAAGTGAGTTCCAGGAAAGGCGCAAAGCTACACAGAGAAACCCTGTCTCGAAAAACCGAAACAAAAAGGACTGGCCTCAAACTCACAGTCCTCCAACCTCAGCCCCCTGAGTGCACAGGTCATTTTAAAGCATTTAGAATTCACTAATTAGCACTTAGAATACACTAATTCACTAGTGGACTCTCTAGGTCCAGTTCACAAAGGAGAAAGTAACGCACAGAGATGTCACAGAACTTCTGTAAAACCAGACCCTCAAGAGTGAGAGCTGGGTTCAAGTCTCCCCACAAGAACATGTCTTCCTGGCACCTGTTTCACTGGTTTATCTTGTCTGGGTTAGTGCGCAATAGTGGGCCAGGAGCTCCCAAGTGGCTAACAGAGTGCTTTAACATAGAGACGCCTGCGTCAGTCTCAAGCCTGGACCAGAGTGACTGCTGCCTATCATAGGCCAGGTGAGGAACGTGGTCTAGGGTTCACCAGTTAACAGGCTTGACTTCCAGCCACATAGTGGAGTGTTAGGCTTTTGGGTCCCTGTCCTCTCCTTACCCCAACTGAGGATTTCCCTTCAATTACCTTTATAACACGGTGGCTGCAGCTTCAAACCACAGACCACTTAGAGTCACTGGCGAGAGCTTCCCCTAATAGTTAATCGTGCTGCCGAGAGCAATGCTTAGCAGATACACTTGCTTTTGCAGTTTTCATCATGCCTAGAGAGTGGCCGAGTGTCTCGGCCTCTGTCCCTACCTTGGGACCACTGCTGCTGTCCTCATGCAGTCCTTGCTGACATCCCTGGGTAACCTCTGACTTGGTACCTCGGGCTAACGCCTCATGATCCGTCCTCTGCGTGGGCTGACTGCAGCACTATCTACAACATTGCCCAGGCCTCTGCTCAGACATCATTAATTGACTTCTCATCATAGACTTTAAGTTCACATCTGGGCCCAGCGGTCTTTGGAGGACCTGCTCCCGTCAGCCCTCATCATGGACTTAATTCTTTAGACAAGCTGACAGAAACGGCATTTTCTAGACCCGCTCTGCCCTACACTCTCTCTTCTCTACACTTTGGAGTTTTTTCTTGATATTTTGACTGGATATTACTTCTTTGCTCATCTGAAACTTAGCCCTCACCCTTTGCTTCATCCTCCAGCTACTCACATCCTCCTTTCAAAACTCCTAAACCTCTGAATGTTACAAGATGACGTCTGGCTTGAGGCAGAATCCTTTGGCATCCAGGAACCAGAATTGGCCTAGAGTGGACATTGTCAAACCTACTGCTGAGTGCCTTGCGGTCACCATGAGCCGACGTGGACAGGACCCTGAGCACATACACAAATCCCTCATACGGGCAATGCCCCCAGCTCTGCTCAGACACAGTTCACGTGGGCTCTCCAACTTGCCCATTGAAAGCAAACAGTCTAATCATGTTCACTATGGTCACAGGTTGTACAAATGTCACCACAATCCATTCTAGAACATTCTTGTCACCCTAGAAACAAACCCCACAGCCATTAATGGTCACTTCCCTCACCTCCAGCTCGAACCTCCATGGCCCTGAGCAAACATCAGTCTCTTGGGTCCTCAAACTCATATGCTCCCTATAAGCAGAATCCTAGAACACATGGCCTTCTGTGTCTGGCATCCTTGACTTAGCATACAGCTTCAATCAATGTTAGCATAAAGGTTCATCAACATTGCACTTTGTATCAACACTTTTCTCTATTGACAACATTCCATTATGTGGACATACGTTTTATTTATCCGTTCATCCACTGGTGGAACCCCGGCTGTGAGCATCCGGGTATCAGCATATGTTGTCTCTGGTGGATACAGACACAGGCATGGATTGCTGAAATACGTGAGGGCTCCGTGTCTAACATTCTGAGGAACTGCTAGGCTTACCAAAGCAACTGTTGAGAATACATATGGATCCTGTAGCAGTTCTAGAGGAGCCCCTGAAGAGGGGGAGAGCCATTGGTATGGCCAGGGTAAAGAGGAAAGAGCTAAGTAATGCTTATCCACCAAGAAAGTCTGGAAAGGCCAACCCGAAAGATTACTGGTTAGAGTGCCACATCGCCAAGGGGCTTCCTTGGGGCAGAGGCACAGGTGTGGGCAGGGAGTCATTTTGCTCTCATTCATCTGGACATTCATCTCACTTCAATGGGTACCAGACCCAGGGATGCAGGACAGGAGGGACACTTTCATATTCTGTATTAGAAAGACACATTTGTACTCTTCGTGGTAGAGAAGTCTCTACACTTAACAATACTTTAGCGTACACACTTAGTGCTTTGCTTGTTTGCAGCTAAGCCCTCTTCCTAGCAGCCCAGATGCCCCTGGAGAAGTTCAAGGTTGACATTGGCAGATAATAACTAAACTCAATGTCTCAAGAGGTGTCCGAGCCCAGACATCCACGGAACTAAGAGAGCATACGTGGATACAAAGAACAATACTGAAAGAGTCACAGACATTGCCTCCAAAGTGTGACTGTCCAGAGGGCAAGACTGAGCTCTGGAGTGACTGACAGCCTTTGTTCCCACCCCGCTTTCAGTCCTTACAAAGCTTCCTGGGTGGAGATGGGAAGGAAGGCAGGTTTTTGTTTGCTTGCTTGCTTTTTAAGTTGGTAATCTGGGGCCTGCGAGATGGCTCAGCAGGTAAAGGTGCTTGCTGTCGAGCCTGATGATCTGAATTCAATCCCTGGGACCCACCTGGCACATGCACACACACTCTCACCCATGCATGCACAGATAAACAAGTAAATGTGATCAAATTTAAGATGTTAATCTGCTACCTTCAGGGATTATCTGCTCTCTGACTAAAGCTTGCTTTCTAGATTCAGCTGCTGTCTCTGCTCGGCCTTTGTGGCCACAGGCAGTGTGAGCTCCCAGATGCTGGTTATGTCATGACCACGTTCATATCTGCCTGCAGCAGCCACAGTTCTCAGATGTTAAAGAGAGAAGCGGCAACCGAGTGAGATTCTGATCTGAGTGAACAAGAAGATCTCAAAGACGCCACTTGACTCCTCTGCGAGGAGCTGCGCTCAGGCTGGCAGGAAGCTGTGTTAGATTTCCTGTTGCTGTGTCGGAAGCAGCTGGTACAAACAATGTAAGAGGGTTGGAATCACTTCTTTGGCCCCCAGTGTCAAAAGTTGCAGTCCATCCCAGTACCACATATACTTCCAAAGGCACACCCGTGGTGACCTGCTTCCTCCAGCTAGGCCCTGCCCTATAAAGTTATCCCTGCTGGGGATGAAATGTTGAATACATCCACCTGTCTGAGACATTTCAGACTCAACAGCAAGCAGCTTAGGGAAGTTGGGCATTTATCTTTCAATTATTTGGAAGTTTTTCACTTCCTCAAACTTGTGTTTTGTCTTTGTTTTCCTTTTTATGTATCCCAGACTGGCCTCAAGCTTAACATATAGCCAAGAGTAGCCTCGAACTTCAGATCCTCCTACATCAACCTCCCAAGAATCAGGGACATGTACCACCATGTCTGGTTTGTGTGACGCTAGGAATCAAACCTAGGGCTTTGAGCATTTGTGGCAAGCACGCTACAAACGGCCACATGCCCAGCCCCTCCCTTTACAGTTTTTATGTATTTTGAACTGGGCATGATGACTAACACTGTAATCACAGCACTTGGGAGGCTGAAGTAGGAGGATTGCCCTGAGTTCCAGGAGAGCCTGGGTGACATAGTAAGACCCTGTATGTTGTGGAATGACTAAATCAATTAACATCCATATGACCTGCATGCTTCTTCATGGTCGGAACACTAGACATCTACTATATACCCAGTGGGATTGCTGTATGACTGCATGATGTTGTAGTTGTTACAGCTTTATTTATTTTTTTCTTCTTATTACTCTTAGTGTGAGTGTGCATATGTGTATGTGCGTGTGTGGGGTGTGTGTGTGTGTTCATGCATACACATGTGGAAGTCAGAGGCAACTTTGGGCACTTGGTTTTCCACCATAGGTTCTAGGGTTCAAACTCAGGTATCCAGGCTTGCATACCATGCATTTCTAACCAGCTGGGTCATCTCCCCAGCCCTCCAGTTTTAATTTTTCACGAAATGTCCTCTCTTTCTTAAATTACATGGCTCCTGTCTCTTGAGTTCTCTCTGATGAATACCTGGTAAGAAAAATGGCTTTAGGTTTGTTGATTCTTTGTGTTTGCAGTGGTGGGACCAGAACCCAAGACCTTGGGTGTGCTGGCTGGGGCATCTCCACCAAACTACATCCCTACTCCCACTCAGACCCCTTTTAGGAAATTTTACTTTAAGGCAAGGTCTTGCGAGGTTGCTTAGACTGGCTTTGAACTTGCTGCTCTCCTGCCCCACCCTCCCGAGCAGCTAGGATTACAGGTGTATGCCGCCATGCCTGGCTATTGTTTTTGTTTCATGAAAAGAAAAATAGCATATGCTCAAGGTGAAATGGTACCTGCCAGTCATCTTCAGTTTAAGGGGACAATAAGGAGGAGGCAGCAAGCAGCAGTGACAGGCTGGAGCAGGCCCACTGAGGCCACGGCCTGCACTTTGTTAAAGAGGAGCTAAAAACGCAGGGTTATGTGCGAAACCTTCGGTCTCCAATGGTCGACACCACAGGTAAGAAACGTGTGCTGTCTTGTCCCCAGCATCTCCTCTGAAGTCCTCTCAGCTCTGCTCACCTAGCCCGGCACATGGAGCTCAGGCTTAGGACACAGCCTTCTCTACCTGCAGACTGCTTGAGCTTACAGAAACAGACCCTTCACTTCCATCAAGAGCAAGTTCCCTGTCAAAAACCATCTCCCGACCCCTGGCCTGCACTGCTCAGCAGTTGAGCCATTCATTAATTCACCCATTCATTCATTCACCCGTTGACCCCGAGGCTTACTTGCACATCTGCTGACTCCAGTAGGGGTGATGTGAGCTCCCCAAGAGGAAGGAATATATCTTCTTTTCTCTGGTTATTTCTGGTGAACCCTTGCCTCCTACAGCCTGGAGCAGAGGGCACCCGGATGGAGTCCCCTCCCCCTGGGTGGGAACACACCACCTCCTTATTTTCACTCTGGTTGAAAGTGGCCCAGAAAAGATGCTTCCTAGGGGACCTTTCTTGGGCAGTGCCCAAGCAGTGAGCATGGGCTTGGCTGGCCTTGTGTCCCTGAACACATCTCTGTCACTGCAGCAGTCTCCCCTGGTATGACTAAGGGTAGTTGAGGCATGTATAGGCACTTAAACAGAAAGTGCTACAGACACTAAGAGGCAGGGGGACATGGAATCCCATCAGCTGCTGAGTTACAACCAAGCTCAGTCAGTTGGGCAGGTTATGTCTTCTCCATGAGCCTCAATTTCTTCACCTATAAAACGGGGATGAAATTACCCACAGGCTTGTTCTTCTGCTTCAGAAATAACCATGCATATTCAAGGTCCTGGTGGTAGGTGCAACGGTTGTTGTCACCCGTAGCCAGTAGAGGGCACCAAACTAAACAAAAACGAGACCCATCAAGCGAGCACATTCCTAGTGGCTGCAAAGTTATAAATTAAATTGTACTTTACACTGTACTTGGGAGCCTTCATCTAACAAAGGTAGATCGGGAGTAGCGCAAACAGCACGTCAAAGAGGAAAACGTCTGCACTTGGCTTCTTGTCCTGGACAGAATTGGGGGGCTATTTGACCTTGGCAATGACAATCTCCGTCTGACCCCCTTCCTTCTTGGAGACCAAGATGGTGAGTGAGGCCAGCCAGGTACCTCTAGGAGACTTCCAACTGTCCATCACCAAGGATCTGGTAGAAATCAATGCCAGGCAGCATCCAGGTGCTGAGGTCGGCGAGGGGAGGGCCCTCACCCGGGCTGCGCTGGGGATTTGGTCCTGGTCCAGGGAAGGGCGCAAGGGCTCATCCCGATCTCACATAAAGGTTCTCTCAGAGACCTGGGTGGCGGCATGTTTTCCTGCAGGAGCATGATGCTCTCCCAAACCTTTTGTGCAGGTTGCCGCTGCAGCCACCGAGACCACCCAGCCTGACAAAGAAAGGAATTCTTGTGTGCAGTTGACAGCCCTCAGGTTGACAGCTCTGCTTTTGCCCCGGAGGCTGTCACTCGCAGAACAATGGCAGCGAGCAGGGTGGCTCTCACCTGAGACAGGCGCTGCCGCCAGCGGAGGGGGAAGCGCGGGTCCTCGCGCTGCCAGAGAACCCGCCCGGCTCCTGAGGCTGCGCAGGGCTGCGACGCTGTCTCACTCGGCTGATCAGAAAGCAGGGAGCTTGAGACCTTAATCCCCATTCGTAACACACATACCCTATTTGTGTGTCTGTATATATGTATATGTATATATGATGAATTATTGATATGAAAACATGAATTTCAAAAAACGTTGTTTTGGGTGAAAAGTCTTATATCTCATGAGGTCTTAACTTCATTTGATTTGATGAATAAATTAATGAATACATACCTCATAGTTTCCATTTTTGGGAATTTCTAAAGCTGGCAAAATTAAGCTGGGGTACCAAAACTCGGGTGACTGGCTGCTGCCTGATTAGCAGGGAAGGCTTGATTGCAAAGGGGTGTGGGGGAACTTTCTGGGGGGTTGAGCCATTCCGTGTCCTGATTGAGTGACAACCGGTGTGTACATATCCTTGTAAGACGAGCTCAACGCTCTCTTTAGATTTAGATTCCCTCATTTAACACTGTGCAAATTTCACCTCCATATCTTTGATTTTTTTAAACTGAATTGCAAACAAACTATGACTTTTCTTATTCTCAAAAGAATAGTGTGTTGGCTAGGGGTGTATCTCAGCCATAGAGGGGTTGTTTTTTAAAAATACCCTGGGTCCCAAGCCCTGAAAAGAAAAATCACAATAGAAGACAGCAAAAATACAGATGATTTACAAAACAGGAAATGAAACTCAACCATGATCTCATTGCCTGGAGGTTTACATGGCTAGCATTTTATATTAACATCACTACTACTTTATTTTCACAAAATAAATTGTTTTCTAATCTGATTTATTTGTTTATGCATCAAGTTGAGAGCATATATACACAGTTAAGACCTCATGAGATACAAAATAATCAAGTAAAAATTGTCCCTGTCTCTCCCGTTCTCTGAATCAGTCACTTTTACTGTGACTTATAGATTACCCTAAAGATGTTATACAGGAGGCATTATGCATCTGGATGTTATACAGAAGTATATCATGTATAAAGATGTGGTGCATATGCTTATGAGGCTCCCTTACAGGAAGAGCTGCGGGCATTCTGTCCATACCCTCTGTATCTACATCAACCTACATTCTATAACCTGACAGCTTGTCTTCCCATGTCGTTCAAATGCTTCTCCTATGTCATTTTTACAGACTTTTGGCTGAAGCAGAGCATAAGTGGAAATGTGCCAGGCTGAGCGAGTAAAGCCCCCAGCACAGTTGCACACTGGCTCGATTTTCACAGCCAGCACCAACGGAGAAGAGACCATTTCAAGTGCCTCAGAACCTGCTGTGAACCGTCTCCTCCTTATGGAATTTCCTCCCCTCAAAATAATCCAGGCACAACTTCTAATTTCTGGGGTTTTTTTTCCTGTTACTGGAACATTATACAATGGACTGTACAACAGGTGTGGGGTTTAAAGTTTATTTTATTAGTATTGTGCATATGTGAGTACATGCATGTATGTGTGCGTGTGCATGTGTGTGTGTGTGTGTGTGTGTGTGTGTGTGTGTGTGTACTAGCCATGGCATGCATGTGGAGGACAAAAGACAATTTTTGTGGCGTCCGTTCTCGGCTTCCACCTTTCAGTGGGTTCCAGGACTGAATTCAGCTCCTCAGGCTTTCTGAGCTGGCGCTCACTGGGCCCTCCTTTTGTGTTTATTCTTTCACTCTGCAGTAGATGAGTGAAATTCATTCAGGTTACATATAATAACTTATTTATATGTAATAACGTATTTACTCTCATTGCCATATATGGCAAACCTCTGTATAAATACATCACAATTTCTGTATTGATTCTACTGTTGATGGACACGTGGGCTCTTTCCAGATTTGGGCCATTTTAGCTGGCATAAGCATTTCTTCAATGTCTTTTGGTGAATGCACATGTTATGTTAATCACGTGCTTAGGAATACAATTGCTAAGTCAAAGTCAATGCCTATGTTTAGGTTTGGCAGTAAAAGCCAATGATCTCCAAAAACTAGCTCCCCTAATTTACCTTTTATCTCCAGCGTATGAGTTCCAATTGCTCTGCATTCTGAACTACCACATCTATTTTAGTAGCACATCATTGCATGGTGAGGAAGCCATGGTTTGAACCACATTCCTATAGGCAGGAGTTCTTTGCCATCGACATCTGGTATTTTTGTAAGCCTGAGTACCTGTATCAGAATATGACACAGTAAAGTCAAGCTTTATCATTAACGTTAGATAACACCATCTAGAGGGGGTCTAATAACCCTCAAAATGAGCATAAACATAAAAGCACAGGGCTGAGGGTGTGGGAGTGTGGCTCAGCAATAGAGTGCTCCCCTAACATGCACCAGGCTGGGTTCAATCCCAAAAATTTGCCCCAGAATACATTTATTAACCTTTTGTATTGTTTCTTCTGAAGATACATTCTTGACTTTTGCCGATTGTTGTAATGGTTTATTATTTATTTACTTTCATGATAAGAGGGGTTGAACCTGAGATCTCATATACACTGTGCAAGCACTCTATCCCTGAGCCATATACCCAGTCCTTTTTGTATATTTTATTTTGAAACAGGGTCTCACTAAGTTGCTCAGGCTGACTTTGAACTTGCAATCATCTGCCCCAGCCTCCCCAGTAGCTGTGATTACAGGCTTGAACATTAAGCCTGGCTTATTTTTTTTATTATTTATTTATTTTAAAATGTTTTAAACAATTTATTTATTTTATGTACTTTGGTGTTTTAGTACTCTAGAAACTGGAGTTACAGACAGTTGTGAGCTGCTATGTGGGTGCTTGGAACTGAACCTGGGTCCTCTGGAAGAACAGCCAGTGCTCTTAACTGCTGAGCCATCTCTCCAGCCCCCTTATTTTTTATAAGACATTCGTCATGTTGTGGGTTTTTAGGACGAACGGATGCTATGTTTGGTAAGATGGCAAAGGCTGGCTAACCCACGGATAAGGGGGACCGTTTTGTCCTGCGTTCTATGAGGTTAGCCCAGACTTGGGGCTCACCAGCCCAGTTTTGGAGATAAAGAAACAGAATCCCCAAAGGGCAAAAGCTGAACGAGCTCCCAGAATGGGAGACTCACAGAGTGGGAATGTGTAAGAACCATTACAGTCCCCCTTCCCCCCACACAGCAACAACCTACACACACACACACACACACACACACACACACACACACACACACAGCAACAGCCACCCCCACACACACACACACAAGGCCTCCAAATCCCTTGCTCCCCAGGGAGATGGAGTCAAAGGTCCAAGGTGTGTACACAGACAGCCCTTAAAAGGAATGTGGGTTTTATGGCTTGGGATTTCCCCCCTTCCTGAGCACGCTTCGCATGCCAGCAAAGGGTGTGCGTATGGGGGTGGGGGGGTGCAAGGGGGAGTTACAGGGTTTCATGTCATTCCTAAGCCACCTTATAAAGGAGAGCCAAGCCTAGAACCTTCCATGAAGCTCAAAAGTCCTTTCTGGTCTTTTGGTGCCTCAGTTCCCGCAAGGGAAAGGCTCAGGATGAGACACAGCCCAAGGGTGGGAACTGGGCTTGGGTTCTGTGTAATGTGACTGGTTGAAATCGTTTACTGGGCTCTGTGCACGTGTTTCAAAGTCATTAAATACCCCCTTTGTTACAACAGATAGATATACTCTTTGCTTCACAGCCGTGAAACGGAAAATTGAAAACATGGGAAACGTCTCTGCACGTCTGTGACTCTGGGCACCCTACACGAGTCTCCTCTATGGGATGAAGGTGTTTCTGCTAAATGCTTCAAGCAGAGGCTACAAATTGCACACCACTCTTAGAGACTGACCATGACAAGTCATTTATCTGAGACTCCACAAAGTTACAAGGATGGGCCTGTTGAGTGCTTTTTAGAGTTTACCGGGTGCATCTGACCATTGAACATCTCAGGTGACGTTCACGACTTCTTAGAGACATCCTTCCCTTGGAACTTAGTTTGGGGTGGTGCCACTGTAGAATGTGCATTTGTATCCAAGCTAACTGTGGTGGCTTACATCTGTAATCCCCATACTGGGAGGCTGGGGCCTGAAAAATGTTGTGAGTTTGAACCTAGCCGAGGCTACACAGTGAGTTCCAGCTGGCCTGGCCTACAGAGTGAGAGTCTGTCTCGGGGGTAGGGGGATGGAAATGCATTTTTTATATAATACACACTAACTAGTGACATCTGCAATATTTTAAATCATTAACACGTTCTTCAGGATGCATTTTGATTTTATGTGTCTCAGTGTTTTGTCTGTATGTCTGTGCATCACATGCATGCAGTGCATGCAAAGGCCAGAAGGTACCCAACCATGTTGGAAACCAAACCTGGGTCAGAGCAGCCAATGCTCTTGACTGATGAACCCTCCCTCCAGGCCCTGTGTTGTGTTGTTAAATTATAAAATAGGTTGTGAGATGTCTTTATTGTGTAAGAAAACTTTTGTTAATATATTTTCAGTGTAATGCACTCTTGAATGGCTCAGGCTTGGAATCTTTATGAACACATCTTAATTTTTATTATTATCCTTATATGTGTTGTTATTATTATCTTTATAATCTATTTTTTAACTTCTTGATATTATCTTTATTGACTTTTATAACATTGTTAAATGCAATTTCCACCAATATACATAAGTGGATTTTCCATTGGACCATTAAAATCTTTCAAATTGGAATCTTTCAGTATGAGCCCTTTCAAGTTTTTAGAAAAATATAGAAAAGCAGAAAAATCTATTATCTATTCCCCCCACACAAAAAAACACTACAACTATTTTCATGAGTCTTTCTTATACTGTTTTTACATAGTTAAAATCTGACTTTGTAATATTATATATTTACTGATTCAACATTTCAGCAGCAGCATTTTACATTGGTTTTTATATGTGATGATTGTGTAAGCCAAGAAAACAATTTCTAAAAGATTTACTTCTTTCTTATGTGTAGGTGTGTGCCTAGCGTGTGTGCACCATGTGCATGCAAGTACCCAAGGAGGCCAGAAGAGGGCGTCAGATACTCTAGAACTGGAATTAAAGGTGGTTGTGAGATGTCTGACATGGGTCCTGGGAACCAAATCTGGGTCCTCTGTAAGAGCAGTAAGTGCTGTTCACTGGGGAGCCAACTCTGTAGCTCCTAAAGTGAGTAGGGAATAACTTAAGATGTGAGACCACCTTCCAAGAGGTGCCAATAACATCAAGTATCTGAGATGCAGGAGGAGTGGTCATAAGGTCCCACATGGACGGCACAGGCACACAAGCTGTTCTATGATGACCCTAAGTGTCCACAAGGTAGGAGCTTGCCCCCAGTGCAGGCCTGTTCCCGTCTTAAATCCACTTGGGTCCTGATTAAGCTCCTCTTATGAGGGCACTATGATGTCTCTCTGGGAATCACTGTAAGTTGAAGAGCCAAGGTTAGGAGGAATGGGGAATTTCAATCTCCACGACACAGAGAAAATCTATACGAGTGGTGCCATCACCAAGTCTTGCTTTTCCTTTTCTCCCAATTGGTCATAACATAAGCAATTGACATTGAGCTTGTGGCTGAAACACTTGTTGTCTGGGCTGGAGAGACGGCTCAGCAGCTCGGGTGCCTGATGCTCTTACAGAGCACACCTGTTCTGGGCAGCTGACAGCTACTTCTCACTCCAGCTCTGTGGGGATCAGATGCGCTCTTCTGGCCTGGGTACTTGCATTTGTGTGCACATACCCACAACAGACACATAATTAAAAATTAAAAAAAAAATCCAAATTAAAAAAACCTGGTCTTCAGTGGTCCTGATGAGAACCTGTAGAGATGTGGTAGCTGAGACCCAGGGGGCTTCTGTGATTGACAAGGTCCATTTCAGCTGACAAGTGACAGCTTTGGAGCCCGATCCCTGTCTGGGGTCTGGGTCTCTGGCTCTTCCACTGTCTACGCAAGCTTTGCCCCCCTCCCAGACACGCACACAGGGTTAAAGGGCAGCTCTCCTGGGCTGCATGGAGTCAGAAGACACTCGAATGCAGCAGAATGGATGGGCTTATTACAAAATCCTCCTAATTCCTCAGTCAACCGCTCGGAGCCCATGCAAGGCCTCGTCGCTGGTTTCCAGCCTCAGCAGGCAGGTGCTGAGTGTTCAGAGGGAAAAGCACGCAGGCCTGGGAGGTGGCTTTGGCTTTCATAAAGGCCACAGGTGTTCTGGTCTGTCTTTCGGCTTCACCCCTTTCACACTTTGCCAGACGACAAAGACCTGATGACGACAGCTGATTCGCCTTTCTGAGGCTCTACAAGACAAGAGGGATTTGCTGCGGGAGGCGACGTGCATTTTCTTGTCTGTCTTTCCCTTGGGAAAGTAGAACTCTCAAAGACAGCGATGATTCTGACGGGTGGTTCAGGCTTACATCTGGGGAGGAGAGATTTTAAAAAAAAAAAGCTAGAGTGAAATTAAAAGAAGTGTTCTAACCAAGACTATCTGAGATTCGGGTAGAAAAAAATTTGTTAGCAGCTGGAGACTAGCAAGGGAGAAACCATATTCTAGTATCTTCTTTAAAGACAAACACATTTCACCCTGAGAAGCATGTCCTTTGTCATTTAACATCATTACAGATGAATATGTCCCCAAGTGGGGGGCTAATGGAGCCTGTCACACGTTTTTGCTTTCTCTAAGTCCTTAGAGTTTCCTGAAAGACAGCCTCAGATTCCTCCTCTAAAAGACGACCTCATCTAAGCACATGATTACCGAAGAATTTTCTAGCATAGTTGCTGTTATGGAAGCCTCAGTCAAACTCGATGTCTCACAACAGGCCTCACCCTCGGCTCTTTTGGTACACAAGGTGCACATTTCCACGACTGAGGCCATCAAGAGGCTTGTCTTACACGCCTACTCCTCGCACATGGTGCCTGTGCTGTAGATGAGTAGAGGGGCCGGAAGGATGTCAACAGGTAGGGACAGGGATGCCAGCAATCTGAGGTCACAGAAGAGTAGGAGCCATGTTGGGGTACAGGTGACTGATGGCAGGAACAGGCCCTCTCATCTTTCACACTGATGATGCTGTGGTTGACATGTCCCATGAGGTTTCTTCTCAGCTCAGGCCTTTCATGGTGGACTCCAACTGCTGGATCTTTGCTGCAGTGCCTAAGAGAGATGAGCATCCTTGCCCTTCAAGGCTCATTTCTACCTGCTGGTGGCATCTTGTCTAAGTGCTGTGGGGCCCATATTTACACCGCATCAACAAGGCAGCCTTTCAAACCACTGCCAGAGAGCACCTGAGCGTTATGGGTGGGGGAGGGGGGGGGAAGGGATCGGCACATGTCCCTGGGCTGCCAATTCAGGACCCATGGCCCTTTCCCACAGTGAACCTTTGACAAGCACACATTTTGTCTGGAGTATGAACATGTGAGGAATTGAGGAGTTACGGCATTCAGACTCACTCAGAAATTCCAAGATTCTTCTCCTCAGTGAGCCTCAGCTGCAAATTTGTAAAATGGGGGTCACACTATTTTTCTTACCTGCTCAGAGTTCCCCAGGAGGTGGTGAGGGAAGAACCATGGACCAGCTCCCAAACTCTGACCCATACTTCACACATGAGGAAAGCTGTAGGCAGAAGGTAGGCTGCAGGCCCAAGAGTCCCTGGCAGTCGGAGGCTGCGCTGGAGCAGGGGGTCTGCCTTCGAAAGAGAAGGCTCCCCAGGCTAGTGAGACAGGTGTGATGGACCAGAACATGCTATGGAAATCCCACATCTTAAATGGCACTAGGCTTTAATCTACCTGACAGCTTCATTTTTAAAATTGTATCCAGAAGGGACGACGTCTTAAGGCTCTGTTTCTCAGCCTTTAAAAGGAGGACTGGAGTGTTTGAATTATCCCTGGTGGCCTCTGGTCCTAATCTCCTGGCCACCAGCTGCTGTGACAGCAGTGACTTTGCCCACCCCTGTGCCTCTTAATCAGGAATGCAGGGAATTAGTGAGTGCATAAGGCCACTTGACCTTCTTCAGGGTGACATGGCTATGGGGACGGGCTGGGGGGTTCCTTTTATTGGCAAATGATTCTTACCTGGGTTGGGTAAACATTCTTTAAGCTACACATCACTCTCCAGTGTTTGTCTCCCTGGCTTCATTCTTGCCAGGTTGTAGAAAACTAGAAAACAACTCAGGAGGCTTCCCACCCACGTTTGCTATGATCTGGAATGAAAAGCCTTTTTCTTCTTTGTCCTATCACAAAAACCAAGGCAACAGAATATGCTTTGAACGGCTGAAAGAAAGTCCAAAGCCTTACTCTAAGATGCGTAAAGCTACCTGACACCCTCCGGCCTAGAGAACCAAAGGGGGGAAATCATTTTTAAAAGAATCATTAAACATGATAAAACTGAGGCTCAGGGAGCAAAGCACTCACCATGAAAGCCTAAAGACCCGAGTCCAAAACTCCAGAGTCCAAGTGTGGCTCAGTGTGGCAGCCTGAGAAGCTGTCTTCCTAACTCCTGCAGGGAAATGGGGGGCAGAGACGGGAGAGGAGGAGAGCAGGCAGGCTGGAGGGCCAGCTAGCCTGGTGCACGGTACACCCAACGAGAGCCTGCCTCAAACAAGGTGGAGGGCTGAGACCAACAGCCAAGGTTATCCCCTCTCTTCCTCTGCACACACACTGTAGCACACATGTGCCTGCACGCATACACACAAGCACACACACACATCAAATATATGAGTGTGTGTGTGTGTGTGTGTGTGTATATGTGTGTGTGTGTGTGTGTGTGGTTTTTTGAGACAGGGTTTCTCTGTGTAACAGTCCTGGCTGTCCTGGAACTCACTTGGCAGGCTAGGCTGGGTTTGAACTCACTGAGATCTGCCTGCCTCTGCCTCCTGAGTGCTGGGATTAAAGGCGTGCTCTACTACACCTGGCCAAATATATGATTTTTTTTAAAAATTAAAATAAAATAAAAATAATGAAACTCAGTCAAGCCAAAGGAATCAAACAGCTCTCACCCAACACCAGTGAGGTGGTGGAGGCTGAAATGCTAACTTCAGAGAGATCTCCCGGGTGCCAAAATGCTAACTTCAGAGAGGTCTCCCGGGTGCTCAGATGCTCCCAGATGTGGCCGTGTGTACTGTTCTTCCACCCGCAGTGTGCTCAGCCCAGGTGACAGCGTGCTGAAGGGACATCAGTCCAGGTCAGTAGCTAACCACTTCCACGCAGTAGCTAAGCCAGCCCGACTTGGTTACAGCCGAAGTCCCTGGCTGCTCCCCACCAGCTGTTAACAGCTAAGGCTTACAAGGATGTCAGTACCGCAGGTGTTGGAATACAAAGCCTCCAGACAGGCGTCTTGATCCATGAGAAAATTCCTGCCTCCTCCCTTCTAGTTCTTGCAGTAACAGTCACTGAGAAACTGCTCTCCTCGGAGTGTGGGATGAAGTTTTACTGCCTTCTCTTTCTTTCTGCTGTTTTGGGTTGGGTTTGGGTTGTGGGCCAGGCCTTGAACTCGGTAGGTAACTCAGGCTGACTTCAAACTCCGTGTGTAGCCCAGGCTAACCTCAAAAGCACACTGTTCCTGCTTCGACCTCAGTTGAGTGCCATGTGTCCTAGAGTACCATGTGTCCTGGAGTGCCCTGTGTCCTGGAGTGCCCTGTGTCCTGGAGCCAGTACATGGCTTCTGAAGTACTCTGTAAGAGAAGAAGAAATGCATCAACTTCATTCCAATCAAGATACAGCACAGTCAGTAGTAAGAAGACAAGGATGATGCCAGGCCGTGGTGGTGAACGCCTTTAATCCCAGCACTCAGGAGGCAGATGAAGGCAGATCTCTGTGAGTTTGAGGCCAGCCTGGTCTACAGAGTGAGATCCAGGATGATCTCCAAAGCTACACAGAGAAACCCTGTCTCAAAAGAAAGAAAGAAAGAAAGAAAGAAAGAAAGAAAGAAAGAAAGAAAGAAAGAAAGAAAGAAAGGAAAGAAAGGAAGGAAGGGAGGAAAGGAGGAAGAGAGGAAGAGAGGAAGAGAGGAAGAGAGGAAGAGAGAAAAGGAAGAAAAGAAGGGAAAGGAAAAAAGACAAGGATGACATTGAATAGAAACAGTAGCTCTGATTGGAAGGAAATAAAGAAAGAACTTCGTGGAGAAGACAGAGCTGGGTCAGGAAGGTTCTGAGGAGTGGAGAACCAGTAAGACACTTTCATTTGGAGAAACATGTAAGTATAAGCATTGAGGAAAAGAGGAGAAGGGAGAAGAAAACATTTAGCTGCGTCACACCCTGCGGACCTAGGGTACCAGGCTTGGAAGATGGTCTTCATTGTGTAAGTGTTGAGATCCTTGAAAGTATCTTAGCAGGGAGTGATGTCATCAGAGAAAATGACATTATCAGAGGGAATGATGTCATCAGGGAGAGGGGAGCCCTTAGAGTTGTGTGACATTGTTAGAGAGGAGAGACATAATGACAGGACTTTTAGGAAAAGAGTCCTGATGGGTTTGGGGACAATGGACCAGAGCTAGGATTGGGGGTGCTCAGGCTTGTAGGTGGTAGAGGAATTGGAGGGGAGGTGAAGCAGGGGACAGAAGGGAGAACTCATCTCTCCCCAAGTGGGCCTTAGCTGTGACTCTGCAGAGCTGGCCACGGGACAGCCCCCGCCTGCACTGTTACAGCCAGAAGGTATCGCAGCTCCCAAGACCAACCAGAAGGTACCGCAGCTCCCAAGACCAACCAGAAGGTATCGCAGCTCCCAAGACCAACCAGAAGGTATCGCAGTTCCCAAGACCAACCAGAAGGTATCACAGCTCCCAAGACCAGCGGGTACTCAGGGACTGTCTGAGTCTGAGACTCTTTGTAAAACAAGGGGTGGGTGGCAGTAGTCAGTTAAAGGGTTTTGAGAGACAACATGAAAAAGCACATACAAAGCACTTAACACAGCACTGGGCCAGGACAGGTGTGCAGCACACTCCAGCAGAGAGGGACAGCCAGAAAGGCCCCTCACCTGAGTCCCCGGGAGTAAGCCAGCATTTCTGTGTGTGCAGCCACTGCCCTGGGTCTGGGCCAGCACTCTGCAGCCCCCTGGACTATTTGCCTGTCCTAGCTGATTGATGGGATCAAAGGGCACGCCCTTGATCACAAAGAAACACTCACTTCCTCCATCGGGAAAGGGTCCTCCTGCCCCTGTGTTCACTTCCTCCATCGGGAAAGGGTCCTCCTGCCCCTGTGTTCACTTCCTCCATCGGGAAAGGGTCCTCCTGCCCCTGTGTTCACTTCCTCCATCGGGAAAGGGTCCTCCTGTCCTGTGTGCGGTTCTTCCCTTCCAGCAGCATCGACGCTCTTCCAGCTTACCCGCTTGCTCTTTCTCTCCTTCCATCTTTCTTCCTTCCCCTCCTTCTTTCTTTCATTCGTTTGCTTATTTATTTATTTACGTGAGTGTATTGCCTGTGTCTGTGCGTGCCTGGTGCCCATGGATGTCAGAAGAGGGCATCAGATCGCACGGAATGGAGGTACCGACGGTTGTGAGATGTCACGTGGGTGCTGGGAATTGAACCCGGGTTCTCTGCAAGAACAGCCGAGCCATCTCTCCGGCTTTCTCTTCCAGGCTGCACTCAGCCCGCTGAGCTTGTAGCCAATGGCTGTGCCTGTTTCCGGGACACGGTGGCACGGCCGAGGCTGTCCCCACTTTTCCCAACCTGGGCCGGGGAAATGCCAGTTTCTTCTGGACTTAAACGGCCAGCCACCCAGTTGTCCCCATGGTGAAATGTGGGCATAAGGTGGCACATAGCATCCTCTGATGATATCAAACATGTACAATAGTTAACTTTTTATCTGGAAATAATTTTAGGCTTATAGAAAGGGCTAGAACATGGACTTCTTTGTAGACTCTGCTTAGATCCGTCAATTCTTAACCTTTGACCTTTCCTTTTCAGTTTTCTCTAGGCCACACCAAAACCACTTGAGCAATGAGCATCCAAGGGAAAGCTACAACATCTGGCCTCCCAGTGTCTTTCACACACACACACACACACACACACACACACACACACACACATACACATACACATACACACACCTGCACAATACAAAAACAATATAGAGGCCAACATCCAGAAAAGTAACCGCTGGGACCCGTAAGATGTCTCAGGGGGTAAAGGGACTTGCCTTGTGATCTGAGCTTGATTCCTGGGACCCACATCTGGAAGGAAGGAACTGCTCCACATGTGCATTGCGGCAGCATGCCCCCGCCATAGATAAATAAGTCTAATTTTAAAATTCAAAAAGCAGTAGCAACAGAAAAAACAATTCTAATCAACCCACTGTGCATATTTCAAATGTTACCTGCTTCCTAACAACATCCTTTCTAGCCACTTGCCCTCAGTCCACAAGCCAATCTAGAATCAAAAGTTGTATTCTGTTGTGTCATGTTTTACTCTCCTTTGATCTAAAGCAATTCTTTCAGACATTCATCTTTCTTCGGCATTGACATTTTTAGACAATACAGGCCACATTTAAGAAAAGACAATTTGACACAAGGTCTTACTATACAGCCCAGGCTGACCTAGAACTCATGCATGCTGGGATTACAGGCCTGAGACACCTCTCCTGGCCTCTGTCATCTCCTCATCCATTAGATTCAGACTTTACATTCCTAGGTCAGCATGTTAGTGAGGCTGTGTCCTCCAGGACATACTAATGTCCATCCCTAGGGACATGGTGTCCATCCAGCATCAGTGAGATCCAGCCTTGACACTGCCCAGCTATCTTTCTTTCCCTTACAAGTAATCTGTGGACACTCTCAGGTCATATGAGCGTCTTGCCAAGCTCAACTTGTAAAAGACAAACATGAAAGGAAACAGGCCTTGCAGACCAGTGAGGGTGGCTGTGCAGGCAGTTATGAGAATCAGTGAAGAGTAATTACTCTGAGTTTACAGCCCAGGAACAAATAGCCAAGCAGATTAATGAAAGAAATGGCTAGCAGACTAAAAGCTAGCCTGGAAACTATGAAGACAAATATGTATTGCTCTTTTTTCTGTATACCCCCAAATTTTATGTACTAAGAATATATTTTCATAATGGTGAAAATTGCTTAAAACAGGTTTCCTTTAAAAAAAAAAGTTTTATTTTATGCATGAGTGCTATCTGCATGTACACCTTTATGACAGAAGACGGCATCAGATCCCACTAGAGATGGTTTTGAGCCACCATGTGGTTGCTGGGAATTTTTTTTTTTAAAATCTGGCTCATTTTTAATTTTTAATTCAATTTTGATTTTAATTAATACATAAAACACAACATAATACATATTAATGAGGTAGCATAAGTGTATTATGTACATATACATTGCATCATGTTCAAATTAGGCTAAACATATTTACCTTCACAAATATTTCTAGTTTATTTTTTCTAATATAACTCTTTATTCTCTATGTAATTTGTTTTATTCTTCTCTCTGACTGTAGCTTCCCCTCACTTAAATCCTCCCAGTTCCCCCCATCAGCTCCCCTCTCCCCCAGATCCACTCCTCCTCGGTTTCCCTTCAGAAAAGGGCAGGCCTCCCAATGAACAGGTGTAACAAGTTACAGTAAGACTAGGCAAAAAAGAAAGAAAGAAAGAGAGAGAGAGAGAGAGAGAGAGAGAGAGAGAGAGAGAGAGAGAGAGAAAGAAAGAAAGAAAGAAAGAAAGAAAGAAAGAAAGAAAGAAAGAAAGACAGACTAGGCACAAACCCTCATAACAGGGCTGGGCAGGGCAACTCAGTAGGAGGGAAAGGTCCCGATGGGTGCTGGGAATTGAACTCAGGACCTCTGTAAGATCAGCCAGTGCTCTTAACCGCTGAGCCATCTCTCCAGCCCCAGGTTTTGTCTTTAACAGAATAGTGGAGTGGCTGGTCTCTGTGATCCTCTAAGAAGGGTCTAATACTCTCTTCCTGAACTGATGGGGCAACAAAGCTCAGAAGAAGCCACGTGTGCAGAAATGGTTTAACTTTACAAGCAAAGGTAAATGATTTCTGTTGTTGTTGTTGTTGTTGTTATTAAAATGCCTGTTTATTTTGTTTATTTTGTGTGGGGGTCACGCTTGTAGGTGGGTATGCCTGTGCCATGATGTGTGTGTGAAAGTCAGAGGGCATTTGCAGACGTGGGCTCTCTCCTTCCACCATGTGGGTCCCGGGGACTAAACTCAAATCATTGGGTTTGGTGGCTAGCATCTTTACCCACTGAACCATCCTGCTGGCCCATAGGTGATTTTCTTCTGAAAACATGGCTGTTTCATGTTCGATTGAGGCTGGCCTCAAACTCTATATGTAACCGAGAATGAACTTGAACTTCTGATCCTCCTGCCTCCACCTCCTGAGTACTGGGATTACAGGTGTGTACCACCACACCCAGCTAGGGTTTATTTTTTTAAGTGAGTGGCCAGTTGGGATAGCTTGTGAGTCTGAGCAGAGATGTCCCCAGGGGGTCTGCGAAGCTCATATGGAAGTCGTCTTAAGGCTGGTGCCACTCCACAGCTGCGTGTTGAGTCCAGGTCCCTAAAGGTCCCTAGGGAGAAGAAGTCTTGTAAAAGTGGCGTATTTGGCAGTGATCCTGGTAACCTGGAGGTGGCTGAGTAGGATGGGAAGGTAAGGAGGCCCTTGGCGTTACCTTAGCAAACTGTTCGGCCACCCAGGAGCAGCTGTGGGCAAGTCCCACCTGGGAGCTCTGAGGAGTCACATTCTTAGGTTGTCTATGTCAGGAGCAAGGAGGCTAGTCAGTCACTGGAGGGGCTGGAGGAACCTTCCAGGTTCTTCAGTACCCTGTGTCCCAGCAGTCCTGAGCTCTGTCCTCTGACAAGGTAGGTGTGGCTGCAGACAAGCCCCCAAATGCTAAGGAATCTGAAGGGGACATGGGTAAGCAGTGAGTCGGCCCTAAGAAGGAAGGGGCTGATTCCTGAGGCTGGAGTAAAGTGAGACCCGGTGTCAACATAGAACAGGTACCACAGCAAGCCCCACGGAGACTGTGCTAATGAGCGGTGCAGTGACACACCCAGGGGCACACTAGTGGCAGAGTCAGTGTTCCAGCCCTGGTCTGTCTGACGCAAACCCACACTCCCTTCACAGAGCTGTGCTATTGTACTCCGTGGGACTAACTGCCTCGTCCGTGAAGGGCCACCCATGAAGAATCCTTCAAGCACCACAGCATCCTATGAAGCCCATCTGCCCTCAGAAATCTCCGAGGCCTTTGGGTGTCAACGGAATGGCAATAATAGTCCCTTCCTCTTGAATTTGCAAGGCACCCGATAGATTGAACCATGACCTTATGAACTCCAGCAAGAAACGCCTCTGTCTCAGATGCAGGGTGGCCCAACTACTGGCTACAAAGGCAGTATGAATGAACTGAGGAGAGTGCCTTAGATAAACAGGTACATCCCAAACAAAAGGCCTTGTGAGCTCATCTGCTCCTTAATTGTTCTTCAAGGAAATTTCCCCACATCCTGCATCTTGAACATGAGCAAACATGTGAGGGAGCTGAACACGGGAGCCCGGGTCACGCAGACCTCACATGCAGCTCAGCAGCCGTGTCCCGAGCTGCTCCGGACTGGCTGGTGGGGTTTGGGTAAGACCCAGATTTCTCTAAGATCTACACATCCTCACCGGTAAAACTGTCACACCATGCCTGTCCCACAGTGGCTGTGGGGGTTAGCAATGTATCTAAAGGGCATGGCACAAGGTCAAGTTTGATGTTTGTGGAAATGTAGTGTCATCTACACTGGTACGTGATTTTAATGAAACCAAATGTGGTTGTCCTTGTTTCTTTTTCTTTTTTTTTTTTTTTTTTTTTTGGTTTTTCGAGACAAGGTTTCTCTGTGTAGCTTTGCGCCTTTCCTGGAACTCACTTGGTAGCCCAGGCTGGCCTCGAACTCACAGAGATCCGCCTGGCTCTGCCTCCCGAGTGCTGGGATTAAAGGCGTGCGCCACCACCTCCCGGCTGTCCTTGTTTCTTGATCCAACATCTTGAGCCATTCCAAGTTCAGCCAAGAGCTGAATGGTATAAGGCCTTTGGGAATCTGTGCACCATGCTATGAATCCACATATCCCCCTTACAATGAAGCCCAATGTGTGCGTGCGTGCGTGCATGCGAGCGTAAGTGTGTGCGTGTTGGGGGGGTCAATGTAGGGGTGGGGGTGTAGGGGCCTGTGGGGTATGTGAGGATGTGGGGGTTGGATATTGGGGTGTTGGAGAGCAGGGGGGTGTCTAGGCCTTCTAACAAGCATAGTGATAGTTTCTGTCTTCTGAGTAGAAGCAAATGAAGGCTCAGAAGCTGGTCCGCTGACCTCAGCAAAGAGAAGTATTTAACAAGCTGACAGGAAACGCTCCCCAAAGAGTAAGCATGGCAGCTGTCCTCACTCAAAGCCATAGTGCAAGGCCAAAGGCCTCTGCGTTCCAGGGGCTCCTGGGCTGGTAGCGACTCATGACCTTACTCTTTGCTTAAGAGGACACAAAGGAGAGAAATTTGATAGCAAAATGTCCAACAGCGCTAGTCACTGAGACAGAAACCATAAAATCACAAGAAAGCCCATGCTGTTTAAATGAGTGCATATTTTCTGAATTGAAAACACTATTGGCGGTGACTTGGCATTGGTGAGTCTGGAAAACCAAAAACTGTATGTGATATAGAAACCATCTATATTATAAAAATAAAAAAGCTAGGGGAATGTAGAAAATTTCTTCTGGTACATTCCATGAGAAGCCAAGAGACACATATAGGGCAAATGCAAAGCCTATATTCACATGCCTAAGAAAAAGAGACCAATGAGAACATCTGAGTTCTGCTCCCGTCCCATCCTCTATTTCCTTAGCACTTTGATGATGGGGAAACTGAGGCAGAATGGCTGCCCTCACTGTTGAGAATCTGTCCCTGCTCCAAAGCATGGGGTCATGAAGATGCCTGGCTCCAGGGTGGAGAGGGCTGGTCCAAGACCTGGTTTTAGCACACACCTATACAAAGGAATCTGCTCAGTACCAGGCGTCAAGACACAGAGGCAGCTCAGAGCTGGAGCTCTCACATGAACATGAAGGGAAGTAGGAGTCAATGGCTGGAGTGAGCAAGGACTACGTGGCCTGGGATCTTGAGATGGGGCAAAGATACAACCTTCTCCTGAGAGTTTGAGAGCTTAGAAAGTTGATTGCTATGTTTTCAGTGCTTAGATTCTGGTATTTAAAATAATGTGGTTCAGTGAGTAGACACACTTACACACAGGCCTGAAGACCTGAGTTGGATCCCTGGATCCCACAAGGGGTCCAGAGAGAACCCAGTCCAGAGAACTGCCTTATATCTCATGTGCACTGTGGGCTGCATGAGTGTTAGTGTACACACACACACACACACACACATTTGCTTTAAATAAATAATTACATGAATAAATTAATAAACAAAATTGTAATCCTAGGCTACTGAGTGAGTTCGAGGCCAACCAGGATGCATGAGACCCTGTCTCAAAAATAATAATACTAAAAAACTCACATTTACAACTCATTAAATGCTATTGGAAACAACGCAATACTGGAAACACATCAGACCTGACTATCTTTACTACATTTTATTACTGTCTCTGCTCTTGACACACCTCTTGCCTCTGTGCTGTGGGGAGATCAAAAAATGACACACTCCTGTGTCTCCTCCCCCTCTGTACTCAGTGAAATGGTGACCATTGTGGCCCCAAAGCCCATCTATCAGGACTTGATTTACTGTTTCATTGACCATCTACAGTCTAGGAATCCAGAACGGAACGGAAAACACTCATAACGCAGATTACAGTTAAAGGTCTCAAGATAGGTGCAATCACAGTTTCTCAGAAGGCTGAGCCCGGGAGTTCAAGTCCAGCCTTCCCCCTCACCCACTTCCTCCTCCCTCTACCCTCCTCTCTGTTTTCTTTTGTATTATTGAGACAGTGTCTCATACTGTCCTTAGCTCAGAACTCACAGCAGTCCTCCTGCCTCAGCCTCCCATGTGCACCGATTATAGGCATGAACCTGGCATGCAAGATACTGTCTCTTAAAGGAAGAGAAGATCTTCGTTGTGTTTATAGCTTCTTAGGTTTGTCAAGTAGTATAGAAGATAAACTCATAGCATTTAAAACCATTGTCTGATTTAGCAAAACCTTATTTCTGTCTCTGATGACTAAATCAGGTTCTGTCACATGTGGCCCTGATCTCACTTCCATCGCACTGAGTATAAATTCATTTATATCAGTCATCCTCCATGAGACAACCGTGGCAGGAGGGTCTCTCTTACCTGACCGATAGCGAGCAGGCATGTCTCAGCTGGCAATAGAAGATCAAAACTGGAGAGCAGGTTTGAGGTGAGAGCACTGAAGCCCAGAGGTGTGCGGGATTAGTGAGAGGATTGCACAGCATTTGTGCTTTCCACGTGTGAGTGAGATCATGTGATTCAACAAACCTCTGAGTACTTGCCGTGTATCGGGACTGATGATGCTCTTGTCCTCCGGTTCTAATTAGGGTGCTTTCTAGTACCCAGTTATTTATTCACAGGTGTGCTCCTGTGGCCAGGTGCATGCATTTGCAAGGGGCGCTACCACTCAGTGGTTCAAGGGCTTTGTTACCTGGTCAGTGGCTGTGGGCTGATGTTTTGGAATTCATTGAGATTTCCACTGCTTACTATTTTTCTTAGATAAAAAAGCGCCAGCCTGGGCTACCAAGTGAGTTCCAGGAAAGGAGCAAAGCTACACAGAGAAACCCTGTCTCGAAAAACAAAAAAAAAAAAAAAAAAAAGCAACCCTGAAATATAATGCCTACATAGTAAGGTACATACCGTGTGTACAGGTTGATAAGTTTCCACCAATGCAGATACCAATATCCCTGCCACATGGGTCACAGAACATTCCCACAGCACAGAAATCAACCCTCTCAAATCAGCCATCTTGATTAGCTTTTTCATTTATAAGAGTTGGAAATTCTTATAAAGGGGGTCTTATGATATTTATTCTTTAGTGCCAAGATCTCTCACTCTACACTGTTAGAGGATTCATTCATACTATTCATACTTTTGCAGAAAACAATGGCCTGTTTTATTTTCACTGAGGTACAGAAGTCCACTGTACAAATGTAGTATACTTTAGGAGCTGGAGAGATGGCTCAGCAGTTAAGAGTTTATACTGCCCTTCTGGACCTGGGATTGGTTCTCAGCACCCAGGTCTGGTGGCTCATAACTGCTAATAATTCCACCTCCAGGGTATCCAATACCTTCTTTAACCTCTGCAGGTTAACACTCACACACATGTGGCATACACTCTCTCTCTCTCTCTCTCTCTCTCTCTCACACACACACACACACACACACACACACACACACACACATCTACAAAACTGTGGAATCTGGAGTGATAGCTCAGCAGTTAGGAGCACACACAGTTAGGAGCAGTTAGGTCTTGCAGAAAAACCAAGGTCAGTTCGCAGCACCAATGTCCAGCAGCTCACAGCCACCTGTAACTCCAGCTCCTGAGGCTCTGATTTACTCCTCTGGCCTCTTTAGGTCCCATGCTTATGTGCACATGCCCCACACAGACACATATCCGTATACATAAATAATAAAAATATTTTTAAAGAAACAAATTCAATACAGTTCAGTCATTCAGCATATCATTCCATTGCAAGATGCTTAGATTGCTAAACACTTGTGACAGCTATAAACAGTGCAGTTATGAACATTTTGCAAATGTCTTCTGATATACACATATGTATTATAGGACATATTTGGGGATACTTACCTCTACCAGTAAAAAGCCACAGCAAAAACTGGACAGTTTACCAGAGTCACAGATTAGTTGGGGTCCATACGGTCCCCTTACTTACTGCCTGCTCATATGAAAAATGAAGGCTAATGTGGGCAAAGACACAAGGGGTCCACGTCAGGGAAAAGCCACCCCACACACTAAGAGAAGAGGTCCTGCTTGGGGGAGGACTTTGATTCTAATCTCCAGGGAACACAGCACGCTGAGAAAAACCCTATGATATTATTGTTTGAGCATGGACCAGGGAATCAGCCTTGAGGTCAAAGGTAGCTTCCCTTGCTAAAAGTGATAGGGTTTCTGAGCTATGGGTGCCTCACCATGAACATAGGAGTATGGATATGAATCAGGATTCACACTAATGCTCACGAAGAGCCTGGTGTGTAGTGTGTGAAAAAAAAAAAAGATGCGTGTGATTTATATGTGGAGGGTCTAGATCAGCCAGAAAGTATCAGCATGTTACCTGAAATGTCGTATAGGCTGAATGGCAGCTGAGGACCTGCATGTCTTAACTCCAAGTTCTCCTGGGAGCCATCCCACTGGACACCCATTCCCACCACAGCTGCCCTGGGCTGGGTCCTGAAGTGGGATGGGAGCTTTCCAGCTCCTGTCTTTAAGGAGTGATCTGAACTGATGGATGGTTGCCCGTGTGGGAAGCACAGTGCAGAGGGCCAGAGGAGAGTCAAAGAGAAGTGGTGAGCTGAGGTCTGCAGTGGGCAGATGTGGGCAGAGCTGGCACACGGAAGAGGACCAGCCTAGCTGTTTACAGATGGGCCATGGACAAATGGTGAGTGGTCCTAAAACCTGCCCTCCATATCTCCATCTATTCTGTAATTTATCTTTTAGGAAAAGCTGGATTCATGCAGAGTCAATCAAGGGGCCAGAGGATCCTCGAGAACTCCGTATGAACTTGTAGTCATGAAGTAAATCAACACGCTCAGCAAACCCAGAGTCATGCCGTCCTTTGTATGTCTCTCTGAGCTACGAGAGACCCCCTCCGGCAGAATCCATGTGAGTCTGTGCTCCTAAGTAATGTTTGCAGAGTGGGTTGCCCTCAAAATGACACCAGCGTGCGAGGTCGGGGGAGCCAGTGAGAGTTCGTCTTTGTTGACAGCATCTCGCTCCTGTTTTTCCAGGACTGGCTTGAGCTTTAGCGCATCATTCCTGGGAGGCAGGAGGCCCACGTTCTCGTCAGACTGTGCTGGATTTGCTCCATGACCCAGGCACTTCCCTGTCCCCATCTTGTCTCATCATCCCTGTTCATGGAATGAAAGCTGGGGGTCATTGTCTCACAGGGTTCTCTTAGACCAGAGTTCTCAAACCTCACTCTCTGCAGGGATCAGCAGTCCTGGGAGGCAGGCATCCTTCTGCCCAATTACACAGAGGGACAGTCAGAGCTCAGAGGGGAGAGTCGATCAGAGCTGAGCCGGACCAGAAGCCACAGCCCACACCTTCCCACACATGCACCCCGGAAAGCCACTTGCATGCACATGTGGTGCACACATGTGCCCGGAGCTGCCCTACACTGGTTCCCTGGATACTTCATGTGCAGACCTGTTGGCCGGGCCGGGCCTGTTTCACCCTTGGAAGGGAACGGGGAGAGGGAAGGAGGGGGACTGCACCTACATTTTTCTGCTGCTTGCTGATGTCAGCTGCCGAAATTAGGCTCCCGGCTGCTGTGTACTCAGCTAAGTCTGAGTGACTCCAAACATGGGCAGTGGGCCGGAACGCTCCCCTCCGAGCTGGCAGCTCCTCACAACTGGAATCTGTTCTCACAGGAACAATCACAACCCTTCTCGTACACAAAAACACATGCATGTGAAAACACACCTGCACACTCACGCAGCCCAGCATAGCCCCCTCTCAGGCTTCGGCTAGTCTTGCCTTCCCAGAGGATTTTTACAATCCAGAGGCACTGGAGTTTGCTTTGCAACCTGTTCAGGACTGGAAAGACCCTACTGAAATAATGCTCGTCCAGCCAGCCCCCAAGAATGGCCAAGAACAGAACTGTCTCCCCTTTCTTCCGTGATAGTATAAGCCGCATAGACTGCCTTGAAACAGCTAATAGGCGTGCCCTAACCCACACGTAGTACTCTAGAACCAGAATACAAACTTGCCGTTTCAACCTCAAAACACCTGCCGTGCCCTCTCCCTCCGGAAGCCAGATCGTCCTGTTGTCAGAGAATACTCTGATGCACAATTCCCGAAGAAGATACCACACCGAGGGAATGTCTACGCATGGCTATGCAGTGGCTCCCGTCTGTAAGGTCAGCCACTCAGGAAGCTGAGGGTGATAGCTGGAGCCCACGTGTGGAAGACCAGCGTGGGCAACACAAGGCACCATCTCTACAACATAAACTACAACGGTTGAGAAAGCCTAGGAACAGGCAGCTGAGTTCACATCCCAGCTCTGTGTTGTGGGTTGTGTTGCTCGTTTTAGGCATGCTCTGTAATTGTTCCACAGCTTAGGTTTGCCATCTGTTATGGGAAGGGACAACAGTACCTCTTGCTGGGCAGTGTCCATGCCTCCATCTACAAACTGTTCCGTAAAGGTGACGGTTGTCTTTTTCTTGGAAGGAGAGCAGGTGGCAGTCAAGGGAGGGGCTGCCAGGGCCGACAGGGGGGCATGAGGCGGTCTCTTGTTGGAGCCAAGTGCGTATACTCTGCGCACAGCCTTGTCACAGACCCCACAGGAGGCTTTGGTGAGCACGAAGTAGGTGCTTTTCATACTGTATGCCACTGTCCTCTCAGCCCAGGCCCTGTGCCAGAGGCCTTGGAACCCCGAGAGTTACAAGGACATTCATCAGAAAAGGGACTACACGAGGTGAAGAATTGGGTCCTGAGTTCTGCTCTGCACCAGATGTGCTGGGCGAGCCTAGGCGAGCTGCTTTCATGCTCTGAACTAAGAGGTGATTAATCCCGAGCAGAATTACCTTGATTTGGAGTGATAAAAATCAAATACTAGTTTAAGTGAATGAATTATTAAGGACAAGAAGCCCAGGAGTGGAGCTGGCCTTGGGAGGTCTGAAGTTGGGAACTCAGATACCAGCCAGACTTCTCATCTCTAACAGCGACCTCCTTTCTGTCCTGCCACAGAGGTGTTCTGTGGGGAGATCACACGACTTCCAACAGCTCTGCAGCCAGGACCTTCCATCAGAGGAAAGGATCCCAAGAAAGTGCTCTGCCTTGTCTGTGTGACGTGAAAAAATCTGCAAGAATCACAGTAGCCTGGAGGCTGGAGTGTCTCCATTGGCCCAGCCTGAGTCAAATGCTTAGCTCTGGGTGGTGTTCTGCTGGAAGAAACAGGAAGAGGCTGAAGCTGGATTTCCTGTTCCAAGTGCATGTGGGTGTGCAGGAGACTGGCTCGCTGCACTAGGGGCTGGGACGGCACAAAGCCACGTGTTCTCGGGGCGCCTTTGGCATCAGGTTTACCCTAAAACACACTCTTTGTAGAAACAGCACAACTTAATACAGTTTAATGCTGACTAAATCCAGCTTCCTCAGCCGCTGTTGGCTGAGCTTACACTGCTCACGGTATACAAGTCCCCGGCATCTGGGCCAGCTCCCTGGAGGAACCAGCATGAGCCTTCCCTACCCCATGCATCTCCTCAGTTTCAACAAGACCCTGGCATCCACTTCCTCCACTGGTCCTGGCAGAGCTCAAGGAGGTAGGCATGAGCCTGAAGCAAAGAGCAACAGTGTGGGAAGGGCCCTCTGCAACCACCCAGCCCAAGAGAGGGCAAACATTCCATGAAGCACCATCAGCCCTGTGTATTTGCCACATCTGCGGTAAACCAAGGGTTAAACAAGGGACTAGGTGTGTAGCCCAGTGATACAGCACTTGTCTAGGATGCACAAGGCTCAGGGTTAAACTCCAGCTACACACACACACACACACACACACACACACACACACACACACACACAGAACAAAGCTTTGAATGCAGGCCTCCTGAGGTCCAGGCCCATACTTCGTTTGCCATGTCATTCTGCTCCCTTGAACATAGAAATCTTACATCATCCTAGACATAAAGTCCTTTTCTATTCTAGGACTTGCGTCGGGGGCCACAGTGACTGGGGGCTGGGGAGGTATCGATGGTCCCGTGGCTGTTGCTGTGGCTGATGAGTTCACAGGGCGTTGAGACAGGCAGGGCGAGTGGCTTGGAGAGGGGAGTGTCAGTACCTGCAACTGTGTCCCTTTCCTTAGTTCGGTTTGGTCTCCTTTGGGGACAGGGTGGCACCCATTCACATTTGATAGTTTTTGAGAGTTTCCTCGACGCTCAGAGGAGGCCGGTGACCTGCAGCTCGTCACTAGTGACTGGTGTGGGCGTTGACCCCCTTCTGTCTCTCCAGAGTTGTCTGTCCCTGTGGCAGACAATTCATGCCTTCAGCACCTGTTGCTCTGCCTGGGGCATCTCCCTGAGGGTGGTCCCCAGCACCCATCCCCAGCCCTGTTGCTAGGGAATTGACAGAGCCCCACTCCCCAACCCCCAGTGAGTGACCTGAGGTGGTGGCTGCCATGTCTTACCACCTCACCCCACAATAGGATCGTTCTAAGGCTGCTCAGACATCTGCTCACTACATGATCCTCTTGCTTCTGTGTGCTGGGATTACAGTCAGGCACAACTCACCCTTCCAACCCCATTCCCCTTAAAACCGGTTTGGGAGTGATTGGTGGCAAGCAAAGTTGACAGATGGAGTCGCAGAGCCTCTAGCTCCCTTCCAGGTAGCTGGGTTTCTACAATGCTGAGAATCGACAGTGTTGTTGGTTCCAAAATTCTCCACATTCATCTAAGTCAAACCTCCTAGAATCATCTAAGTCTTGTTCTCAAGAACAAGATTGTGATTCTCAAGAACTATGGCTTGTTCTTCCTCGCCCCTGGTATGAGCTTACCAGGCCGTCTGCCTCCTGACCCTTATCACCCATCTGTCCCCTGCTCTACTGTACCTGTAGACGGAGGCTTTTCTGTTCTGCCCAGTCCCGTGGTCCCGCAGCGGCTTATAAAATAATCACCCAGAGGCTTAATATTAATTACAAACTGTTTGGCCTATTGCTCAGGCTCGTTACTAACCAGCTCTTGCAACTTAAATCAACCCATTTCTATTCATCTGTGTTTTGCCACTTGTCTTGTGTTCTAATAAATCTTGCTCCTTTGGCTGCTGCCTGGCTGGCGTCTTCTCGACTCTTTCCTCTTCTCCCTGTGTCTCTGCTTGGATTTCCTGCCTGGCTATAGCCTGCCTTGCTATAGGCCAAAGCAGCTTCTTTATTAACCAATGGGAATAAAACATATTCACAGTGTACAGAAAGACATCCCACAGCAGTACCAGTGGCCACTGGGCCAGGCTTTTATCCAGCTCCCCCAGGCCCTACAATGACCTCCTCTCTGGTCTGTGTGCTGCCTCCCGTCCTGCAATCAGGACAGCCTTTCTGACAAGCATATCTCAAGTCTCTGGTGAATGTTAATGATAGCTGCGGGGTTTTTAAGAAACAAGTTCGCCGGGCGGTGGTGGCGCACGCCTTTAATCCCAGCACTCGGGAGGCAGAGCCAGGTGGATCTCTGTGAGTTCGAGGCCAGCCTGGGCTACCAGTGAGTTCCAGGAGAGGCACAAAGCTACACAGAGAAACCCTGTCTCGAAAAATCAAAAAAAAAAAAAAAAAAAAAAGAAACAAGTTCAATCATGTCTCCTCACTACATCAAATCTTTCTACAGTTTCTCTCATGGACCACGGGATAAAATGGTTTTTTTTTTATTATTACAGTTACTTTACGTGTAGGGATGTTTTGCCTGTATGTGTGATTGTGTACCTGTTGTATAACAGTTTCCTCTGAGATTGGAACAGTTCATCCTGGAGGAAATTCCTTAAATAGGAAGGTGAACACAACTCAAAACAGCTTCAGGAAGTCCCTGAAACTGGCTGGATTCACTAGGCCCCTCCCTGTCAGAGTGAGTAATAAAAGCTGAGAGCCCCTCTCAAACTAGCGGAGTTGAGCTGTAAAGAAGACTCTGAGGAGAAAAGCTGCAAAGAAGATTCTGAGACCACACCGGCTGCCTGGAAGAAGCAGAAACCAGCTGAGCGGCCTGGTCACTTGGCCAGAGGCACCTGGAAAGGACACTCTCCAACCTGTTGAGCTGCCTGCGGGCCGTGCAGTGTGCTCCAGGGTCCCAGCTGTGTGAGCTGTCACCCATGCTGGGGTGGGCTTTGGTGATACAGCTGTCTGTGAGTCATTTCTGCTCCTGTGAGAAACCCCTCACCCATACTCCTGCGAATAACATCAATAAAACTCATTGGCTCACCAAGTTGGACTTTGGTGGCATCCATACTTCGGTCTGTTGTGGGTTCCCTGGAAGTGTTTTGCCACACAGCAGCCAGAAGGGGGCATCACATTTCCTGGAACTGGAAATGAGTTACAGATGGTTATAAGCCAGCCTATGAGTATTGGGAAATGAACCATTGTTCTCCTAAACCCTGAGCCATCTCTCCAACCCCAAAACGTATTTCTTTAGTCTGATATGAAATGCTCTTTCTGACCCAGCTCTTGCCTCCTCCTTTGACTGTATTTTCTGTAATTTTCCAGTGCTTTCTGTGCTGCAGGTGTGCCAAACCCTGGGGTGTCCACGTGTGCTACACAGTTTTATGTCTGATTCTGTCTCTTCTGCTGGGCATGCTTCTCCTGCCCCAACTACCACCCTTTCCTCCAGTATCCTCCAAATCAAGATGCTACTCAACTGTGTCAAAAACCATGGTTCAGAAGAAGGATCTTCACAATTCTGAGAGCTGGTGGGTGCTTCTTCTGTCTGAGCTGGCCTCGCTCACACCTGGGCCTCCAGTGAGATATTCTGGGCAGCCGTAATCTGTCTTGGCATGATTGAATCCTCCAGTGGGCTAGTTTGGACTTCTGAAGTGGACTCAGGGGTGCCAGCAGCAAGAGCGAAGGCAAGTGTTTACCCAAGCACCCGGCGATTGCCAGCTCTGCTTACATCACACCTGCAAATGTCTACCCACCAGAGCAAGTCACATGACCAAGCCTAGACTCCAGGGCAGCCGAGGAGAGCATCCGGGCTGCTGCAGAGGCAGCCAGTGTTGGATGCACAGTCTCTATAGCCCTTCAGCCAGGGACCATCTGGTCATTCCTGTGTTGGAAAACCCATTTCATCTTCCTGAGAGTGCTTCTTTTCCAGGAATGTCACCCTTCTTTCTTCTGAAAAACTACCCTTTCCTCACTTCAACTCAAATCCGTCTTCCAGGCACAGGAATGGAGTAAACTGGGTCACATGTCACATCTCCTGGGCCAAGATGATTGGTCCAAAAATCAGTCATGTGACCCAAAATAGGCCAATCAGAGTTTTTGAAGGGACTCTAGCCCACTCGAGCATGTGACCCTGGCAGGCCTTGCCCTTCTCCCCAATTCCCTCTGTCTTCTAAAAACCATTAGATTACGTCCCTAAAGCTAGCCATCAAGGTCTAGGCCCTTATTTGGCCACTTCCTCCTCCTGAGGCTGACTGCCAAGGTCCAACTATCAAAGTATTGAAGTCCAGCAATCAAAAGCCCCCTTTGGCTCACCTAATTAACACGACCAATTAAAATTAAACACCTCGTCCTGACATGAGGGTTCCCCCTTTACCTTTATATCCTGCCTGTCGTAGTTTGGATTTTTATTGCTATGAAGAGACACCATGACCCCGTCAGCTCTCACAAAAGAAAGCATATAGTTTGGGCTTGCTTACAGTTTCAGAGGTTGAGTCCATTATCACCATGGTGGGACATGGCTGTGTGCAGGTAGACATGGTGCTGGAGAAGGAGCTAAGAGTTCTACAACTTGATGCTTAGGCAACAGGAAGTGAAGTGTGTGTGTCATACTGAGCATAGCTTGAGCAAAGGAGACCTCAAAGCCCGCCCCCACAGTGACACTTCCTCCAACGAGGCCACACTTTCTAATAGTGCCACTCCCTATGAGCTTATAGAAGCCAATTACATTCAAACCACCACACCGCCATGTTCTTATGTGTCACATCTGTCTCCCCTCTATCCAGAGGCAGTCCTTCGTCCCTCTGGGACAAATTCCCCTTCTCCCTTGTTCTCTTCCCCCTCTTCTTCTGTCTCCTGTCTTTGTCCCTTATCCCTGCCCCTTTGTCCCTCTGGGGCAAATAAATCTCCTTTGTGCTGAGAACTTGGCCCTGGGGGTCCTGAGCCCATACTTTTCCTTCCAGCTTTTGCTGGAATTTAAAATGAGAGCTGAGAGTAGAGAACCCTCTGTTCCCTGTAGACCACATTAGGAGAGCGAGCCCAGAACTGGCCAGCCATCATGAAGCCACCACCTTAACCAACCATCTTCTATCATCCACCTCCCAGGGGACCTGCAGGGACCTGTAAAACACTGCTGGGTTAAGCTGGTTAGAATTTCACTCTCTGGTCAACAAAGGGGTCCCGTCCACCTTGCCTTCTCTGGTCTCATGCAGAAGAGGCAGGGGATGGACTCTCCCTGGAGCCCACCCGGGAACTGCAGCCCTGCTGCCATCTTGCTTGGGACCTTTGACCCCCATGATGACAGTGATAGAATTAAGGTCTGCAGTCTGAAGCTGCCACAGATGTGGTGATTGGGACTAAGGGACTAGTACAGGTGACTAAGTGTGCACCCCTCCCCCAGTGACGCTTTCCAATGGCTGCAGTGGATTGGTTCAGGCCTCTTAGGACAATACTTTAGTTAGACAACAATGTACTCTGAAAAAGCAGTACACTAAAATCAGGTAAAATGCAGAGGAAGAACATCGTACGATAACCACCGGTATTGTTAATTACTGGGCTAACATTTTACTCCGAACTTCCTGACAGTTACAGAAAAAAAAAAAAAATCAGGATGGAACTTCTCTATTTTCTAGGTAAAATGGGGATGATTTCTGTGCTTCAAGAAACACCCATCTTGGAGTAAACTGTGCAGTGGGTGAGCATAGGTAGGGGTTGTTGGTTATGCCGTGGCGCTGCCCCTCGTGGCTGGTCACCGCCCGCGGCAGCCATGCTGGCGGAGGAGCATGCTGATTAAAAGAATCATAGCCATGGTTACCTTTTAGAGCTTTATTGGGCGGGGGGGGGGGGAGACAGAGAGAAAAAGACACAGAAAGAGAGAGAGAGAGAGAGAGAGAGAGAGAGAGACGGGGGGGGGGGCTGACGGGGGGAAGGAGCAGAAAGGAGAGGGAACAGAGAGCCTACAGAGGGCTCACCAGCTTTTTAGGCTGGGAAGCTGGCGAAGGCTGATGACGTAATTAAGGACGTAAATAAGGACCAAATCCTTACAGGGGTGCCTCTGTATAACCCAGCTAAGAGTCAATAAAGAAAGAGTGGAGTGTTCCAAAGGGAGCCGCAGGAAGAGCTCAGGAGTTCATGAGGGCAGTGATGGAAAAGAAGCCAAGCACAGCTCCAGCTGTGAAGCTCCCAGAGGTGGCTGAAGCAGGTGCCCCTCAAAAATGCAAGCCCTGTGGCCTTGATGAAAACAGAATTGCGTTCCTCCCCTCGGGACATGCTCACAGCACTCAAGAGGCCTCAAATCCAATTGTGGGTCTAGTGCTTTGAATTTAAAAAAAAAAAAGTCACCCATAGGCTCATGTATTTCAACACTGGAAGCCTGGTTTTGGAATGTGGTCGTTTGGATGAGAATGGCCCCCATAGGCTCATATGCCTGGTCCTCAGTTTGTGGGACTGTTTGGGAAGGATTAGGAGGTGTGACCTTATTGGTGGAGGTGTATTACTGGGGCGGGCTTTGAGGTTTCAAAAGGCCAGGCCATTCCCAGTTACCGCTCTGTGCCTCTCTCTGCCTCCTGCTCCAGAGCCATGCTTGCTGCCTTGCTCTCTCCCATGATGCCCATGGTCTCTAACCCTCTGAAACTCTTTCTTCTATAAGTTGCCTTGGTCATGACATCTTATGACAGCAATAAAAAGTAAGGCAGGTGTTATGAAACTTTTAGATCATGGATCCTTGCTGGAGGAAGTATGTCACTCGGGGTGTGTGGTGGTTTGGATGAAAATGGCCCCCGTAGGTCCATAAGGAGTGGTGCTATTAAGAGGTGTGGCCTTGTTGCAGGAGGTGTGGCTTTGTTGGAGGAAGTGTGTCACTGGGGGTGGGCTTTGAGGTTTCAGATGCTCCAGCCAAGCCTAATGGCTCACTCTCTCTTCCTGCTGCCTGCTGATCTGGATGTAGGGCTCTCAGCTACTTCTCCAGCACCATGTCTGCCGCATGTTCTCATGACCCACCTTGATGATAATGGACTAAACCTCTGGAACTGTAAGCCAGCCCAACTGAATGTTTTCCTTTGTAAGAGTTGCTGTGGTCATGGTGTCTTTTCACAGCAATAGAACACTGACAGGGTGGTTTTGGAAGTTTAGACCCTCATCCCATCTCCAGTTCCCTTTCCCTGCTTCACGTCTGTACTTGAAGATGTGATCTCTCAGCTTCCCGCTCCAGCCTCTGACTGCCATGCCTCCCCCACCCCCACCCACCCCTCTCCCCTGCCCTTATGGACTCCCCTTCTGACACTATAAGCTAAAATAAACTCTTTCTTCTATAAGTTGCTTCTGGTCATGGAATTTTATCGCAGCAACAGAAAAGCAATGAATTCAATAGGTTTTGGTGAGACTGTGGTTTCTCCACTGCATGGATGGGTCAGCAGCACAGAAGAGTCCCTCTTTGTCACTTACAGAACCTAGAGGACAGTAGTGGCCAGGCGCCATCTTGAGAAGGATCTTCGTGTTTAAAACCAGGTGTCCTGGAGGCACGAGAGTGGAGAACAACCTAAGACAGGAAGCCTGAGTTTAACCTGCCACAGCTCCGGGAAGAGGGTGGCAGGGAAAAGGGGAGCCAGGTGCCAACTGGCCACAGAGCAAAGGCAGCAGGAGGCTTGGCTGAGGCACTGGAGGTCCAAGGGGAAAGTCACAGCCCCATTGTAGGAGGCTGGTACAGAGCTCACCACTCTCTATCCACTCCTCCTCCACTTCTGTTTAGGAAAGGGCAGGTCTCCCATGAGTATCAACAAAACTTTTCCAGGAGTCTCTTTCAGTATTCTCTCCCTCTTTCCTGCAACCTGATCACTCAAACATTATTTCTATTTCATCATACTTTAAATGACTTTTAAAAAAATCTCCTTTTACTTATTTATTCTACTTTTATTATATTTTTTAATACTGAGCAATTTCTCTCTTTCCCCTTTTTGCCATATTACCCCTTTCTCCCCTTCTCTATGAAACTTTAGGAGTGTTTGGCTTTATCTGTTGTTGTTGTTGTTTGTTTGCTTGTTTGTTTTTGGAAACATTAAAAAATGTTATAAAAACAATAGAAATTGTATCTTCACATGGAAAAATTTAATATAGTTTCTTCAAAATATATCTTCTATAGTCTTTCATGTTTTATAAAATTTTAAATAATACCACAGGGTTTTTTTTAATTCTTCTCTCATACAATACATCCTAACTACAGTTCCTCTCCATCCACTCTTCTCAGTCCCCTCCCCACATCTACCCTCTCCTTCAGATCCACTTCTCTTCTGTTTCCCTTCAGAAAAGATCAGGCCTCCCAGGGATACCAACCAAAGATGGTGTAACAAGTTACAATAAGACTAGTCACAAACCCTCAAATCAGGGCTGGGAAATGCAACCCAGTGGGAGGGAAGAGGGTCCCAAGAACAGGGGGGAGAGTCAGAGACACCCCCACTCTCACTGTTCTGAGTCCCACAAAAACCCCAAGCTAAACAGTCATAGCATAGGACATAGGCTCCTTGATTGTTGATCCAGTCTCTGTGAGTCCCTATGAGCCCTGCTTAGCTGATTCTGTGGGTTGTGTTCTCCTGGTGACCTCGACCCCTCTGGCTCCTACAATCCTTCCTCCTCCTCTTCCTAGGGGTTCCCTAAACTCCAAGGGAAGGGGCCCAATGGAGATCTTCAATTTGGGCTCTCTCTGCACCTAATGTTTGGTTGTGGGTCTCTGCATCTGCTCCCATCAGCTACTGGAGGATGCCTCTCTGATGCTCTGTCTCTTTTGTTTTTTTTTGTTTTTTGTTTTGTTTGTTTGTTTGTTTGGTTGGTTTTTTTTTTGGTTTTTCAAGACAGGGTTTCTCTGTGTAGCTTTGCGCCTTTCCTGGAACTCACTTGGTAGCCCAGGCTGGCCTCGAACTCACAGAGATCCTCCTGGCTCTGCCTCCCGAGTGCTGGGATTAAAGGCGTGCGCCACCACCGCCCGGCCCTCTTTTGTTTTAAAACCAGTGGTTTGTTTTCTCCTTTCTGAGTGGTGCTAAGGGCTGAGCCCTCAAGTGTAGGCTGCTTAAAAAGAAGATCCTTAAATAAAACTGGAAGAGAAAGCCAAGCCAACAGATGCACAAACTGCAAGCAGAAACACAGGAAATACAAAAGCAGGACAGCAGGACTGTGGGAGCCCACAACTGACTCAGTTTCCCAGTTTGAATCTGAAGTCTATTCTGAGTCAATAGAGTTCAGGCTTGTTTGCTCCAAGGCTGTGAGAAAGTTCTAATTAGCCCACAGAGTCTCCTTGAAGGAGAAAGTCCTGATTAGCCCACCAGAAGGAACACACTATCTACCTAGACGCAGGCTGCTGATGCCAGCTAGAGGTACATGGAGATAGAAAATGAAACTGCCTGCTCCTTGATGCAAGGCAGATAGATAGTGGCTGAATGCCTGTGCTGTGCATTGTTCTACTCTGTCCTTCAAAACCGTATATAAGCTGTCTGTAAAATAAACTCGGGGCTGTCCAGCATTGACCAGCAGACCTCTTGACTCTTTTCTGTCTTCATTGTCTCTTCAATCCACAAGCCTCTACCCAGCTACCCAGCTGACTGTGGGCAGGCTCCAACACAGGACTCCTCTCGTATCCTAAGTCCATAGCTGCTGAAACAGGTGTTCTTAAGATACTGAAATAGGTTTTTAAAAGGAGGAGGGCGGGAGTCTAACACTTTCTAGGAGCAATGACTGAGGCCCTGAAAAAAGATACAAGCAAGCTGGTGGAATCTATCCAGGAACTAGAGAGGAAAGTGAGCAACATAGAGAAAAAAAGTCAGCAAAATAGATGAGAAAAACAGCAATAAGAAGAGAAAGACCAATGACGTGGAAGAAACCCTCGACAGGAGTCTGAGATATTGAGTGTGGGATGAGCAAATGAAAATGGAAGGAAAGGCTCAGAGAATCAGGTTCTAAACACAGAGGAAATCGTCACCAACGGACAGGATTACACAGAAGAATGTCGGGCTGGTGGACAGGTCAGAGAAACGCGACTGTACCGGTTACTTTCCTCATTACTGTGACAGCATGCTGGACAAAACAGCATGAGGAACAAAGGTCTGGTTTTGCTCACAGTTTGAAGGTGCAGGCTGTCATGGTGGGGCTGGCACAGTGTCACATTGCATCTGCAGTCAGGATGCAATGACAGATGCTTGCGGATGCTCATGCTTTCTTCTTAGTCTGGGACTCTGGTCCACGGAATGTGCCGCCCACATTCACAGTGCGTCATCCCACATCTGTTAACGTCGTTTAGATAACCCTCTGTAGGCACACCTAGCCTGTCTCTCCAGGGCTTCCAGAGCCTACCACATTGACCATCGACATTAACCATCAGACTCGCGTTGTTCAAGAAGGATGGGCTATGTATGACCCAAAGATAAAATCTAAGAATCTGTGGAGGAGAAGGAGCTGAGACAAACACTAAAAGCACAGAGAACCTATTCAATAAAACCACAGCAGAGAAATCCCCAAATCCAGAGAAAGAAAGGAATACGCAAATGTAAGAGGCACCTAGATCCCAAGCAGACATCACTAGAGAATAAGCTTTCTAAGACATAGTGAAGTCAAGACATCAAAAATGCAAAGCAGGGAAATAATATCAGAAGCTGCAAGAGAAAACTTTCCAACTCTCCTACAAAGACAAAAACATCAGAATCATGTCAGATTTCATCAGCATCTCTGGAAGCCAGGGAAGCGTGGACTGGGGTACTGGAGACTCTGAAAGCAAACAGTTACCAATGAAGACTTCCACACAGAGAAGAGCTGTTTTTAAGTTGGTGGAGAAATAGGGACATTTCAAGACAAACACAAATCAAGGCAGCTCCTGACCACCAAGCCAGCACTGCAGATGGACGCCTGGGGGAATAGTAGACACAGAGTCAGAAGAGAGTCAGTCTCTGTCTTAGTGAGAGTTTCTACTGCTGTGAAGAGACACCATGACCACAAAAACTCTTAAAAGAAAAACATTTAATTAGGGCTGTTTTACAGTTCAGAGGTTTAGTCATTGTCATCATGGCAGGAAGCATGGCAGCATGCAGGCAGACATGGCGCTGGAGAGGAAGCTGAGAGTTCTACATCTTGATCCGCAGGCAACAGGAAGTGAATTGACTCCCACACTGGGCCTACCTTAAGCATATGAGACCTCAAAGCCCACCCCCACAGGGACACACTTCCTCCAACAAGGCCACACCTATTCCAACAAGGCCACACCTCCTAATAATGCCACTCCCTATAGGTCAAGCTTTCAAACACATGAGTCTATCTATGGGGGCCATACTTATTCAAACAATCACAGTCTCAATCACAAAGCACAGTGGGAAAAAAAAAAAAAGTTTAGTGAGGGGAATAAATGAACAAAGAAGAAATACGATAAAATCCACCAGAATATTCTATCAAATAGACACAGAATATACATTTTCTCAGCAGTCTCTGGAACCTTCTATAGAACACATTCTAGGTCACAAATCAAGCCTTGTAAAATAAAAAAGAATCAAAATGATTTATTTTATCTTATCAGATTGTAATATAATGAAACTAGAAGTCAATAAAAGATGTATTATTGACACCACACAAATACATGAAGATGCTGGGCGGTGGTGGTGCACGCCTTTAATCCCAGCACTCGGGAGGCAGAGCCAGGTGGATCTCTGTGAGTTCGAGGCCAGCCTAGTCTACAGAGTAAGTTCCAGGATAGGCACCAAAACTACACAGAGAAACCCTGTCTCAAAAAACCACAAAAAAAAAAAAAAATTTACAAACCACTAACCAAAGTAACAAAAAGAGAGAGAAGACCCAGATTAATAAAAGCAGAAATGAAAAAAGAGAAGTTACTACATATTCCAATGTAATTTAAAATCATTAGAAAATATTTGGAGGGCTGGAGAGACGGCTCAGTGGATAAGAGCACTGGCTGTTCTTACAGAGGTCCTGAGTTCAATTCCCAGCAACCACATGGTGGCTCACAACCATCTGTAAATGAGATCTAGCGCCCTCTTCTGGCATGCAGGCAGAACACTGTATACATAATAAATAAATCTTCTTTTAAAAGAAAATATTTGGAAAACTTACACTTCAAAAATCTGGACAATCTAGGCAAAAAATGGAAAAATTCCTAAATATATATGTTCTACCAAAATTAAATCAAGAAGGTTCATCTTTAAAAGATCCACAATGATCAATGAGATTGAAGCAATAATTTAAAAAGTCTCCCAAAAAAGAAATACCCAGGTCCAGATGGACCCATTGCTGAATCCTACTAAACCTTGAAAAGAGCTCACACCAACACTCCCCAGACTGTCCCATGAAACAAAAACGGACAGAACCCTAACAAGCCCATCCTACAAAAACAGTATATCCTGGTTTTTTTAAAAAAAAAAAAAAAAAAAAACTGATAAAGACACAATAAAAAAGAAAATTATAAGCTAATTTCCTTGATGAACATATACATAAAAATTTTCAATAAAATTCTGGCAAACTGGGCTAGAGAGATGGCCCAGTGGCTCTGGCTGCTCTTCCAAAGGACCTGGGTTCAATTCATGGCACCCACATGGCAGCTCACACCTGTAACTCCACCTCGGGAGTGGGGGAGAAGGATCCAACACCCTCACACAGACATACGTACAGTCAGGAAAAAAAATGCACATAAAATAAAAATAAATAAATCATTAAAAAAATTTCTAGGGGGGGCTGGAGAGATGGCTCAGCGGTTAAGAGCACTGCCTGTTCTTCCAGAGGTCCTGAGTTCAATTCCCAGCAACCACATGGTGGCTCACTACCATCCGTAATGAAATCTGGCGCCCCCTTCTGGCCTGCAGGTGTATATGCAGACAGAACACTGTATACATAATAAATAAAAATAAATCTTTAAAAAAAAAATTTCTAGGGAATTGAATTCAAGAACACGAGAAGATCATACACCACAACCAGGTGGTTTTCATGCCACAATGAGGTGGTTTTCATTCCGGGAATGCAAGGTTGGTTCAACATATGCAGATCAGGAGGTGTAACACCACACGTAAAGAGGCTTGAGGAACTCACATGATCATCTCAACCAATCTAGAAAATGCCTTTGACGAAGTTCAGTGTCCTCTCATGATAAAAGCCCTGGAAATACTAGGAGAAGGGACACCGGGCAACATGGTAAAGGCTTTGCATGATAAATGCATAGCCAACATTATACTAACGGGCAAAAACTGAGAGCACTTCCCTAAAGTCTGGGACAGGAAAGGATGCCCCCTTAACATTAAATATACTGCTCAATGTCTTCATCAGAGCTGTGAGAAAAGAAAGAACACAAAAGGGTTACAAACAGGGAAGGAAAAAAAGGCAAGCAACTCCTATTTATGGATGCCATGATTCTATATACAAAAGACCTCACAGACCAGCCTGATGAACACCTTCAACAGAGTAGCAGGATACAACAATCAGCCACTTTGGGCTGGGGACATCTCCTAGCCATCACTCAGTCAGTAAAGCCTTTGCTCAAGGGCCCAACTCTGTTCCCCAGTACCCACATAAAAACCAGTGAGCGCCTGTATCCCCAGTACTGGAGAGGTGCAGGCAGAAGGGTCCCTGGGGCTTGTTCACCAATCCATCAGTCTATCCAAATTGTTGAGTCCCAGATTCAGTGAGAAAATAGCCTAAAAAACATGCTGGGTTCTGGGTCTGAGGCTCTACCTCCCATTGTAAAGCACTTGCCCAGCATACACAAAGTCCTGGGTTCAACCCCCTGCACCACATAAAGTCACGTAGTGACTTGACAAATGCCTGTCACTCTAGAGAGAGACTGGAGCAGGAGAGCCAGGAGTTCAAGGTCAGGCCAGCAAAATAGGTCAGTGATAAAGGCACTTGTGGACAAGCCTGACAACCTGAGTGGGATCCCTGGAACCCACATGGTGGAAGGAGAGGGCTGACTTCCACAGATTGTCCTGTGGCGCCCACATGTACGGCATGGTATGTGCACACACACGCATATACACACAGACATGCATACAATACACAGATGTAAAAAGTTAAAATTAAGAATCAGCTCAGGGCTACCCTCAGCAAAACAAAGCATCTCCCTGGAAGATGGCTGTAGACAAGTCATTCACTTAGGGGGTGTGGAAAAAACACAATTGGCTAGTACATTCTTGAAAAGGTGTTAGACATCCTTAGCCGTCTGAGAAAATTCCAACTCCTTTGAGAGTCCAGCTCAGCCCAATCTGAATGGCTGTTGTCAAGAAAATCACAACTGCTGGTGAGGATGTGGGAAAAGAGGAGCCCTATACACTGCTGGCGGGGATGCAAACCCCTGCAGCCACTGTGGAGATCAGTGTGGAGGGTCCTCGAAAACTCCAAGTAGAAAGAAGATATGGCCCAGGCATTCCACTCCTGGGCATCTACCCAGAGGTCTCTACACACGCACCATGGAGGGACTTGTCCACTTGTGTTTATATCTCTACTATTCACAGCAGCTAAGAAACAGAATCAGTCTGGATGCTGGCAACAGACGAATAGATGATAAAAAAAAAAAAAGATATGTCCCATATGCACAATGGAATTTTACTCAGCCACAAAGAAAAATGAAATCATAAAATATGCACGAAAAATGGGTGGAACTGGATATCACTATGCTAAGCAAAATAAGGCAGATTCAGAAAGAGAAATACTGCACATTTTTCTCTCAAAGGTGGAGATTAGATTTAAGAGAGGGAGAGAGAGCATGTGTGTGTGTGTCCGTGTGTGTGCATGTGTGTATATGTGTGCATGAAATGCCACAATGAAGTCCATTACTTTGCATTTTAACTTAAATTTTTGTTTTTAAAGAGAAAGAAAAGCTCATCTTTTCCTCCTACTGTAACCAAGATTATGTCTTCACACAGTGGTCATGGAACAAGACAGGAGACAATGCCCACCAACCAGTGACTTAGAGAAGATCTAAACCTATCCCCATGTGCAACTTTCTTGCCATATCTGGATAAAAACCACAGCCCCGCAAAGAAACACAGCCCATCATCCTGACTACCCCAAAACAAGTCCTCACACGGACACAGCATGCCATCGCATCTATCACCCTACAGACACTCAAACAGCTTCTAACAGCCTGGCAAGACAGAGTCTGTAACACACATCAGCATAATCAAGGCAAGTGTCAAAAGAACGGGTCTCCCAGTTTGTTTTTTAGTGCAAGTACCTTATGATTTTGTACAAGGATTTCCCACAAGTCTGCTTTAATCTCTGCAAACACCATGCATCCTTGTGGGAAGGGTCTCACTTCATATTTTAAGAAGCTGGGCTACCTGCCTGGGGCTGGTGGCTGAAAGGTGTCCTACTCTTACCATGTTTCAAGCTCTGCCCCAGGACAGACCACATCCCATATCTGGTCTTGTAAATCAGGCCTCAAGCTAGCTGAAGGCAGTCATGCATGTAAGGAGAAAGAGCCGGGGACAGGAGCCCAGGCTCAGCACTGCAAAAAGACCCAGAAAGTGAGACTAACAGACCCTCCATTAAGGGCATGTCCAGGGTATTGTGCACCCCTGTGTGGATCAATGAATATGCTCCCAAAAGCCATAGGTTCTGTTTTTGTTTTTGTTTTTTTTCTTTAACATTTACTGATTTATTTAATCTGTGTGTGTGTGTGTGTGTGTGTGTGTGTGTGTGCCTGAGTGTACAACTGCAGAGACTAATTGAGAATAAACCATTGTTGAATGCCCATAAGTAGGGCATCTATATAATCCCCTCTACATCTCAAGGGCATATGCCTCTACAGAAGAGGCAGAAAGAACATAAGAGCCAAAGGAAAGAGAGGGAGCAGTGTTGGACATCACATTTCGGGCATGCCATGGCTGTGATGTGCTTGAACTCACAGCAGCTGGGATTACAGGGCCAAGAACTGCCGAAGACTGGGCCTGTCAACACTCAGTCACAAAAGCAGGAGGAACTCATGAGAACCCCTCCTCAGCTAATGGTTGATGTGGAAGGGAGAGACGTTTTCTTCAATGGTGTAGCCCCTGGTAAGCCATGCTACTGTGAACAACCCTGATGAAACCCACGTATGCACAGGCATGGAAATAGGAGAGGGGGTTGTTGGGAAAAGGAAGATGATTAACGGAAGTCAGAGGGGGACTAGTATATTTTGTACGTGCTTGAAAACATCATCATGGAGCTCACTGTGGTGTATAATTAATACATGCTAATTAAGACATTTTTAGAAGTTGAAAAGGAAGAATGACCCAGGAGTGGGGTTGACACCCCCAGGCTAGGTGCAGCAAGTGCTGCTGGGAAAAGGCAGACTCACATGCGGCCATGATTGCTCTTCCCATCACCCTTCCTGACTAACCAAGAAGGGCGGAAACAATGCCTCAGCTCAGGGGGAGGAGGAGGGGGAAAGAAAAGGCTGCCCACAGGTTCTCCCCACGCCATGCCCTTGGGGCCTCTTTCCTTTATTCCTCATTTTCTCTCCACATCTCCAGCTCCACTTTCCTCTTCACCCACCACTTGGAAATTTCTTAGCCTTTCTGAGAGTCCTGCCCTCCCAGTGCTTTAAGACTTAACATTTGCTGTCGAGAAAACATTCAATCCAAGTGCTTCTGTTCACCCAGTCCTCCCAGATGGAGAAGGCCCATGCTCTCCCCTTCACCTCCACCAGCTGAGTCCACTGCGCTACCTGCTTGTTAGAGCTGTGCAAAGCCTAACCCCCATCTGCCTCCCCCCGACCTGAAGAGGCAAGCCACAGCCCAGCTACATCCAACAAGGAAGGCCATGGGGTGACAGGTGATAACTGATGACTGACCCTAAGGCGATGGGCAAGCGTGATTGTATGTGCCAGCGTGAACTGAGTATCATCATCCATGGTCATCAGGGCGAACCATTAGGTGCCATCCTTAATGTCACACTCGAGGTTCAGCGATGACTCGTCCACAGACGTGAGGTGAAGACAGGGAAGTCGTACTCTAATGCATGCCCAACGATTCATCTTCCCGCTCCAGGAAAATGTAAACGTGCGGAAGAGTGGACCTCTGAGCATGCATGATCATCTCTCTGCATGTCTGAGTCGCCTTTTCCTTACATAGAATCAGATCTCAGACATTATGTCACTTTGTCCACAAATATTTCAGTATGTCCCTTTAGAAGATAAAACTATTTTTATTGTGTTTTTATTTAGTGTTGTGTGTGCAGCTCAGAGGACAACTAGTGTGTGTGTGTGTGTGTGTGTGTGGGTGTGTGTGTGTGTGGGGGGGTGCTTTCCCTGCAGAGTGACAGGAGCAGGAAGCTGAGAGACATCCCCTACAGGCTGGGGAGTGTCTGCTCCCAGCTGTCCCTTTCTTTTGGTAACAAGGGAACCATGCAGGCTTGATTCCTGTAGGAGCTCTCCAAAGCCTCCGTGGTGGCCGAGGCTTACAGCCTGGCTTCCAGTCCAGGGCTGCACGCCCTAAGCCCTTGCACTATGGCAGATTGGATCCTGAAGCCTGGTGGCCCAAAGCCACAATAGCTGGATCACTCAGGGGACCTTACGCTAATTCTGCCTTTCGCCTAAGTGCAGGAGGAGGGCAAAAGTCTCTCTGGGTTTCTTCTGGAAGCCTCGTCACTCAGCCAGTCCCGTACAAGTGGGGCATGCCATGGATTCCATTCTAAATCCCTGGCTTTCCTGGCTGAGACTCCCATTAGTCTGCAGATGACAGAGCAAACCCTTCAGTCTGGTGCACAGGGTAGGGCCTACCATCTGCCCTCCACCATTGCTGCATCACAGACACCAAAGGGACTGCCCTGTCAGGGGACACAAAAAAGCTTCCTGCCAGCCAATTCCTGAGCTTCATGTCTCCAGCTTTGCAGTGTGGCCTCTGTTTAAACCCAAGCACCATTCCCGCTGGCTGTGACATTAGGTCTTCTACACCTAGCTCAGATTCAAGGTTTTTATAACAGATGTGAGTATAGTTCAGTGCAGAATGCACACCAGGAGACCCAATGTGCAAGGAAGGAAGGGAAGGAAGGAGGGAGGGAGAGAGGGAAGGAGGGAGGGAGGAAGGGAAGGATGGATAGACAGAAGGAAGGAACGCAGGAAGGTCAGTGGGTCCTGATAATCCTAGTGGCCACTCACCCATATGGAAGGTGACATTTCACTTACTTGCCTCTTCACACTTGCTGTTTCCTATGCCTGGAGACTTTTTCCTTTCACTCCCCTTCACTAACTCCCACCTGTGCCTTAGGGCTAGCTGGGAAGGTATATCCTCTAAGGAAACTTTCTGGACACACCTCTCCCTACAGCAGGTGAAGGGCCCTTTTGTGGCCCAACTTAACCACTGTGCTTGGGTTCACATATTATAACAAGCAGACTGGAGGCCCTTCAAGGGCAGTCCTGTATTGCTCTTCTCAGTCTTCCCCAGCCTAAAAGTGAATGCGGCACACAGTAGGACCTCACCTTAACGTGTCCACCCCAGCACTTTGTCCCCCTGTATCCTCACTGCTGCCGATGGATCGGGTTCTCAGCAGTTACAGGAGTGCTTATTTATGGGAAGCCAATCCCACAGCCATGTCTTCTGTCTCCTGGCCCTGATGCCACTGCTGCTGCCCTTCTGGGCTGGCCCTGGATGCCCAGGCCAGAGCAGCTTTGGCAAGGTAGAACGGGAGACAGCATCTCAGGGCATTTGGGGGGGGGGGCACAGATACCTCCAGTATGACTCTGGTTGTCCTGAGATGAGGCTCGAATCCTCTGTCCTGGACCAGGGCTTCCCTGACCTCCTCTCACCCTCTCCAGCCTCACCCCTTCCCGACTGTCCCTGCTGAGTCACATGGAGAACTATCTGAGCTCAGCACCTGTATCGCAGTTACTACTGTATCATTCTCACCCAACACCCAGAAGAAAGAACTAAAGGGAAGACCATTTGACCCGTGGTTTGAGGGATACAGTCCATCCTCCCGGGGAAGGCAAATCGGCCACAGCAGCTCAGGGCTGTGACAACAGGAATATGAAGCAGCTTGTCGCCTCTTGACAGATCAGGAAGTAGAAAAGGGCCAGGGTATCACCTTCCAGCCCTACCTCTAACCCTCCATCTGCCAGCCAGGCCCCATGGCCAAAGGTTCCCAACCTCCCACAGTACCAACAGCTAGGCATCAGGGACTCAACACACAGGCAGCTTCAAGTCCTGGCACCCCAAGGTCAGAGCAGCTGAATGAAGAAAGAGGTGGAGCTGATGCTCATGGGGTCTTCTAGTGTCCAGCTGACGAAAGAGCAAAGCAGCCAGAATGAACAGCTGGGTGGCCACTCCCGAGCTGTGTGGCTAGCAGGACTTAGCCATCTCTCCCCAAAATAACAGCACAGGCTCTGTGCACAGTATCCACCAGATCCCTAGAAAGTGAGGTCCACGTTTCTCTGAACTGCAAATGAGAAGAATGCAGACCAGAAACTGTAGTAAACTCCAGGATGGTCCCAGAGCTAGAAAGCAGTTGAAGCAGGGCTCCAGGGAGCCCCCACGGCCACTCTGTGAGTCTACCTTTCCTTCCACAGCAGTGTCCCTGAGTGTAATTAATTATTCATCACTATATTACACATCCAAAGATCCGCATATGAGTGAAACTTAGCCTCCGCCAGACAGGAGCAGTTCCTTCTCACTCTATGCCTGCTGAATCCCATTGCCATCCCATAGAACACTGCTGGACACAGTTATGAGAGGCCAGTCACCTAAGAACAGGGTGGGGGTGTAAGGAGCATGGAGGTGTAAGGATGGGGGTGTAAGGAGGATGGAGGTGTAAGGAGGATGGAGGTGTGAGGAGGATGGAGGTGTAAGGATGGAGGTGTAAGGATGGAGGTGTAAGGAGGATGGAGGTGTGAGGAGGATGGAGGTGTAAGGAGGATGGAGGTGTAAGGAGGATGGAGGTGTAAGGAGGATGGAGGTGTAAGGAGGATGGAGGTGTAAGGAGGATGGAGGTGTAAGGAGGATGGAGGTGTGAGGAGGATGGAGGTGTGAGGAGGATGGAGGTGTAAGGAGGGTGGAGGTGTAAGGAGGATGGAGGTGTAAGGATGGAGGTGTAAGGATGGAGGTGTAAGGAGGATGGAGGTGTAAGGAGGATGGAGGTGTAAGGATGGAGGTGTAAGGAGGATGGAGATGTAAGGATGGAGGTGTAAGGATGGAGGTGTGAGGAGGATGGAGGTGTGAGGAGGATGGAGGTGTGAGGAGGATGGAGGTGTGAGGAGGATGGAGGTGTAAGGATGGAGGTGTAAGGATGGAGGTGTAAGGATGGAGGTGTAAGGAGGATGGAGGTGTAAGGAGGATGGAGGTGTAAGGATGGAGGTGTAAGGATGGAGGTGTAAGGATGGAGGTGTAAGGATGGAGGTGTAAGGATGGAGGTGTGAGGATGGAGGTGTAAGGATGGAGGTGTAAGGATGGAGGTGTAAGGATGGAGGTGTAAGGATGGAGGTGTGAGGAGGATGGAGGTGTAAGGAGGATGGAGGTGTAAGGATGGAGGTGTAAGGATGGAGGTGTGAGGATGGAGGTGTGAGGAGGATGGAGGTGTAAGGAGGATGGAGGTGTAAGGATGGAGGTGTAAGGATGGAGGTGTAAGGATGGAGGTGTGAGGAGGATGGAGGTGTAAGGAGGATGGAGGTGTAAGGATGGAGGTGTAAGGATGGAGGTGTAAGGATGGAGGTGTAAGGAGGATGGAGGTGTAAGGATGGAGGTGTAAGGAGGATGGAGGTGTAAGGAGGATGGAGGTGTAAGGATGGAGGTGTAAGGATGGAGGTGTGAGGAGGATGGAGGTGTAAGGAGGATGGAGGTGTAAGGATGGAGGTGTAAGGATGGAGGTGTGAGGATGGAGGTGTGAGGAGGATGGAGGTGTAAGGAGGATGGAGGTGTAAGGAGGATGGAGGTGTAAGGATGGAGGTGTAAGGATGGAGGTGTAAGGATGGAGGTGTGAGGAGGATGGAGGTGTAAGGAGGATGGAGGTGTAAGGATGGAGGTGTAAGGATGGAGGTGTGAGGATGGAGGTGTGAGGAGGATGGAGGTGTAAGGAGGATGGAGGTGTAAGGAGGATGGAGGTGTAAGGATGGAGGTGTAAGGATGGAGGTGTAAGGATGGAGGTGTGAGGAGGATGGAGGTGTAAGGAGGATGGAGGTGTAAGGATGGAGGTGTAAGGATGGAGGTGTAAGGATGGAGGTGTAAGGAGGATGGAGGTGTAAGGATGGAGGTGTAAGGAGGATGGAGGTGTAAGGAGGATGGAGGTGTAAGGATGGAGGTGTAAGGATGGAGGTGTGAGGATGGAGGTGTGAGGAGGATGGAGGTGTAAGGATGGAGGTGTAAGGATGGAGGTGTAAGGATGGAGGTGTAAGGATGGAGGTGTAAGGAGGATGGAGGTGTAAGGATGGAGGTGTAAGGAGGATGGAGGTGTAAGGATGGAGGTGTAAGGATGGAGGTGTAAGGATGGAGGTGTAAGGATGGAGGTGTAAGGAGGATGGAGGTGTGAGGAGGATGGAGGTGTAAGGAGGATGGAGGTGTGAGGATGGAGGTGTGAGGAGGATGGAGGTGTAAGGATGGAGGTGTAAGGATGGAGGTGTAAGGATGGAGGTGTAAGGATGGAGGTGTAAGGATGGAGGTGTGAGGATGGAGGTGTAAGGATGGAGGTGTGAGGAGGATGGAGGTGTAAGGATGGAGGTGTGAGGAGGATGGAGGTGTGAGGAGGATGGAGGTGTGAGGAGGATGGAGGTGTAAGGATGGAGGTGTGAGGATGGAGGTGTAAGGATGGAGGTGTGAGGAGGATGGAGGTGTAAGGATGGAGGTGTGAGGAGGATGGAGGTGTAAGGATGGAGGTGTAAGGATGGAGGTGTAAGGATGGAGGTGTGAGGATGGAGGTGTAAGGATGGAGGTGTGAGGAGGATGGAGGTGTAAGGATGGAGGTGTGAGGAGGATGGAGGTGTAAGGATGGAGGTGTAAGGATGGAGGTGTAAGGATGGAGGTGTGAGGATGGAGGTGTAAGGATGGAGGTGTGAGGAGGATGGAGGTGTAAGGATGGAGGTGTAAGGATGGAGGTGTAAGGAGGATGGAGGTGTGAGGAGGATGGAGGTGTAAGGATGGAGGTGTAAGGATGGAGGTGTAAGGAGGATGGAGGTGTGAGGAGGATGGAGGTGTGAGGAGGATGGAGGTGTAAGGATGGAGGTGTAAGGATGGAGGTGTGAGGAGGATGGAGGTGTGAGGAGGATGGAGGTGTAAGGATGGAGGTGTAAGGATGGAGGTGTGAGGATGGAGGTGTAAGGAGGATGGAGGTGTGAGGATGGAGGTGTGAGGAGGATGGAGGTGTAAGGATGGAGGTGTAAGGATGGAGGTGTGAGGATGGAGGTGTAAGGATGGAGGTGTAAGGATGGAGGTGTGAGGATGGAGGTGTAAGGATGGAGGTGTGAGGAGGATGGAGGTGTGAGGAGGATGGAGGTGTGAGGAGGATGGAGGTGTAAGGATGGAGGTGTAAGGATGGAGGTGTAAGGATGGAGGTGTAAGGATGGAGGTGTGAGGATGGAGGTGTAAGGATGGAGGTGTGAGGAGGATGGAGGTGTGAGGATGGAGGTGTGAGGAGGATGGAGGTGTAAGGATGGAGGTGTGAGGAGGATGGAGGTGTGAGGAGGATGGAGGTGTAAGGATGGAGGTGTAAGGATGGAGGTGTAAGGATGGAGGTGTAAGGATGGAGGTGTAAGGATGGAGGTGTAAGGATGGAGGTGTGAGGATGGAGGTGTAAGGATGGAGGTGTGAGGAGGATGGAGGTGTAAGGAGGATGGAGGTGTAAGGATGGAGGTGTAAGGAGGATGGAGGTGTGAGGAGGATGGAGGTGTGAGGAGGATGGAGGTGTAAGGATGGAGGTGTAAGGATGGAGGTGTAAGGATGGAGGTGTAAGGATGGAGGTGTAAGGATGGAGGTGTGAGGAGGATGGAGGTGTAAGGATGGAGGTGTAAGGATGGAGGTGTAAGGATGGGGGTGTAAGGATGGAGGTGTAAGGATGGAGGTGTGAGGAGGATGGAGGTGTAAGGATGGAGGTGTGAGGAGGATGGAGGTGTAAGGATAGAGGTGTAAGGATGGAGGTGTAAGGATGGAGGTGTAAGGAGGATGGAGGTGTAAGGAGGATGGAGGTGTGAGGAGGATGGAGGTGTAAGGATGGAGGTGTAAGGATGGAGGTGTAAGGAGGATGGATGTGTAAGGGATCCCAGAGCCCCCATGTTATATACAGGAGTCCAAGGCCCAGAGAGTGCCCAGTACTCTCCTCAGGTTGCACAGCCAGCTAAGGGAAGAAACAGGTCTGGCCTCCCTCTCCAGAGCCCACACAGAAAGGTCTTCACTCCAAGAACCAGGTGGAATTCACACACCCTCCTGTAGAGGCCGCCCAGGCCTCAAGAGATGGAAACTACTGGAAGGGACAACTGTATAATCAAGCAAAGATCACAAAGCCACCCACAGATCACGCAAATGGACCTGCTTGGACACAAAGGTCCAGAGAGGGGAAGGACTTGTCCAAAGCCACAGAGCAAACTCAACTTCAGCGGGCACCAGAGCCCAGCTCCCACTCTAAAGGTCCGCCCAGGCAGCCCTGCAGGGCCAGGGTGTGACCATGGCTCCTCTCCTGGACAGAGGCCCCTCAAGAGAGCACCCGACCTCCACCTGACCTCTAGCTCCTGACATGAATGCTGAAGACAAATGATGGTGTGATTTAATAAACATAGCACTCCTCAGTCTTTACCAAAAACACTATTTCTTCTCTTGATCATTTATTTAGAGGATGCACATAACTGTTGGCTCACACCTGAAGATGACGGTGTCCTCAAAGGATTCATTTGATGGCAAAGAATAATGACAATACGTAAACTGCCTGAGATGTGGTAGTGGGTAGCCATTCCAGCTTTGGTCTGGAAGTTCCAACCCCCATTGAGGCTTCGGTAACTGTCACGCCTACAAGGCGGGACCAAGGGAGGGCCCTGAAGACCCGAGATCCAGATGCACTGGCTGGAGGTAGACCGAACAGAGTGCTCCAGAAAACACTGCCAGACTGTGCTATGTCTTTCCCAGACCCTGCGACCTACCTATCCCTTCATTTGTAAGTTACGCCATTAAATAAACCTCCCTTTTAACTACGTGGAGTGGCCTTAGTAATTTCACCAATAAGATGTGTACGTGTGTGGGTACATGCATGCACAGATGCACATGTGCACACACTCATGCACACACAGCCTAGTATGAAGGACATCGCAGTGGACAGAACAGACACTGTCCCTGCTGTCCTTACTGTCCCTAACTTCAGAAAGCTTGCATTCTGGGAAGTCGGATCCTCGTTAAACAATCCATCTTACAATTAATTAGCCAATTAAAAAGGTGGTAATTGCTACATAGAGAGGTGATTAGCTTGGCGGCCCAGTGGAAAGTGCTGGCTAGTCTGTTAGCTGTTTTGAAAGCAAGATTCGGTAGTTCCCTGCAGCAATTATAAAAAGAGGACAGGCAGGGAGGAGTTCTTGCTTATCTGAAGGATGAAAGTGAGGTGCCCTTGATCAATACCCATTCCTGGAAGACAAAACCTGAACCAAGCCCAGGCTGGCATGATTGACAGCGCCCTTTAGGAGCTTTCCTTGAGACACATTGTAGCTTGTAAATGTTTTTAAGTACGCGTGAGTGTGTGTACTTACAAGTGTGTGTCATGGTACATGTGTGGAGGTCAGAGAACAACCCAAGGTGTTGGGTTCTCCCCTTCCACACTGTTTGAGGCAGGGTCTTTGTTGTCCACTGCTGTGTACTCCAGGCTAGCTGGCCTGAGAGTTCCTGGAGAGTTTTCCTACCTCCACCTCCCATCTCGTTGGACTCACAGATGGTGCCCCCCCCCATACCCTACTTTTATGTAGGTTCCAGGGATTTGAACTCAGGTCATGATGCTTGTGTGGCAAGCGTTTAATCCACGGAGCGGTCTCCCCAGCCCGAGCTTCTGATCTTCAGAGCTCCTCTGACATGTAAGGCAGCCAGAGTTCCCTTGTTGGTGCTGATCTCTTTCACAGGTCCTGGAGAAGAAGATGGTATTTTCTGAGAACCCAGGGGATCAAACTCAGGAGATCTAGGTCAGGACCACACCAGGCTTCTCAGAGAGAATGACTCACGACCCAAATGATCTTTCCCCCGAGATGCAGGGTTCTTGAACAAAAAGCTTTACTCTCCCACAAACGCAAACAGAGGGCCCAGTCCCCGACCTCTCTCAAGCAAGAGGCCCAAGTGGGGTCCTCACTCTGCCTTTCAAGGATACAAAGGAACATTTTGCTTCTCCAAGGCACTGTTACCTCTTGGCATAGCCAAACCTCACCCCGAGTCTCTGCTCCTCAGTTTTAGTAGCATAACCATCTTCCCCTAGCCCAGTTGAGTCTCGGTTTATAAAACACAACAGCCTTCACTTTTCACACGGAGAGAAAAAGGCCCGTGTTTTCCAGTTTCATCCTCTGGCCTGGCAATAGGGTGCTGTCACACCCCCGGGCCTGACCCCACCGATGCCTTCCCCCATCAACAGTGAGCTAGCTCTTTGGAGCACTTTCCAACATCTTGAAAGGGGACTGTGGGTACTCATTGGTCCAGGAGCCTTCTTGGAAGGGGCTCCCGCTGTCCTGGATGCTCCCACCTCGGTCCTACCTCAGAGGCGGGGAGTCCTGGAATGTCCACTGCTCTGCTGCCCCAAGGCAGGCATTCAGCCCTCTTAGAAGGAGCTGGAAGTGGGCGTCTGGACAGGCGGACAGGCGTGTCCCAACAGCCCTTCTCCTAGGGAGCCTGCCTTTCAGGTTTCTGAAGAACCCTGTGCCTGTGGATTCCACGATGAGGAGGGATTTGTTTGCTGAAGACTCTTTTCAGCTTTATTGCTTGACTGGAAGGTGAGAAGAAGGTGGGGGGGAGATGAGAATGGCTGGCCTTGACCTCGAATAGTCTACATTCAAGCTTTGTCTGTGGCTGTCCTGAATCAGCAGCCAGGGTTTTAAGAATGAGGACTCAGGACTTAAGAGTTCTGGTCCTAGACTGGCCTTTCAACTTGCTTTCATGACCATGGGCAAAGCCTTTCTGCTCTCTATACTTTAGGACTGGTGTTTCAGTTTTCTCATCTGTGCAATGGGCATTATCTGAGTTCACTCTCCATCATTAGAAAAATCACCAATGGAGTCATTAAGGTAATGAGATCTAAACCAAAGGTCTTATTTTGATGTTGTTTGTCTTAGAACCATAGAACACGGAAAAATCTCAACAACATGGACTCTTTGCTGGTGACTCCCATCAGATTGTACAACAAAAGCTATTTAAAAAGCAAAAAGCAAAAAACATCTCTTTATCTTGAAAGGTTTCTTCACTTGCTGGGAGAGTTGCAAAGTTAGGTCAGACATTCCCGTGCAGCCTTTGCCCAGCTCCTGATGACGTGCATTGATTGCATGGTGTTAACAACGGAGTGCGGGCTTTATTCAGGTTCTGCCAGCGTTCCTGTTAATATCCTTCCTGTTTCACAGACCTGACCAGGGGATCAGCTCTCTGTGGCTGTGATTTCACCTTGTCGCCCCTCGGTCCCTGGCAGTTTCTCAGAACCCTGCCACTTCAGAAGAGGTCTGTGAGGTGTTTTGTGAAATGTCCTCAACTGGATCTGTCTGATCTCTCACAACCTGGAGAAGCTGATGGATTGGAACGAAGGATGTCCCAGAGTTCCTGTCTCATGGCTGTGTCCGTGGTGTGGGGATGACATTGTCACTGGTCATTTGGTTGAGGTGGTGTCTGTCAGCTTCTCCACTGTCATGTGCTTCTCCCTTCCCACTTTCCAGTCAGAGAAGAGAATCACCAAGGTCAGCAGAAACCACACACCAAGTTCAGGGAGGGAGGGATATCAGCGAGTGCATGGACCTGCTACATCACCACAGTGACTAATCAACATTGCGGGGAGCTTCTTCGATGCTATACAAATGTTCTGTTTCTTCTTAAAGTTTTACCCACCAATTTTACCCTAAGCAGGGCTTGTGTGATTGTTGAAGTAACGTTCTCACGGCAACTCTCTGCCCTTCATTATTCTACCTTTGCATTCTCAGTTCTGTGGAAAGGTTTTCTGGGCTGGGGAAGAGGCTCAGCAGGGAAGGGGTTTGCCATACAAGCATGAGGATCTATGCTCAGTCTCCACCGCCAGGTAAAAAGCAGTGCAGTGGCATGTGCCATTCTACCTCAGTGCCAGGGAGGCAGACAGGAGGATACTCCCGCTTACTGGCTAGCAACTCTAGCCGAATTTGTGTGCTCCATTCAGTAAAAGTCAATGTCTCCAAAAATGAAGTCGAGAGAAATAAAAGAGGGTATTTCTGGCCTACACACACACACACACACACACACACACACACACACACACAAAACGTGTACTTGTCCACATGCAAGCACACACATACAAATGCATGCATACCACACACATATAGACATGTGTACCTCCTTACATATGTCCACACATATACAAATACATAAACACACACATGCACATGCACACACAGACACATTTATCTTTGTTTCTTTACCCATTTTGTTATTTTATCAGTCTTCCCTTTTCTCGGGATCACAGTCCCATCCTGTAAAGAATGCCATTGTTGCTCAGCTTTTGGTTTTGACAGGCCGCCATCTTTGAGTTTTTATAATGCTTCCTTAGTCTTTAAGATCATCCATTTCTTTGATTCAGTCCTAGAACCAGCTGATTGTCCAAGGAGCTCTAGTTTCTTCCACACTGCTCTTGGCCCTCCTGGTAGACAGAGCAAGGGCATATGCAAGCCCCTACCCTCAAAGGCCAAGTCTGAATTACTCCAAAATTCAAATTGTTTTCAGCACCAAGAGGATGCAAAAAAAAAAAATTCAGATTTTGGAGCATTTTAGAGTTGCGATTTTTGGAGTCGGGATGCTCAATTAATTACCTCTATGTAAATGTTCAAAAAGAATTTTATACAAATTCTAAACCACGTCTGGTCCCGAGCATTTGGGAAAATGGGTGCTCAGTCTGCACGTGAGCTCATATTCCCACATGCAGGTAACGTGCTCAAATCTCTGTGTCAGTCTGTGTATAGTAAGATAACCACAGCTGAAACTGTAACTCCAACTCTCGCTACACAGAGTCCCCCTCAGCCTAGCCCTGTGCTCGCTTCCAGGGGGTCTCACAGAGAGGAGGCAGGGTCCGACAGTCCTCACTTTACTTATCTGTTTCTTCGGTCCCCAGAGCCATGCAAAGCAGTGTCCTAGGGCTAACCTGTGCTCTTGCAAAAAAATTCCTGTCAAGAGTTTGGTGTTTATAAATATTCCAGTCCCCTTGGCCTTTCCCCAAACATCACTTTGACAGGTAAAAGGAGGCTTGGGCGCAAAGCCTCCCTCTGTCCCTCCTGGGATGTGCTGGTGTGGGGCACATGCCTGGTGCCCTCCCCATCTCAGTGTCCTCCTGTGAGAAATGACCGACCATGACAGGCTCTGTTCTGCTGCTTCTACCCCTGACAGGAACGGTGAGAGGAGGCAGAAAGGGCTCAGAGAAGCGTCCCCTCACTTGCAGTGTCTGGTGAGATCCTAAAGTCACAGTTCTCTGGCTCCACTTTGGGCTTTGCAGATGGCGGCCCCTCTGCACTCAGTCTTCTTTCCTGAAGCAAGGGAACAGGTGTCCACTCCTGTCTTCATCCAGCTCAGTGAGTCGGAACCCACCCGCTGTGGGGGGGGGGCGGCGGCACCTGCTCTCTCACTAAACAAACACAGACGTAAGAGCACTGGGGCTCTTGGAGGGCTCTCGTTACCCACCAGGGTGTCTCAGGAGAGCCCACCCAGGCTGGCAGGAGGCAAGGTCACTGCAGTGCACCTCTGTCCGCACTGGCTCCTCTTCCATCAATAGCAGGCCTCCTGGAGAGGGTCTCCCTTCATTGAGAAGATACCCCGTGCCACCCCACACTCTGACTTGGGAAGCTCTCCTGATACTCTGCTCAGAATAGTAGTACCCCCACCCTTCCCTGGGTCTCAGTTTCCCTAACTGTAAAATAAGGGATGCATCACAGACTGGCTGCTGGAGCTAGTAAGCCTTGGCCTTTTGTTTTGCTTGTGTGTTTGGGTCTTTGTTGGTTGGTTTGGGGTTTGTTTTTCATTTATTTGCTTTACAAGAAAGACAGAGAGATGTAGAAGACACACAGAGAGAACTCACGCTGTGGCACTTCTGCCGCGGTCAGAAGACAACCCGCCCAGTTCATTCTCTCCTTCCACCACATGGGTTCCGGTCACCGAACTCAGGTTGTCACGCTTGGCGGCAGGGGCCCTTACACCCTGAGCCATCTTGCCTGCCCAGTTTTATTTGGGTTTTGTTTTTAAAATTTTAGGTCAGGGTCTCATATGGCCCAGGCTAGTCTCAAACTCATGATCCAGCTAAGGCTGGCCATGAAGTTCAGATCCTCCTGCCTCCACCTCCCAAGTGCTGGGATTGTAAGTGTGCACCACCACGCCCAACTGCAGTGTGATATTGAGATGTATACAACAGAAGTGCCCCACCACCCCTTCAATGTCCCCATGTACCTATAATATGGAAATGCCCCCAGTTAGACCCCAGCACTTTGAATATAACTTTAAAGATTAACCAATAAATTAAATATTTTCCATTTACAACACCTTTAGGTTTGTAGAAAAACTGAACAGACAGTACAGTAAATTCCAGGTCCTTTCCTCCTCCCCGTCCTCCAAGCTTCTCTTATTCTTAACATCTTTGAATTGTTTGGTACGCCTGTTACAACTCATGAGCCAACACCAATACACTTTTAACCAAACCCCACAAAAAAATTAAGGTTGGCTTTTTGTATTTTGTATGGCGTCAAGGATCCAACCCAGAGCCTAGCTTTGCTAGGCAAGTGCTCTATCCCCAGCCCCAAGGGTTCATGTTTTGAGCGTGGAGAGATCTGTGGTTATGATAGGCACAGATGCCATGTGCTCAGTGTCACAGGCAATGTGCGGATGAGAACGGCGTTCCTGAATACCCTTGTGCTTCATCTGTTACACTACCGTCTTGGTTAGGTTTCTATTGCTGTGATAAAACACCACGACCAGAAGCAACTTGAGCAGAAAAGGGTTTATTTTGACTTACAACTCTCTGGTTGCTCTCCATCACTGAGGGAAGTCAGGGCAGGAATCTGGAGGCAGGAACTGAATCAGAGGCCATGAAGAAGCATTGTTTACTAGCTTGCTCCTCGTGGCTTGCTCAATCTGTGTTATAACCCAGGACCACAAGCCCAGGCATGGCACTGCCCACAATGAGCTGGACCCACCCATATTAATTATCAATCAAGAAAATTCATCACAGGCTTGCCCACAGGCCAATCTTAGGGAGGCATTTCCTTAATTAAGATCTCTATTCCCAGGTGTGTCTAGGGTTGTGTCAAGTCAACTGCCTTTCTTCCTCACTGGCCTCTGGCGGCCCTTGCTCTTTACTGTGTCTATGGATTTGCCCGTTCCATAGTACCATACCTTCCAGGCTCTGATGGACCTGAGACAAGCTTGGCACAGGGATTCCAGGTCAGTGAGCATTTTCTATGTGCGCCACTTTATAGACCCCAGTCCCAGCCTTGCCCTTTCTGCCCTGAGAGACCAAGCCTGCAGAGGACATCTCCTAGGCTCCCCTGTGGCTGGCTGCCACATGACAAGCTCCAGGGTGAGGGAGAGGTATGTTCCTACCACACTCCCTCCTTTCATGGATGCCTGCAGTCTGGTAGTGCCTACAGCTCTTAAACCACGGCTCCCACAGGATCCTCGGTCTCCAACAACACAGGTAACCCCCGCCTCCCACCCTCCCTTCCCTCTGCAGCCAGCCTCTGAGTCTCAGCACCACCATCTCCTCCCTCACCCCTCCCACTCCCCTATGGCTCATTAAAGCCCACACATGCATTGCCAGGGCGTTATGAGACCCAGGAAGCAAGCTACACATTCCCTCCACCTCAGCTTCCTGTGTAGAAATGAGCCACATGCTAATGGCCACTTCAGAGGAGTGACAGATAAGTGAGGAGATGTCAGTGTAGGGGCAAGCTCGGTGCCTGGCACCTGAGAGGGCTTGATGAACATTCATTTAAAACATTATTATCATTAGAATTCGTGACTCTGCAGTTGTATGATCTCCCTGCGTCCTTAAACATAGAAAGAATAAAATTTAGAAATTCAGAACACAAAAGAGGTCACCAATATATCTGCTGGGATCATTGTAATCTCTGGATCTCAAAGTAGAGTTGAGGCTCCGGTGATAGCAGCTGCAGTTATCATTATAAACAAGAGGCGTTTTAAAAAGGAGGCTTGTGATCGCCATGCCTTCCACGTGATGGTGGCCAAGCGGGACTTCCCTCCCTCTGCTCAGGTAAGATTTATGGACTGTTGTCTCTATAGCAACCGTGCAACTTTATCCACACCGTTGTTCAATTCTGTACATTTCTACCCATTAGACAGAACGGCAGCCGAGAGGCTTGGACCACACCGTCAACAGGTTTTTCACAGGAACTAAACCCAGTCTCCTGGTCCCACGCCTAATGCACTTCCCAGTATTTGCCCTGCCCTTTCTCTGACAGGGACTTTGACACATCAATACCCACGAAGTTCACCTCACCACAAAACACCTTCCCACGTCTAAAGAGAAGCATCACTCAGCTATATGCATTCCCTAATAAAGTAAGAGAAGCTCTTAGGAAATGTAAAGTGATATTGTTGAGGGGTGACCAACTCCTTCCTCACCAAGTTCCAACAAACAGTCTACTCCCTCACTTCCTGATGCCAGCCAGTCTCCCCAGCCCACACCCAGCTCCATTTGATTCTAACGTGTCGCCTGTGAGAAGGGAAAGACCCAGAGAGGAGGAAGCAGAAGAGACAAATACTAAAATCAAATCCTTCTACCTGCACATGAACTTAGTGAACGCTTTGCAGAGTCACAGAAGGAAGGGATGAGTGAGTTGGAGCATTGGAACCGGGTTCCTCCAGCATCTGGACCATCTCTCCTGCCTCCCCTTGCTGAGACTCAGTCAACTCCTGTGTAGAGTGGGCTGCCGCCACCTGCCTCTTTGGAGTTATCTTCACATGTGCATGGCAGCCAACCCCCAGTACACCCTCAGTGACAGTGGCTTCTCCACCTAGCACAACCTTTGACCTTTCTCAGCCACCAAGAAACCTATTCGAGCTTGAGGTTCCCAGATAAGGATAGTAACAGCATCAAGCAGTCGTGTTTGGGATTGGTAGGCAGCAAAAGGCCTGGAGCTCTAACTCTTTGGACACACATCTGCATATCTCTGTGGTCCCCAGTAGTGTGTACATGGTCAGCGCTTAAGACATTGAGGGTAAGTGGCTGAGTTTCGGATGCTGGTCAGTTCCTTCTACTCAGCAGAAATTCCTACACACTGGACATTTATGAGAACTCTGGATCTCCTAACAGACCGAGCTAGTCAGGAAAGTATTTTTGGTACCCATTATAGGAAGAAAACAAAAAACAAGCAAACAAGCAAAAAAACAAAAAACGCCTGAGGCGACAGGGTTGGATGGGTTGCTGAGGGTCACAGAGCTCTCTCCTGATACAGTGGTCTTCCTTAGCAAGCTGGCCGTGTAGCTTTGAGGGGAGGGAAGGGGCCTTCTTCTGCTAGACTCCCAGGGATGCTTCTCTAAACCTCGGATTCTCCCTGTGAAAAGCACTTGGATTGGGGACCCCGCAGTGGAAACCAAATTAGAACAAAACCTCAGGCTTTCCAGCACTTTCCTTCAGACTCCTCACCTTAGAAGGGAATCGCTGTAAAACAAACAGTGCTCTGGACTAACAAAAGGAGAACTATGAAAGGTCCTCAGACACCCAGTCAATCAAATCCTCCCAGAGGGACTCCAAGAGGACCATTCAGAGGACCCAAAGCTGCCTATGTCCTGGGACTCTAGGCTTGGCCACCTAGCTGCTGCCAAAGGGCTGAGATGGCAATCAAACCCCAGAGCTGCTGTGGGGAGCCAAGCTTGGGGACTCCAGGGATCCTGACCCTCTCCAGTAGTGCAGTCTACTCAGGCCACAGGTCACTACATACTCAAGCAGGACCCAGAGTAAGAGGTAGGCAGGCAGCTAAGAGGGGCCAGGGCTCCAGGGCACACTTGGCTTGACTCTCGATGAGGTCAGGGATCCACTTCAGTTAAGTGCACACTGCTTCCCTGTAGGTTGCCCCGCCTCTCTGGAGCCTGCCTTTGGCCCTGCCAAGAGGAGCCAATGGGAAGCCGTCAGGGTCTCAGTGAACTGAGAAGCCACTGGGGGGTGAGTGAGTTGGGAATTGCAGACAGACTGATGGCCCCATCTACACAACTCAATGGACACTTCTTGCTGCCTGCTTTCTATTAATCTATACCAGGATTTGTGGGTTCAGTACTGAACTGACCTTCACAGTTTTCTAAAACATGAGCCCAATGAGGCAAAATGCAAAGCAGAGCATGACAAAAAGGGCCTCTGTAGGGGTCTGGAGAGAAGATCCAGTCAGGAAGGGGCTTGCTCAGCAAGCATGAGGCGCCGACTTTTGCTCCCCGACACCCGAAAAGCTGCATGTGGTGGTCTAGGTCTGCGACCCCAGTGCCTGGAGATCTCCTGGGTGGACTAGCTAGCCAGCAAGCTCCAGGTTAGAGATTGGAGATCTGAGGATATAGTTCAATTGGCAGAGAGAGTCCTTGCCCTGGGTTCAATCCCCAGCACCACATAAAATGAAGCACACCCAGAACCCTAGCACTTGGCTGTAAGGCAGGAGAACAGAAATTTAAGGTCCTTCACACCTACATAGTGAGTTTGAGACCAGCCTGAGCTTCATTGGATCAAAAATAAGACCTAAGCTGGATGTGATGGTGCACTCAAGAGGCAGAGACAGGCAGCTCCCTAAATTCAAGGCTAGCCTGGTCTACAGAGGGAGTTCCAGGACAGCCAGGGCTACACAGAGAAACCCTGTCTCAATAAAACAAACAAATGAATCTGACGTTGATCTCTGGCCTCCGTGTACATGCACACACATGAGCATGGGCACTTGCACATATATGACATGCACACACATGAGCATGGGCACTTGCACATATATGACATGCACACACATGAGCATGGGCACTTGCACATATATGACATGCACACACATGAGCATGGGCACTTGCACATATATGCACATGCTCACACTGTACCCACAGAAGAGGAATTCTGGAACTGTTGCTGTGTGTCAGCCTACTCCCTCGAGGCAGAGTGACCTGGTCACGCGGCTTAGTCTCTTCTCAGCCTTCTCCCAACCCCAAAAACTATCCCCAAATGAAACCAGACAGAAGCTTGGACATCAAAAGCTGAATGAGGGGAGGTTGCGATGGGAGCTTCATGCCGTCGTTAACAGGGGTACCGTGTACTCATGACCTAGCCAAGTGCCAAGCGTCCAGTTAGTGTCAGACGCAGCCACAATGCGACAGTAGCCCAGGGCAGCCCTGTTACCACCTGTACTTCAGAGGTGAAAAATGGAGACTCGGGAGAAGACCTGACTTACTGGGGGTCACACAGCTGTTGGACAGCTGGGGCCAGAGGAGGTACTCTTCCCGGGCTTCTGCCCACGCTTCCTTTTTCCTCCTTCACTCTACAGTGACTAACTGAACTTGTTCTCTCTGCGGAGCGCTGTGCCTAACTAAGCTCCAGCCATGCAGAGGCGAGGACCACAGCTCTGGAACCCCGCTCCCTGAACTTGCTGGCTAGTGGGAAGAACTAGTGGTGAGGATTAATAACACACTCGGCAACTGTTGCCCAGGGGGAGGCCAGGGACTCATCTGGACCCAGCAAGGCCTTCCAGAGACACTGGTGCTTGAGATCAAATTGAGAGCTGATGGTCAGTTGCCCAAGCAAGGAGTCAGGAGGCAAGGACAGCCTGGGTCCTGGGGTCAAAAGTGTTCAAGGGCCAAGTGTGGTGGCACTCACCTGTCACCCCAGCACTTGAGGGGCTAAGGCAGGAAGACTGCAAGTCCAAAGTTAGCCTGGCCTATGTGGTAAGATCCTGTCTCAAAAAACACAACAAAGAAGTGTTCAGGGGATGGGATGGAATGCATCATTGGAAGACCAGAAGCTGGGCATACTCATCAGGAGGAAGTGGCATGGGATGGAGGATGGTCAGAGTAGTCAAGGAATTTGTCTTATTCCTGATGAACCTTGGGAGTTGGCTTCCTAAGGTCTCCATGCCTTTCACCTCTGTCTTAGTGGCTCCTCATTGTCCTCTGACTGGCTGACTCAGCAGCTGAGGACTGAGGAGGGACAGAGTACAGAGGGTCTGACGGCAGCTTGTAGCTGGAGGTGAGCACAAGCTTCTCCAGGAGAGCCAGGTGGGAGGGAGACGGTTCCTGGGACAGCTCTCAGGGGCTCCTGGGACAGAGAGACGTCCTTCCAAGGCCACCCTACAAACACTTACTGAGAGCCTGCCAAGTTCCAGACACTGCCTTGGGCACCAGAGAAAACGGAACAGACAAAATCCCCTGTCCTTCTGGGGGCTACCTGCTAACGGGAGACAGAAAACAAACACTGTAAATTAACCAACAGGATGCTAAGTTAGGTGGCTGGGTATGGAAAGGAGGGAGGAAAGGTTCCAGGCAGGGCTGTCAGTGCTTGGGCCATGGTCATCAGAGGCAGAATGCAGAGGGAGCCCTTCCTGACTGTCACCAAGTGTGGCTTTGAGCTGTCCCCTGTCCTGGGGAGGGGAAGGGAGGACAGGTCTGTCATTGAGCTACGGAGTATCTACTCTCAGCTCTGCACTGAGGTGGGAACCGCAGCCTCCGCCTTGCAGCCACGGGGAGTGAGGTTCAGGGAGATTGAGTTATTTCTCTGAAGTCACAGTCGTTAGTGGTGGAGCTGAAATTTGCGTCCTGGTCTCTGATGACACCTGCCCATGCTCTGGCAAAACTCTGAGGCATAGCTTGGCATTTTCCCTGGGTTTTATTTGTTTGTTTGTTTTTTGTTTTTTGGGGTTTTTTTTTGAGTTTTAAAATGTTTTCTTTTTTTATTTTATAATTTGATTTAATTTTACATATCAGCCACGGATTCCCCTGTCCTCCCTCCTCCCGCCCCCCCACCCTCCCCCCAGCCCACCCCCCATTCCCATCTCCTCCAGGGCAAGGACTCCCCTGGGGATTCAGCTCAACCTGGTAGATTCAGTCCAGGCAGGTCTGTCCCTGCACAGGCTCCAGGTTCCAAACAGCCAGCTCATGCACTAAGGACAGGTCCCGGTCCCACTGCCTGGGTGCCTCCCAAACAGATCAAGCTAATCAACTGTCTCACTTATCCAGAGGGCCTGATCCATTTGGGGGCTCCTCAGCTATTGGTTCACAGTTCATGTGTTTCCACTAGTTTGGCTATTTGTCCCTGTACTTTTTCCAATTACGGTCTCAACATCTTTTGCTCATTCCTCCCTCCTCTTTCTCATCAATTGGATTCCTGGAGCTCCAGCCGTGGCTCTCTGCATCTGCTTCCATCAGTCATTGGGTGAGATTTCTATCATGACAGTTAGGGTGTTTGGCCATCCTATCACCAGAGTAGGTCAGTTCAGGCTTTCTCTCGACCATTGCCAGTAGTCTATTGTGGAGGTATCTTTATGGATTTCTGGGGACCTCTCTAGTACTTTGCTTCTTTTCCCTGGATTTTAAATCCAGGCAGACTTTGGACATACGGAGGTAAGGTTGGGATGGAGAAGTAAACAGTCAGGCAGATAGTAGGTGTGGGAAAATCATGGTCCCTAGGTTAAAAAAAAATAGTCACTTAGATTAAAAAAAAAAATAAACTTCATATGCTGGGTGTGGTGGCTCATACCTTTAATCCCAGCACTCAGGAGGCAGAGGCAGGCAGATCTCTGTGAGTTCAAGGTCAGCCTGGTCTACAGAGTGAGTTCCAGGACAATCAGGATGTTACACAGAGAAACCTTGTCTCAAAAAACAAATGATGATGATGAGGAGGAGGAGGAGGATAAAATAAACTTCATAGCCAGAGCTAAGTATGAGAAGGCCCGTTATAACCAGTTCTCAGAAAAGAACCTGGAGCAGCCCCGTACCCTTGACCCCGGAAAGCTTCCAAGCTGCTGCCTCGGTGGGAAGGAGAGAACAGAATCCACCGCATAGGAGATGATGGTTTCTGGAACCACATGATTTTAGCAGACTTTAAGAAAAACACAAAATCTGCCAGGCTTTGCTTGCTGCTGTCTTCAAGGGGGGTTTGGAAACACACAGGCTTGGGGATCAAAAATATAATGCTTACCACTTAAATGGCTTTATTTCTCCACAGCACACTAAGTCCCTAAGCTCCCGCACACAGGAGGGAAACAGTGTCCCTCTCAGAGGACAGACACCCCAGTCTGCAGGCATCTTGGTCCCAATTCAGACCCCACAGGGGAAGTGAAGCCCATCCCCAGAAGGAGGCTTTGGGGAATGGTGAACGGAATGTCTCAGACCTTGGGCCCATCCCCCACCAAATCCCACTGTAACCTTAACGTGTGTGTGTGTGGGGGGGGGGTATTAGTTACTTTTGGGGGACCTGGGACAAGATACCTGACAAAGGCTACTTGAAAAAGGAGGGGTTTATTTGGGCTTAGTTAAGAGGGACACAGTCCCCATGGGGTGGGGAGGACAGTAGGTCACATTCCATCCAGTCAGAAGGGAGAGTGGACAGAAGCAGGGCCAGTTAGAGCTTCAAGGCCCTCCCCCAGTGGCCCACTTCCTTAATGAGGTGCCACCTCCCAAAGATTCCACAACCCTTCAAACAACACCACCAGCCTGGGACCCCGTTGTGGTGGTATTGTGTTCCCCAAAATATTGTGTACCCTGATAAACTTATCTGGGGCCAGAGACAGAACAGCCACTAGATACAAAGACTAGAAAATGGTGGCACTCACACCTTTAATCCTAGCACTCCAGAGGTAGAAATCCCTCTGGATCTCTGTGAGTTCAAGGCCACATTGGAAACGGCCAGGCATGGTGGGTGACTCACGCCTTTCATCCCAGAAAGCGAGCTTTTAATCCCAGGGAATGGTGGTAGAAAGCAGAAAGGTATATAAGGCGTGAGGACCAGAAACTAGTAGCATTTGGCTGGTTAAGCTTTCAGGCTTCTAGCAGCATAGTTCAGCTGAGAGCCATTCAGATATGAGGACACAGAGGCTTCCAGTCTGAGGAAACAAGATCAGCTGAGAAGTTGGCCAGGTGAGGTTAGCTGTGGCTTGTTCTGTCTCTCTGACCATCCAGCATTTCACCCCAATACCTGGCCCCGGGTTTGATTTTATTAATAAGAACTTTTAAGATTCCTGCTACACCCAGTGTTTAAACACATGAGCCTTCTGAGGGGCAGTTCACACTATTTAGAGGCCCCTGAGGAGTTAAAGAACAGAGCTCCAAGACCCCACTGTCCACCACTCTCAGCTCCATGTTGGAGCTCTGCTCTGCTCTGTCATCACTGTGGGGCATACATGGACTGCAAAGAGGGTGCCCAGAGAAATTCAGATAAATAGAGCTTAAGCTTTAAGGTGTTTACGCAGAGAGTGGATACAAATAGTGAGAAAGTTAGCTCAAGTTATTTATGCTAAGATAAGATACTAAAAAACAAGGCCGGGCGGTGGTGGCGCACGCCTTTAATCCCAGCACTCGGGAGGCAGAGCCAGGCGGATCTCTGTGAGTTCGAGGCCAGCCTGGACTACCAAGTGAGTTCCAGGAAAGGCGCAAAGCTACACAGAGAAACCCTGTCTCGAAAAACCAAAAAAAAAAAAAAAAAACAAGAGATAGTGTCAGGACATAAACAACTTGTAAATAGGGTGATCTTTAAAATGATTGGTTGGTTCCTTCACCCTCTCCTAGGGTTTGGAGGTTTTCTGATATAAAAGAGGCTTACTGCCTATCAATAAACGAGTTCTTGCTTGATTTGACTCCCCGCTGCGTCTGATTGTCTCCGGGTAAGAGGGAGGCTGGGGAATGGGCTCGCACCTACCTTTCCTCAGTTCCAAGGCTACCTCTTCACAGGTGACCTACCTTTCCTCAGTTCCAAGGCTACCTCTTCACAGGTGACCTACCTTTCCTCAGTTCCAAGGCTACCTCTTCACAGGTGACCTACCTTTCCTCAGTTCCAAGGCTACCTCTTCACAGGTGACCTACCTTTCCTCAGTTCCAAGGCCACCTCTTCACAGGTGACCTAAGTTCCCGGTGGGGCAGGTCCCCACAATCGACCTTATGAGAGGGGCCACCAATGCAGGGCCTCTCCAGCAGGGAAGCTGTTGACATCACTGACTTCCCCCCTCAGCAGGCTCTCAATAGCTTCAACATTCACAGCCTGGATAAGCCCATCAGCTGCGGCTGGCAGGCCGGGAGAAGAGCAGGGAGCTGCGGCTGGATCACAACGTCACTCTCCCACTGGGATCTTCTCAGCTTTCTGGCCTCTTCTTTTCTTCTTTGAGAGAGACGGTCCTGTGCCTGATTTCACCACGTAAGCCTCCAGCAGCTAGGAGAAACTCAATCTGACCCCCAGGGCTGGGGCCAAACTAAAGCTGGGCACTCCATAGTCACAGTACACAGAAGCCTTGCAGGGGTGTCTTTCCCAAAGTGTGAGTCTGGAGCAGTGGTTCTCAACATGTGAGTCGCGACCTGTTGAAGGTCAAATGATCCTTTCACAGGGGTCACCTGAGACCATCGGAAAACACAGATATTTACGAGTCATGACACCAGCAAAATTAGTTATGAAATAGCAACGAAATGAGGTCACCATGACATAAGGAAACTGTATTAAAAGGTAGCATTAGGAAGGTTGAGAACCACTGGACTAGAGAACCATGCAGCCCCCAGCCTGGTTATGAAGTCGGCATGTGCAACCCAAGGACATCTCCTCAATGGGTGTTTGCCAATTTGAAATAAAAATGCCTCCTCATTTTTCCTATGGCCTTCCAAATAGAAATGTTTGGAACTCACACACACTCACACATTCACACACTCATACTCACATACACACATACTCACATGATCAAACATACATACTTACACACATGCTCACTCACTCATATATACACATGCTCACTCACATACCCACATACTCACACTCACACCCATATATATACTCACATGATCAAACATAAATACTCATACAAATGCTCACTCACTCATATACACACTCACATGCTCACAGGCACACATATACATACACACACAAACATGCACACATACTTCAAAGCCAAACAAAGGTCCTCCGAGCCAATATGGGCTATTTACTAAAAACAAAGCACTTTTCTCACTTGCCCAGCCCACATAAGCCCATAGGTTAAATCCCCAGCACAGCAAAACAAGCAAAGTAAAAGCACTTTCCTAAATCCCATAGTCTCGCCATGGAGACCCATCTACATCCCCTTTATGCTGGAGCCAATTGGAGCTGAGTTGCTATAGTTTAAAACTGAGAGGGTGGGTCCCGGGCAGTGCACCTGTCTCAGCCTGTTGGTTCCTGCTGCAGATGACAGAAACATGTCATTTCACAAAACAGAAGATGGTGTGATGGTCTGAGTAAAAGTGGCCCCCACAGGCTCATACATTCGAATGCTTGGTCCTTAGATGAAGAAACTGCTTGGGAAGGATTAGGAGGTGTGGCCTTGTTGAAGGAGGTGTGTCACCGGGGGTGGGCAGTGTGGTTTCAACAGACTCCTGTGATTCCCAGTGCTCTCTGTCTGCCTTGTGATTGCGGATCAAGTGTGAGTTCTCAGCTGTTCTTTCACACCAACATCATGGACTCTAACCCTCTGGAACTGCCAGCCAAATTAAATGCTTTCTTTTTGAGATGCTTTTGTCATGGTGCCTTAGCACGGCAATAGAAAAGTAACGAAGACAAAAGTTGGAACCAGGAGAGGCCACTGCTGTGACAGGCCTGAGCATGCTGCTTTGGGTTTTGTTTGTTTGTTTGTTTTGGAGGAATTTTGGACTAAAAAAGTGGTTGGATGCTGCAGGAGGGCCTCAATGGGCCATCCTAGCAGGAGCCTGGAAGACAGCAGTGCTGAGGGCGTGTGGACTGTGGAGGCCCAGCTCAAGAGGTGTCGGAGACAAAGAGTATTAGCAGCTGGGCTAGAAGTGTTTCTTGTGATATTTGACAAAGGATGTGCCTGCCTTGTGCCTTTGTCCTAAGAATTTGCTTGAGGCTAAATTAAATAGTTATGGACTATTTCCTTGGTGGAGGAGACTTTAAGACAGTCCAATATTGATTCTATCACATGGTCATTAGTAATCACTGTTATGCAGGTCTACAGTCAAAAAGAGCAAGTGAGGCAAACAAATTTCAATACTTTAATATATTGAATATAATATATATATATATATATATATATATATAGAGAGAGAGAGAGAGAGAGAGAGACAGAGAGAGAGAGAGAGAGAGAGACAGAGAGAGAAATAGCACCAAAAAATTTCATGTTGGAGCAGAGACTTAGGCTGAAAGAGGTAAGGAAATTCAGCAGAGGCCTGATCCAAAATGGAACAAAAGGAAGGATGCCTTCAGGGTAAGACCCCACCCACCTAAGCTTCCAACATGTGGAAAGAAAAAGCCTAAGGAATTTTCTACTCATAAAAAAGCAACAACAAATAAAAGCTAGGGCAAGTGTAATTCAAGGGGGCAGGCTCGGTCCCAAGTGGGCAGCCAAGCTTGTCAGTATCATCCACATGGTCCTCACTTTAGCATCATGACAGACACATGAGTGAAAGGGTTGTGGAATCTTCCTCCATGGTCAAGGAGAACCACTGAGGGCAGGCAGTGTGTGCTGCATGAAGGCCCTGCATGAAGGCCACGTGAGGGCAAGAGGCTCTGAGAGGCCATCATAGGAAGCTGTGGAAGTGAGGCCTGGACTGCATTGGAGATGCCAAGCTGTTGGACATGGCAGGGCCATGGATATCTGCCAAGGAGATCTGCCCACAGGAAATGGAACCAGCCGGAGAGAGAGTACCATCTTCTCAGGCAGCAAAACTGGAAGAATGGAGCCATCTAAGCCCTTTGACACCAAACATGGAGCTGCAGGATTTGGATTTGGAGTTTTCCTTGCTTGGTCTTGGTCTTGTTTTGGTCCAATATGTCCTCACTATGCCCCCAGTCTTCCCCTTTGGAATAGTAATGTATATTCTGTGCCATTGTAGGTTGGCAGTATGTAAATTTATTTTTTTTTAATTTTACAGGGGGTTACAATTAAGAGACTTCTTTGAATCTCAGAAGAGACTTTGGCCTTTTTAACTGTGTTGAGACTGGACAACTATGAGACTTTTGAAGTTGAATTAAACACATTTGCATTACGATACGGCTACAAACCTATATGGGAGGGGGCGGGTAATAGAATGTGGTGATTTGAATGAGAAAGCCCCTCACAGGCTCACATATTTGAATACATGGTCCCCAGCTGGTGGAACTGTTTGAGAAGGATTTGGAGGTGTGGCTTTGTTGGAGGAAATGTTGTCACTGTGGGCTTTGAGGCTTCAAAAGATTCATGCAGTTCCCAGACCTCTCTCCCTTTCTGCCTTCTGGTTGTGGATCAAGATGTGAGCTCTGAGTTGTGCCTTTGCCCCACCATCAAGAACTAATCCTCTGGAACCATAACCCAGATTAAAAGCTCTCTTTTGTAAGTTGCTTTGGTCCTTGTGGTAGTTTGAATGTAATTGGCCCCCATAATCCCATAATCTCACAGGGAGTGCACTATTGGGAGGTGTGGCTTTGTTGGAGTGGGTATGGCCTTGTTGGAGGAAGTGTGTCACTGTGGGGGCGGGCTTTGAGGTTTCATATACTCAGGATACCACCCAGTGTCTCAGTTGATTTCCTGTTGCCTGCAAGATGTAGTAGTCTCAGCTCCAGCACCGCCTCTGCCTGCATGCCATCATGCTCCCTGCCATGATAATTGAACGAACCTCTGAAGCTATAAGTAAGCAAGCCCCCTCAACTAAATGTTTTCTTTATAAGAGTTTTCGTGGTCATAGTGTCTCTTCACAGCAATAAACACCCTAACTAAGACAGTCACATTTTTTGTTTTTTTGTTTTTTGTTTTTCTTGTTTTTGTTTTTTCTTTTGTTTTTTGAGATAGGATTTCTCTGTGTAGTTTTGGTGCCTGTCCTGGATCTTGCTCTGTAGACCAGGCTGGCCTGGAACTCACAGAGATCCGCCTGGCTCTGCCTCCTGAGTGCTGGGATTAAAGGCGTGTGCCACTGCCACCTGACCTTTTTTGTTTTTTTGGGTTTTGTTTGTTTGTTTGTTTGTTTGTTTGTTTTTTGCTTGTTTGTTTTTTATGGTTTTTCGAGAAAAGGTTTCTCTGTGTAGCCCTGATCATCCTGGAGCTGGCTGGCCAGTCTGGCCTGGAACTCAGAGATTTACCTGCCTCTGCCTGCTAAATGCTGGGATTAGAGGTGTGCGCCACCACCACCAGGCAGTCATGTTTGATCACAGCAATAGAAAAGTAACTAAAATAGATGGCTTTCAGGGTAGGTTAACTCAAGTGTTCAAAGCTCAAAGGATATCTTTGAGATTCTTTCAAGCTCCCAATCTGTCCAGAATTGATCTAGCCACAGGGATTCTGGATACTTATATGGTATTATCACCATGATGTCGGCCTGAGGGAGTACACAGGCTGTGCCTCCTTCTTGAGAAGTGTCTTCTTCTCAGAGTTAAGGCAAGGCAACCTTCTCTCAAGGTCCCCAACAAGCACTGGATCGCATGCCTCCCACCATCCAGTGAGCTGGGACAGGAAGTGGGAGCCCAAAGGAATTTCCCCTAGACCAATTAGGGTGTTCTCAGGGGGTGAAGCAGGGATAGCAGAGCCCTGAGGAGATGGCTGTAGCTGCCAGTGTACGATGCAGTAAGAACAAAGGGACAGGAGTCAGCATGTGCCCAGTGCCACATTTGATGACGCCCTGGCTGGGGCACTCCTTACGTCTGAGCGTTTCAGCTTCTTAGGTGAGTTGGTTTTCCTACTTGTGCCTCTGCAGAAACTGCTGAGCCATCGAGGCCTCAAGGCCTTGTCGTGAAGAAGCCTTGGGTCCAGCACACACCATTAGGGCCGCATTAAGGACGTGATCTTGGCTACTGTGGGGGCGGAGTTGGAGTGAAGTGGTGCTAAGTGGAGCATCAGGTAGTGAGTCGGGACACCGTCGGCCCCAGCTCTGCAAAACCAGGGGAAGCCTAGACCACCTCCATGGAGATGCGGCTCACCGGAGGGTGGAAGACACAGGGAACGCTTTCAGAGGACAAACTCTTGGGGATCCTGCCCCAGAAGGACATCAGAGCCCTGAGCCCTTCTAGATAGGCAAGGCAAGGAAATGAAGCTCTGTGAGTAAGGGGCAGAAGGAGACCCCAAAGCCATTCTTGTCTACCCTAGCACCTAGCACCTAGCACAAGTTCCTCACCAGAACCCCCTGATGCCTATGACATCAGTTCAGCTATGTTCTTTGGTGGTTGGACCAGGGAATCCAGTCACAATCCAATTTGTGTTCTTTCTATGAGTGCTATTGTTTTTATTTTATTTTACTTTATCATCATCATCATCATCATCATCATCACCATCATTATAAGCAGTGTCTTGTAATGTACAGATTGGCCTCAAACTCTCTTTGTAGCCAAAGATGACCTTGAACTCCTGGTCTTCCTGTCTCTATCTCTGGAGTGCTGGGATTAGAGACATGTGCCACCAAGCATGTCTTTTTTTTTTTTTTAAGAAAAGGTCTCACTCTATAGCCCAGGTTGGACTGGAACTCTCTATAGTCCAAGCTGGCCTCAAACACAACAATCCTGCTTCAGCATCCCAGACATTAGAATCACAGGCGTCCATCACCATGTTCAGCTTCCTACCTGCACTCTTGATAGTCCACATTCTTCTGTGTCCTCAAGCCTTTGTCTATGCTGTTCCCGCCTCAGGAAGGCTTTTCCTGCCCAGAGCTCACCCCCTTTCTCCTCATAGCACAGGTTCAGGAACCCCAGCTAAGTGGAGAGCTTCCTGGTCTGTTCCACCCAGCCGCGGGGTGGTAAGTTTCCCCCTTGGGCTGTAATTCCTGTCTGCCTGGTCTCTCACCAGCAAGATGTGAGGAGTTCTATGGAATCTGTGACTGTGTGTTTTTCATCTCGGTGACCTCTGTGGTGTCCAGCACAGGGCACAGCCACATCAGCTGCCTAAGAATCAAAAACAGGCGAGGCAGAAGAGATTTCTGTAGACTTTTCCACAACCAAGTGGCCCCCCGCAGCCCCATGGCTATTTAAATAAATAGAATTAAATAGAATTAATTAGAATAGAATTAAAATTCAGGTCCTTCAGTCCACTTTTACATTCAGGGGCCCAGTAGCCCACACATGGCTGCTGGCTACTGACTGGACAATACAGATATGCATTTCCGCCATTGTAGAAAACTGGAGCGGAGGGAAGGGAAGAGAGGGGACGCAGGGAAGAGGACTCAACAATAACATACAACATAAAGTCTACTGTTTCCCTAATGCCTACACTGGGCAGCAACCTTTAAAAGAGGCCGTCATCCTATTTACAGACAGAAAAATCGCTAGGAAGCAGGGTGATAGACAGGACCCCCAGGGTCAACCAGGAAGCCAGCCCTGTCCCCGACGCCTAGCTCAATCTTCAGTTTCTCCTTCCCTCCTTGGCCTCAGTTTCTCCATCTGTGCAGTGGGGTGCAGGAAATCAGATTCTCACCCTGAGATGGTGCAGCAGCAACAGAGAATCAGAGGAGAAGAAATCATCTTCAATGGGAAGAGAATGTGCCTTCCTCCTTCGCTTAATAACCACTGACTAGTTAATCCCCAGAGCAGCAGAGCGAGTTACAAGCCTTCATTAGTCCCAGTTTGCAAGCAGCAAGTTAGAGGAGAAAGGGATTGGCCCCAGGCTCAGGGCAGGGAAAGGATCAGTGGACATCCAGCAGACGCTACAAATTGCTTACAGATTGAGGGAGGGATAACCAAGGGGCTGAGGAGGCCCAAGAGGGGAGGAGTGAGCAGAAACCTGCGTCCATCATCATAAAACTGGAGCGCCTTTGAGAGCATCTGAAGCAGCCCTCTGCACAGCCGGTTAGGCTGAGGCCTCCAAGAGGGAATGGATAGGCCAAGAGTCACACAGCTGGAATTACAGGCCAGAGGTTCTCAACTGAGCTGCCCTGCTGGTTCCTAAAAGCTGAATCCTCTGCCACCCTACCTGAATTCCTAGGAAAAGCAAGCAGCTTTGAGCCCCTGGGGATTATGAGGGCACTAATGGCCTGTGACAAAGGCAGCCGGATAAGCTCAGCTCTGCAGACTAAACAAGGCTCAAGGGGCCAGTCAAACAAAGCGGAGGTTTTGGGCTGGCCCAGCCAACAGGAGTGGCCCAGCCTCTTGGGAGGCCAGGCTCTCATCTCGTCCTAGAGTCTCCTCTGATGGCCTTTTCCCCCTTTCAACACCGAGGGTCAGACCAAAGCATAACAGTTCTCATGGTGGCCGTCCTGGCTTGCTATCCTAGAACACACCTCCACATACCTCCAACTCCAGGCCTCGGGAGGAGGAAACTGGTCCTCAGAGAGAAGGGGGGGATGCTTGTCCTGAATCACCAGCAGGACCTTGGGACCCAAGACCCCCTGATTCCCACTTCACCAAGGCCCCCAAAGTCTTCCTCCAGTTAGTGTCACGTGCCCTGCAGACAGCAGAATAGAAGGAGGTGGGTCAGCATCTTCTCTTATGTGCATGGGGAGGGGATGAGAAGCTCTCAGGGATGCCTGGAACCACAGATATACCAAACCTTATACACAGTACACTTCTTCCCATGCGTGTGTATATGGCAGAGTTTAGCTTCTAAGTAGGTGCAGTGAGAAATTAACAAAATAGCAATGCCTTTAGTTGAAGTTATGTGATATTGTCTCTCAAGGCGTCTTATTGTACACACCTTAGGACCCTGAGAAAACTAGTTTTTCTTTTCTCGTGAAATTGAGCACTTTTTGCTTAGAGGAAGGCCCTGTGGCTCCTCTTTGGCACGGGCCCAAGCTGCTTTTCTCACGGTTGCTACAAAATACCTGAGAAAAACAGCTCGCAGGAGGAAGGGACTTACTTCCGCTCAGAGTCCCCGGGTCCATCACGACATGGGCCGTCATGGCAGCGGACGTTCGAGGCCACGGTCGCGTTGGACTCACCGTCAGGAAGCAGAGAAATGCATGATTCTGCTCAGCACACTTTTCCTTTTGGTCCAGCCTGGAATGCTAGCCCGTGGAGTGGTGCCATCCGCAGTTAGGGTGGAGGATTCTACCGCCAATGACCCAATCTCCCTCACAGACGCACCCAGAGCTCTGTCTCCTAGGTGGTCCTAGGTCTTGTCAAGTTGACAGTCTGAACCACCAACAATTGCTACTCCTGGGCATTGGGGTCATCAGGAGATACAGAAAAGTGACTCTGCCACAGTACTGCAACACTATGGCGGTCCTTCCAGTAACTCAGATGCCTGGTAAAGGACAGATGAGGGGGTAGCATATACAGCATGGATGCGTACGTCCAATGTACAATTTCTTCATGCTACCCAGAACGACACTCAACCTAATATATTACTGATTTCTAGAATTGTCCATTTAGTATTTTTAGAACATGGTTGACCACAGGGAGCTGAAACTATGAAGTGTGCATATAGGGAGCTACTGTGCCTTCATTTCTAGACAAAGCGCTCCCACCCAGTGTCTCACTGACACGCACAAGCTGAAGCCTTGGCCCAGGAATGGCTCCTGCCTTTTTAGAGCCTCACAGTTTGGGGAAGTTGTGTCACCGTTCTGAGCCTCAGTTTGCTCGTCTCTGAAGTGGGTGAAATAAGGACACCCTTCACTAAGCATTGCTGTGCTTTACTCTGGCTTAGCACGCAGTGAGCACCCAGAAAGCTGCGGCTTCAGCGACCCCAGCAGCAGCTGGCTGAGTGAGGCCCTCGGGCTCACTAAGACTTCTCTCTTAAATGGCATGTCAGAAGGGTTCCTTCTGGGGCTCCTAAGCATCAATCGGTGTTTATTGAAGCATGGTTCACAACAGCTAAGTTATAGAACCAGCCTAGGTGTCCACCAACAGAGAGATAAAGATAACGTCGTATGTGGACATACATAGATAGAGACGTTTTGTGTGTGTGTGCGCGCGTCCTAGGTTTTATATACTAACAAGATCGCAGAGATGTGGATGATATGAAAACAGAACCAAAACTGTCTTGGGGAACGAAGGTGACTAATGGGGAGTTGGGGGAAGAGGGTGACAGGATGTGTAGGCATAGGCAATGTGCCCAGGGTACATTATGTGGGAAATGGCCCTATATAAGGAGTATAATAAAATTTAAAAACCTAATTTTAAGAATTCCTTCTGACTCTGGAGCTCTGTGCTCTTCATAACCTAATGATACCATGGGCCCCAGAATCGAGTGCATGGTTGGACACCCATCAGTTTCCAGGTTCCCTTACCAGCCCAGCTGCTTGCCCCGCCTCTAGACACCACCCACCTTCTCCAGGACTTCTGGGTCATTAGTCCACACAGTATTCCTCTGTCTGTTCCCAGAGACAGGACAAACCATTCCTGGCACTAAGACTGTCCCACAAGTGACAACAGTCAGACCTTCCGAGAGCTGGGGAACTCGGGGATTCAAGCTGAGGATGAGGGCTGGGAATATTTGGGAGTGGCAAGAGCGAGCGTCAAAGGGTGTCAAAGACAAATCCCATGACCTGTGACCTAGACACATGGACACCCTCCCACCTCCACACAATTTAGCAGCCATCCCCTTCATCTTCCGTCTTGTGCCCTTCACTCCAGCCAACACTGTGCAGGAATTATGCTGGTCATTTCTTAATGCAGTCCCCTTCCCATATTGTAGAACTTGATACAGAAATTGAAAATGATTTGTCTTTGAGCCAGAAGCCACTGCACATCTCACTTCTTGCCTCCAGGTTACCAACAGGAACAAGAAGAGATCTGCCTGGAAGGATTAAGGCGGGACTGGTCTCTGCCAGCCAGACAGACAGAACGAGATGTATAAGAGATTGCTTACCCATCCTGTCCTGCTCACCTCTCTGTGCTTCAGTTTAAGCCTATGGAGGGATATGTGTAACCCCCTCTGCATGGAGCAGAGAATGTGAGCACCATCTCACCTTGCACGCAGAGGCTCGGGTGGCTACCACCCCACTCAGTGCCAGTAGCTGAGACCAACTTTGCACCAAGTGATTTACTCAAGTGCGTCTGGAATGACAGACTAACATCCCAAAAGCCCCTTATCTTTAGAGCACCTTCTGCTGTTGACCAGTGCTAACTCCAAGGAATGTTCCAGGCAGTGCAATTAGGAAAATGCTGAGTTTGTGTTTAAAAAGCTCTGGCCCTCCCAGGCTTGCTGTGTGGTCTTAGGCAGGTCATTTTTTTTTTTTCTCTCTGGACTTCCATGTCCTAACGTGCTGTAGTCCATATTAACCTCCACCCACATTATTGTCCACAGCTAGAAGAAGGGGCTTTCTGAAGGCATATTGTACTACAAATCCAAATCCAAGGGCGGTGGTGGTGCACGCCTTATCCCAGCACTCGGGAGGCAGAGGCAGGCGGATCTCTGTGAGTTCGAGGCCAGCCTGGGCACAGAGCAAGATCCAGGACAGGCACCAAAACTACACAGAGAAACCCTGTCTCGAAAAACAAACAAAAAAGTGTCAGAGGATAGCCAGTTTTGCTGAGGATACAGAGAAGCAACCATTTACAGGGTTGACAGATATAACTAGGCATAGCACCTTTAGGAAGCAATTTGGAGTTTCCTCCTAATTTAAAACTAGGCTGTCATTGGCTTCATCACTCAACAGAAATGAAATCTGTACGTCAGAGTACCCCCAGGTTAAACATGCAGAAGCAACCAGGGAGCTTTCAGCCCACAGATGGGTCAATGAATATAACATGACTATTATTCAGACTTGAAAAAAGGGAATGAGTTTCTGCTACTTGGAGCAACTTGGAAAGCATGCTTGGTGAAATAAGAAAAACCCAGAAAGACTCATCTATGTGGAATCCTGAAAGAGCTGAACTTACAGTGATAGAGAATAGAGAGGGAGTTACCAGGGACTGAGAGGTGGATGTAAAAAGAGAGAATTGGTCAAAGGTACAAACTTTAAGTTATACCATCATTAAGTTCTGGAGGCCTAATGGGTAGCGTTGTACTGTAGTTGATGATAATGTATTGTGTAATTTAAATTTACAAGAGAGGTACATCTCAAGTGTTCTGCACACCCCTATATACACACAAAGGTGACTGTGAGGCTGGTGGGTATTTTAATTAGCCTTAGCATGTCAATCATTTTACAGTGTACACACATATCAAAGCAGCACATTGCATGCCCTACAGTTCAATTTTTATCCAAATCAAGAGTATGATTGAAACACATTATGTACATGTAGGAAAATGTCATTATAAAACATATTATGTATAATGAATATGTGTTAATGAACATATTTAAATCAAATAGCAGCAATTTGATCCTGCTATGTAGAGCTGTGGAAGAAACACATCAAAAGACTCAGTCAGAAGAGCTAAGCGGAAACTGCTTCAGGAGTCAGTCAACGGGAGAGGGAGGAGGGGGTTGCTTTCGTTCAGCTCATTCGCTCTCAATCCTGGCATTTTTATTTGACTTTTTTTGTCTGTGCAAACACACAGCTGGTAACATTTACAGTTAAAAGGTGCAGGGATGAGAAGATGGCTCAGTCAGAAAAGTACCTGCTGCACGAGCTTGGGGACCTGAGTTCAGGTCCCCAGCCTTTACCTAAAGGCCAGGCCTGCCTTGTGTTGTGGGGCAGAAACAGGGTGGTCTCTGGAGCTCATTGGCCAGCCAGCCTAGCTGACCAATGAACTCTAGATTCAGTGAGAGACCCTGTCTTGAAAGTAGGGTGGAGAGTAACTGAGGAAGACACCCAGTGTCAACACGCACGTGCAGGCACACACACACACACACACACACACACACACACACACACACACACGCATGTGCACACACATACAGAGAGAGGAAAAGAGAGAGAGAGAGAGAGAGAGAGAGAGAGAGAGAGAGAGAGAGAGAGAGAGAGAGAGAGAGATGTCTAGATGGGTATTTTTCAGCTTAGTTGAAATACTTGAGAAAAATTAGAGAAAAGTAGATTAAAAATACATCAAAGCAATTATTCACTCCAGGAAAAACCAAGAGAGACATGGTGTATTTCACTTGTCTTATTACTGAACAATATTTACACAGCTACGTTAGTACTCCCAACACTGGGTGCCAGTTAAGCCAAAACTTGTAACCGGGCGTGAGAGAATAAAGGGAGGAAAAGTTGCAGACTGTCCATTAAGAGGGCTAAGTCCTCTTCCATACAAATACGGAAACAGTAGATGATTTCCAAAGTGATAACTCAGGGAACAATTGTGTAAGCATATCATTTAGAAACACAGAGAAAGCAACTAAAGAGAAGAATGTGTCTAGGGGTGGTGGGGCGGCATTACTGAGGAGGAAAAAGGCTGGGAAGAGTGTAGTTGTCTTTGTTGTTGTTGTTGTTATTGTTTATTCTTTTACTCTTTGCTCTTTTGGGGCCTGCCAGCTCCCAAATAAATAATGGAGGCTTATTCTTTCTTAATGAATGCCCAGCCTTAGCTTGGCTTGTTTCTAGCCAGCTTTCCTTAACTTAAATTATCCCATTTCTCTTTAGCTATGTTTTGCCTCTGGGCTTTTTACTTTCTTTATTCTACATATTATTCTTTTCTTCTTACTCGGTGGCTGGCTGTGTGGCGGGGTGGCCCCTGGCGTCCTCTCTCCTCCTTTTCTTGCTCCTCCCTCACTCTTCTCTCTCAAGCCTAGATTTCTCCTCCTAGTTATTCTCTCTCCTTGTCAGCCCCATCTATTTCTCTCTCCTGCCTTGCTATTGGCTATTCAGCTCTTTATTAGACCATCAGGTGATTTAGACAGGCACAATAACACAGCTTCACAGAGTTAAACAAATGCAGCATAAAAGAATGCAACACATCTTTGCATCATAAACAAATATTCCATAGCATGAACAAATGTAACACATCTTAAACTAATATTCCACAACAGAAGAGCTTGCCATTATGAAAGCTTTGGGCATTGCTTGACTTTTCCAATCCTGGGCATGTACTTTGGATTTAAATGAAGATTCATCTAACACAGCTGCACAGAGGCTGAGATTTCAGATATAGGGAAATGTTATAGTATCCAGGTCTACCTAACAATGGAGCTGAGTTAACTCACTATCTTGCAAAACAAACTATCAGTCCAACCCATCACAAACATGGTGAAAAACTCCCAATTTGGCTGGGGGTTTAGCCCTGATGAGCCTTGCCTTGCCATTCAGTTCTGTGCATCCAGGCTAATTTATTGGTGTGTTTCATAGCACCTACTTTGTTTCTGGAACTGCATTCAGTTCTGGCTTGAAGATGATTGAGATAAATAGACCCAGGTTCTGCTTCCTGGAATTACCACAGGATGGCTTTGGAAAGTTCATGTGATTCTCTTTCATCACACAGAGAGCTGACTGAGGCTCAAGCAGGACAGACCTCTGGACTCCTGTGCCACTGGTCCTATCCTTTAAAGGAGCCCATCCCTAAATGTAGTTCTGACAGAGTTTGGGGAGAAGATTCAGTTGACCAAGCCCCTGCTTCGTAGGCTTGAAGGCCCAAGTTTGAATCCCAGCACCCACATAAAAAGACACATATGTGTAACGCCAGCACTGGGGTATGGGATGGGTGTGGAGAGAGGCACATTCCTGGAGCCCATTGGCCAGTCAGCCTAGCTGAATGCTGAGCTAGGTTCAGTGGCAGATTTGAAAGAGGTGTGGAGGCCTCACCTGTATCTTTGTGTGCTGTGGGATGGTCTGTATGTCAAGTGTGTTGCTGATTGGTCAGTAAATAAATCACTGATTGGCCATTGGCTAGGCAGGAAGTATAGGCAGGACAAGGAGAAGAATTCTGGGAAGTGGAAGGCTGAGAGAGAGACACTGCCAGCCGCCACCATGACAAGCCAGATGTAAAGTACCGGTAAGCCACAAGCCACGTGGCAAGGTATAGATTTATGGAAATGGATTAATTTAAGCTGTAAGAACAGTTAGCAAGAAGCCTGCCACAGCATACAGTTTGTAACCAATATAAGTCTCTGTGTTTATTTGGTTGGGTCTGAGTGACTGTGGAACTGGCGGGTGTCAGAGATTTGTCCTGACTGTGGGCCAGTCAGGAAAACTCTAGCTACATTTGTGCACACACCCACATGAGTGCACCCGCCTGGCGCACACACACAATTCTAACAAAGATGAAGCTGACTCTTCGTGATGTTATTCTGATCTTATACAGACACCATTATGCAGAGGATCTGTTCATCTGAGCAAGTTTGGGCCTCTTGGATCTCTTCAGAAGGGTGGGTGGAAGCCTTTTGACAACACCGTCAACATTCACTGAACCCAAAGTTCCAAGTCACTCACCAGCAAGATCTAAAGCAACAGAAGTCAAGCTAACTGGCATTGCTCTGTCTGTCATCCCGTGAAACGCCTGGGGATTCTTAGGTGGAGAATTACAGCTTGTGACATGGGTGAAATCCCAGCTCATTTTGTGGAATTTCTCATCGTTCCAACAGCTGTAACAAAGCCAGCACCTGAGAGTACCAACATCTCTTTCTAGTATCACTTCCTGGACCCTTTTTCTCCTCGATCTCTTTGCTATCATCTCACAGTACTTTGATTTCTCTCTCCTCCTTTTAAAAATCAAAAGTAAGAGTCACTGTGGGTCTTAGACTAGACCAGTGGTTCCAAACCAAGAGTGATTTTTGTCCTTACCCCTTGGAAACATTTGGTCATGTCAGGAAGGATTTGGGTTGTCACAGTTGGGATGGGGTGTTACTGGCACAGGGCAGCCCTCTCATCCCTGAAAGCTCCCAAACCTCGGTAGCGCTGCTACTGAGAAACCTTGTTGGACTTTTGGCTCAAGTGACAAGGTCCTGATTCCAACTTGCTTGAGCAAGTAAAAAAAAGAACAGATTGGTTATTGGATAGATGTGAACATTGTTTTTTTAAAAAGTTGCTGGGGATGTAGTCAGTGATAGAGTGTCATCTAGTATGTGTGAGACCCTCAGTTCATCTTGGGTATCATAATCAGTCAATCAGTAGAGGTGGTGTAAGAGAAGAGAACTGATAACCTAGGATCAAATGGTGAGGAAAGAAAGACAGATGAACCTCAAGTTCAACTTCACACCCGATAAACCTAACAAAGGCGGTTCAAATGGTGACTCTCGGTGCTGGGGGAGGTGGGCAGGAGCACCAATAGACAGTGTTGTTGGAACTCAAGTTGTTCACTTGGTTAGAAAAGCAAATTGGTAACAGACGTCAAGATCTAAAAGTTCATTTTGCTCTTGAAAATTGACCTTACGGGAAAAAAAATCAACAGAATAAAAAGCCTAGGTGCAGAAAAACACAGAGTACTACTCATAAATGATCAAATGCTGCAAGTCACTTCCAGAGTAGGGAAGCGGTCTGCTAAAGCAAGATGCATGGCCAGCCACCCAAAGCAGTCATCGTGGGTGTATGGCTGTGACCCCGAGGCTCATCCACAAAAGCCCCATGGGTCCAATGCTTCTTCAGGATCATGGAGGGCTAAGCTTCCAGAACAGATTCCTCCTCAAAGGCTTAGGCAAGCCAAGGTCAAGTTCTCCAAAATGCTCCCAGTAAAGGTATTCAGCTTGAGACATCATCCAGAAATGGGTTGATGAGAGGTAGCAATGGGCACTCCAACATGCAGAGCTTTGGTGACATATCATTGATCCTGTTCACAACAGGACCATCTATATTCTACTGACCCAAAAGAGACTGTAGACACAGACCATTGGCTGTGTCTTCTGAAGCCAGGTCCCAGCCAAACTTCCCAGGCTGGCCAGACCCCATGAGAGGGGAGAAGGAGCCAGGTACATTCCAAGAGGCAGCAGCTTTTGACTATATCTTCCACATAGCTAGAAAAGGGTCCCAGTAAACTCTGCCTCTCAAGTTCATGTGTTTGTATGTCACCTTCCTCCCTGATGCTGGGCCAAGTCTAGCATTCACTTGTCATCAATGCAGCAGAAGTGAATGATTGCCTAAGCTGGGTCAGAAAGGTCTGGCAGCTTTGAAGTGAGCCTCTTAGAATGTTCTCTGGGAGTCCTGAGCTCCTACATAAGAAACCACCATGCAAGAGAAGTCTCAAAAGTCGCTCCTGTGGACCATTCCAGCAGACCCCAACCTGCCAACCATCCCCACTCAGGCATCCACATGTGGGCACAGCTCCTTCAGCCCAGCCCAGGCAGGAGCCAAATCCATCCGTAGCATCCTGGTGAGTGCCACACAGAACTGAAGAACCACCCAGCTGATCCCTGCCCAGATTCCTGCCCTTCAAAGTGGGATATAATAAAAGTTGATGTTAAAGCCGCTAGGTTTGCAGGTAGAATTAGGCATCAGTACATAACCAACATATCCCCTTTGGAGAAAAGTAAGCTCATTGTTCCAAAAATAGATAAAGAAAGGTTGAAAGGGCTGGGGATGTTACTCGATGGTAGAAGACATACCAAGCATGTGGGAGGTGCTATGTTCAATTCCAGGAAAAGATGGGAAGGAGGAAGGGAGGGGGGAGGGAGGGAGGAGAAGATAGATGATTGATAGATGATAGATAGGTAGGTAGATAGATAGATGATAGATAGATAGATAGATAGATAGATAGATAGATAGATAGACAGATAGATAGATGGAAGGGTGATAATTTATCCTGCCTTTTATTAGGAATTATATATTTCAGAGTTACCAAACGATATATGAATGTAATCTCTTAATCATAACTAATAAAATAAGGAAACCCAGAAGTAGACTATCGCCTCTCAGATGAAACAATAGCGTTAGGCAAGGAACACCAGCAACTGCTAAAATCATTAGGCAAAAAGCCAGCATCACAATGAATGGACCAGACTGTGAACACTACTCACCCTGATTACTATCTCAACAAGCCAGAGTGAATGCAGACCAGACAGCACCCACCTCCTGTTGCGAACCAACAGCTGCAGGGCCACCTCCCTGGCTACCTCACCCTTGAGTTAGTGTCCTAGGGTCTGACCACACTTCAGGGACAAGGGGAGTATAATAAATAATCCCTAGGGGATGCAACCAGTGAAATCCATAACAGAATGGCATCCCAGGACAGCCCAACTTCTTCAAAAGATAAATGTTTTTTAAAGCAGAGAAAGAAATCTGGGCTTGGTGGTATTGTAATCCCAGCACTCAGGAGGTTGAGGCAGAATTATGAGTTTGAGACCAGCCTAGGCTACATAATGAAACTCCATCCTTAAAAAATGTAGTAGGGAGCCGGAGCATGGTGGTACATGCCTTTAATCCCAGGACTTGGGAGGCAGAGGCAGGTGGATCTCTGTGAGTTTGAGGCCAACCTGTCTACAAATAGAGTTTCAGGACAGCCAGGGCTACATAGAGAAACCTTGCCTCAAAAAACCAATATATATAGTAGGGGAAGGGGAGATGGCTCAGTTGGTAAGAGTGTAATCAGTCACATTCAGTGTACAGACTGGATTCTGATATGCATATACTTTAATAATGACTAAATATTTGATGATACTAAGAAATTATTTTCACTAGCTGGAAAGATGAATCAGTAGTTAAGAGCACTTACTTCTTTTCCAGAGGATCCAGGTTTGGCTCCCAGCACCCACGTCAGATGACTCACAACAGCCTATGACTCTATTCCAGAGGACTCAACACCACCAACCTCTGGCACCCAAGGGCATCTGCACACACATGGTGCATATAAACTTGTGAGGGCACACACATACATATAAAAAATAAACAGATATTTTTCAAAGAAATTATTTCCAATCTCTTAAATGTCATACGTATTTAGAATTTCATACATATATACAATGTATTTTAATTACATCCATCCCCACTGCTTTCCCTCCAACTTCATGTCTCCCCAACTTTTTAATAACCCAGAGTCATCCTCGTCTGCCTGTTGCTCACAAATGTGGGGCCATCCATTGGAACATGGACAATGGACCATAACCCCAAAGAAAAATGACTCTTCCTCCCTCAACAGCCATCAATGACCAATAGCGCCTCAGCTAGGGGTGGGGCTTTGTGAGCCCCTCCTCCGATATAAAAAATTATTTTCAATCTCTATACATATAGAATATTAGGTATTTTAAATAAAATATTCATTTAGTGATATAAGATGTGTATGCTCCAGGTATACAAAATATTCTGAAGTAAGGGTATTCTGATGGTAATAATATTCTATGGTGTAGATGGGGTATATTAAAACAAAACTGATGATATGTTGATATTGTTGAAGTGGGTGATGAAGATAATGAGTTTTAGTGTATTATTATCTTTTCTTTTATATAATTTAGATTTCTATGTAAAAGAACAAACGAAGGATAGGAAGATCGCTCTGTGAGGAAGAGCACTTGCTGAGGACAGCACTGAGTGAGGAGAGGACCTGAGTTCAAATCACCAGCACCCACATAAAAAGTTGGGTGTGGTCACACTCCAGTACGATCTAGGATATAGGAAGACAGGAGACTCCCTGGGGCTGGTGACTACCAGTCTAACTCCAGGCTCCATGAGAGTTTGTCGCTAGCATATAAGGCAGAGAGTGACAGCAGGACACCCAACATCCTCATCTGTACTCTACACGTGTGCCCAGGAGTACACAAACCGGCACACACAGATGTGCATATACCACACACACTCACATGGACACACACACACATACACACACACATACACAAATTAAAGAATAAACACAAATAACTCAGAGAGAAATTCAGATGGGATGGGGAGTTTTCAGTCACACACTCACGAGTGATCTGATTGCGTGGAAGACATTCTCTCTGTGCCCCCACCTGCAACCATCACCAAATCCCCCTACGCTTACGGGCCTGGAAACCTAAAGAGATGTTTGAAATCACACTTTAAGGATGCATAATGGAAGGGAGTTTGAAGAGGGAACGAAATTATTAGGGAGGATTACACTGTCACCACTTGACACAATGGGGATTGTAGCACTCACGGCCCTAAACAAGTCCTGCTTCATACCAGAGCTGCGACTCAAGCAGGCGTCGCCATGGGAAGTGGAGCCTGCCCTGGAGATGAAATCTTTCTCCCTGGCTGGGTCCTTGAGAGCAGGCTTGCTTCCACACAACAGGGGGGTGGACATGGGTCTTAGAATGCACTTGAAATTCTTTTCATGGTCTCGGAAGGCTCAGGAATGAAGGCGCCTCCGGTAAAGTCTCTGTCTTGTCTCTGATGGCCTGGGGACCCAGGCAAGATACTGCCCTCCTGTGGGTCTGTTTCCTCCAGGTGTGATGTGTGATGGGAAGTGAGGGAGAGCCAGGTTAGCCAGCAGGCTTGGAACACAGCTGACTCTGCCACCTGCCAGCTCTGGGCTCGTTCAGACTGCCCAAGCTCTCTGTGTCGTCCCCATTTGTGAAGGATGGATGGCAGCCCTCATCTTATGTCGTGGAAAGGATAAAGCTGGATGATTTTAAAGTGCTCAATATGGTACCTAACACAGTCAGTTCTTGAGCATTGTCGTGAGTATTTCTCTGTAAAATGTAGATTGTATCTAATGATAAAGGTCCATCTAATTCTAATGCTAGAAGTTCATCCATGTATGTAACAAGCCTGATGCTAAGGTGGAGATGTGCCTGATGCTGGAGTCAGGAACTAAAGTCAGCATTTTGGGCAAAAACTCACCATTCCAAAATGACTCCTGAACATCCTTCCCCCATCAGCTGGACTATGTTCATCTGCTCATCACTCAAAAGTGCTGCTGGAGTGGGGACAGGTAACGAGTGGCGGAGACCAAGGGTTCTTTCAGGGTGTCATCTTGTCTCCTCAAAACCTGACATGAATCTGTAAATTGTCCTCTGTTCAGAGCAAAGTGGAGCTTTCTCCCTTGCCTCTGAGCCCTCAGCCCCAGTTCTGAGAGAGGAAATGAAGAGCAGCCTCAACAGCCACCTTCCCAGGAGTTCAGGGTTGCTCTGAGATGGTCACTGTCCAGTAGCCAGGAAGGAGCACGCTGCCTCGGTAAGCTATCCATCCATACTCACGCATGGCACTCAGGCCCCCACAATCTTTTCTTATCAAATGTCTTAAACACTTGCCAAGAACAAAGAGCTGGGGCTGTGGTCCAGCATGTGCTTAGGATGTGTGAGGCTTCGGGTTCCATCCAGCCCCACAATCAATCAATCAGCAAAGCAAGGTGTCATGCTGAGCAGAGGCAGGATGGAGGACTCTTAGGACTGTACAGATGTGGACCGGAACAACAGTAGCGTGGGGCTGACAGGCCACCGTAAGGGTGGGTTATGGAAGACTGAAGGATGAGAAAAGAGCCTCCCATCCCTTCTCTTGGAAGGCAGGGGACATCTGAGTGTCAAAGGGAAGGAGTCCCCCAGATGAGGAGAAGACTCAAGGGAGAATCTTGTCCGTGGGTCAGTCCTCTGCTAGCTGCAGGGGGAAGTGAGGCAGATGGGGTCAGCCAGGCAGGTGGTGGGAGGCCTACAGACAGGCTGAGGAGGGTGGATATGGACATGGTTCCATAGGCAGGGGAGTGCAGAATGACTGGCTATCCCTGAGCTTGGGATTGGGCCTCAGCTGGGCGTGGCACTGTCTCATCCCTGCGGCAAGCCTTTTCACGGCTGCTACATAGCACCCTCCTCCACTGGAAAGCTCCAACTCCAAGTCTTTAGTCCCCATCAGCCCTTCCCACCATGATGCAGCAGAAGCTTCAGGGTTCCTCTACACATTTGCTCTCCATCTCTGGGATGGAGTGGAGGGTAGAGGAGGAGATGAAGCTAACCATGAGGGAGATGTTAACTGCTGGGAACGTAGCAGGCTAACCAGAGTTCCCTGCTACACCCATCCAGAAATGCTGGGTGCATTTTTTTTCCCAAATAATTTTATCATGTGCATGCATGTGTGTGTGCATGTGTGAGTAGGTAAGAGGTCAATGTTAGGTGTCTTCCTCAATCACTTTCCACGTTTAAATTTTTTTAATTAATTTTAAGTATTTATTTTGGAGGGAACACACATCCCACAGTGCACGTGTGGAGACTGGAGGACAACTTGCAGGAGACAGTTCTCTTCCACAGTGTGGGCTCCAGAGATAGACTCAGGTTTGGAGTTTGGTAGCAAATGCCTTTACCAGCTAAACCGTCTTGCTAGCCCGCTATTTATTCTTTGAGACAGAGTTTCTCACTGAATCTAGAGCTCAGTGATTCGGCTTGGTAAGCTAACCAGTGAGCTCTAGGGATCTGCCTGTCTCCACCTCCCCCGTGCTGGGATTACAGGTGCACAGCACCACACCTGGCTTTTATGTGAGTAGGAGATCCACACTCAGGTTTGGCAAGACTCTGAGACCAGACCAGCTGCCCAGAAGCAGAAACCAGCTCAGCTTCCTGGAAGAGGTTTAGACCAACTGAGGCACCTGGAAAGGACACTCTCCAACCTGTTGAGCTGCCTGTGGGCTGTACAGTGTGCTCCAGGTTCCCAGCTGTGTGAGCTGTCACCCATGCTGGGGTGGGCTTTGGGGATGCAGCTGTCTGTGAGTCGTTTCTGTTCCTGTAAGTGACCCCTCCCCCATAGTCCTGTTAGAAATCCCAATAAAACTCACTGGTTCACCAAGTTGGACTTCAGTGGTATCCGTACTTTGGCCTGTTGTAGGTTCCCTGTCTGGGATTAGTGGACATGTATGTGGCGTCTCTTTCATCACAAAACAGCAGCGAGTGTTCTTGAACACTGAGCCATCTCTCTGGCCCAAACCATAACCAGTAACCTGAAAATGTGGCATGGTGACATTGACTAAGGATGACATCACAACCCTGCAGGAAGCAAGTGGAAATTCACACGGAGAGAGGGGTGCTTTCATGAAAATCAAAAGATCCTTCCCCTTAGCAGATTGGCTCTCTGCAACAGTGCAGACGGCTTCACCATGCCAGCAGGACCAGAAGATCTGCAGCCTTCACCACACAGCACCGGATCTCAGTGGGCTGTGTAGGCGAGCATTTACTTCATAAGTTTGTTTGTTGTAAAAAGGTTGTATCTCATTTTATATCTGCACTTACTTAAATAACATGAAGATGAAACATATTTAAGTCAATACTGAGGCACGCAGTCTTAGTATTCTTTTTCTAAGATTTATTGTGCACCGCATGCATGCCTAGTGCTCAGGGAGGCCAGAAGAGGGTGTCAGATCCTCAGGAACTGGAGTTACAGATGGTTCTGATGTGCCTTGTAGGTGCCCGGGTCCTCTGTGAGGGCAGTGGGTGCTCAACCTCTGAGCCATCTCTCTAGACCCCGTAATTCTTATTATAGTTTGAGAAACACCCATAATGATGTAACAATATAAACTGGCCTCTTAAAATTTTTGTTTGTTTATTTTGGAGCAGTTCTTTTGCAGAATTTATCAAAGTGGATCCAATTAGGACTTTTAAGTAACAAATTTGGGGAAAGCGTATACTTGGTGCTGCATCAGACCTAAGAAACATTACTCATTACACCCCCTACACACATATGTTCAGAGCACGTAGGTAAATAACAGATTCTGTGCAATCTAACAAGAAGAGATACCAGGTATTGTTTCCCACAGTGCCCCCCAAGCCCAGATGAGCAAAAGCACCTCGGTTGGAGCAACTTCCAATATCTAAAGGAATCACCCTGGGTAGGAGAAAATCCTGATCTACAAGCAATCTAGTCTAGGAATATTCTGTGTAACATTTTTGTGCTAAAGACCTCTTCAGTTACCTGTGGATGTCTACGGACATCTTCCTAAAAGGATGTTTTCATTTTTAAAATTGTATTTATTTATTTTTACGTGCATGAGTCTTTTGCCTGTATACATGTCTGTGTGTCAAATGTGTACAGTGCCCATGGAGGCCAGAAAGGGACATCAGATCCCTGGAACTGGAGTTACAGACAGTTTTGAACAGGCATGTTGATTCTGGACATTGAACCTGGGTCCTCTGGAAGAGCAGTCAGTGCCCTTAAACTGCTGAACCATTCCTCAGCGGTTGTCTGGGGGCTGAGGGTGTGAGAGGTGACAGCTAGGTGCAGAGTTCCCCTTTGGGATAATGAAAGTTTTCTAGAATTGTGATAGTGAATAGAGATTAATTATAATTCACTTAATTGTGCATTTTAAGTTGGTGAATAGTATCATGTATAAATTATATCTCAATAAATCTATCTAAAAATGGATGGCAAATTTTTCTTAGTTCTATTAAAACATCACATGGCTCCTCATTAATCTGTATAATTCATATATTTTTATTTTGCTTTGTTTCTTGATATTGGGTCTCACTGTGTAGTCCTGACTGTCCTGAAACTCACTCTGTACACCAGGCTGGCCTCAAACTTACAGAGTTCCACATGCCTCCGTCTCCCAAGTGGTGGGATTAAAGGCGTTTTCCTCCATGCCTGGTTAATTTTTATTTATCTATTAATTGAAAATAGATTTAATTAATACCTTCTGAAGTCCCAGTAAGATTGAAAAGTATAAATGCAAAACACTAACAGGCTCAATGAATCTTAAAAGAGTAATAAAACTACATACACCATAGTCAACTTACTCAAAATGAATAATAAAATCTAAAAGAGCAACGAGAGGAAGACACCCGTACACACGGTGGGAGGAAGATGGCAGCAGGTTTGCTGCTGGATGCAACTCGAGACAGAAGACAGAGGGGCAAATCCTTTAAGACAGGAGGAGAAAGAAGTCAGTCCAGAACGTTTCACCCAATGACATTAGCTTCAAAATTAAAACCAGCTGAGAGAGGAGGCCCCAGCTGACCCAGGGCTCAGGGAACTTCTCAGAAAAGGGGGAAACGTCAGGACATGACGAGACTGTTGTGTTCACGCAGTCACAGCGGCTGTGGTTACCTGCACAAGACTGACCCAGTCAAAATTCCCACAGAGATGGGGGATCCAGGCCCCACCCCTTAGTGAGGAGCTGTTGGCAGTCCATAGCTGCTGGGGGAGGGAGAATCGTTCTTGATTGTAGATGTGTCTGCTGGTAGGTTTCCCATGCTCTAGTGGATGGTCCCACACCCATGCACAGCACTAACTGGACTTAGTAGATAATTAAAAAAAAAAAACTATGAAATTGTGAGGGGAGATTAGAGGATTGGGGAGGAGAAATGACTGTATTTTGTTGTATACCTTTATGAATTTTTCAGGAATAAAGAAAAGCTATAATAAAAATAAAATCGGTGCAATGGGTTACAACTTCACACCACTAACATGAATGCTATCCAGAAAATGGAAAATAATAAGCATTAGCAAGGATCATGAGGACCTGGAGTCCTTGCCTCACTACTGAGAAGGTGAAGTGACGTGCCCACTGTGCAGAATGGTGTGGTGGCTCGTCAAAGAGTTAGCCATAAGATTACAACAGATTATCACTCCAGATACATCCTCAACTGAAAACAGAATTCCAATGAAAGCCTGTATCCAGGTGCTCATCACAGCATCTTCACTACAGCCAAACGGCAGAAATAACCCAATGTCCATCAGCTGGTGAGTGGGTGAGCAAAATGTGGCATGTACATACAACAGAACCCTATTCAGAGAGAGGCAGAGAACACAGCAGGGCAGCCTTGATAGAAGTGTGCTGAGTGCAAGAAGCCAGCCTGTCCACTGTGCAGCTCAGATTCCATGTACACCGTGGATATCCAGAACAGCAATCTTCAGACACAGGAAGAAAAGCAGATGCTAGGAACAGTGACTTCTCAAGTGTTGGGTTTCCAAATACAGAAGTAAGAACACTGTGGAACGACAGAGGTAATGCAATATTGTACAGTATTGTAAATGCACTAGATGTTGCTGAGTCAGACAATCTAAAAGGTTAGTGTGGTAGATTTTGTGGTTTGTGTATTTTATCACAACTTTCCAAACTACAAGGAGATATATCTCATTAAAGTGGTTAAATGGATGGATATGGCAGTGTATGACTGTAATCCTAGCACTGGAGAGCCTGAGACAGGAGGATGGCAAGTTTGTGGCCAGCCTGGGCTACATGAAGAAAGAAAAGAAAAGAGAAAAAGAAAGGGAGAGAAAAGAAAGGAAGTGATTTTTTTTTTTGTCAGCTTAGCAGCTGCACATGAATCTACAATATTTAAATTACCTCTGCACCCCACAGCTCCCCAATCAGCACTCTGCTGGCCACTCAGGTCATGGCCTGGAAGGACTTCTGGTCAGGTTTAAACTAAGTCTCTATTGTTTTACTTACCATCAAAGACTCGAGAGTCAGATGCTGGGGTGAAAACCTGCTAGCTCAGAGAGGCCGAGGAGCAAACACTGACCTTCCTCCTTAGCTGGCAACCCAGCAAGAAGGACTATCTTCCACCGCCCCAAACCAAAAAAGATCACCACACTCCAATCTCTCCCTACTACTTCCTGTACGTTTCTCTATTTGTTTTCTGGACTCCTTCTCTCTATGACTACTTCCTGTCAATTAGTTGCTGGCTCCACCTCTTGACCCAGGGTTTCATTTAAATAATGCAAACTCAGAGTTCACAATGTGATCAAATATCCCACAAAATTTCCTCCTTTTTGTCTAAATAAAAAGGAAACTTTTTTATTAGTTCTAACACAGTAAAACTATATACAATAAGAACAATTATCAGGTAAGAATTACATTCACAATGTCCAGTCCATTTGTATTTGGCAACTTTGGAGAAAGTACTCTATTATCTATCCTATCTTGGTGAGTCCAAAGTTTTGTACCTAAATCACTTTCTATCATAACTTGTATTACCAGCCAAAAAATATCTTTTTAGACCTTAAAACATTTTCTTAGATAAACAACTTAAGCTTTTATGTCTCTCAACCTTTATAAACTTTACATCTCATTTATGAGTTTCTTTTTTGACATTGGTAACAAGGAAAACTGTAGAATTATAACTATCTAGCCTTCAACCCCATCAGAGACCTGAGAAGGATAAAATACTACCGGAGTAAACAGGAAGTGCAGAGCAAGCAACTTTGAAAACTGTACAAACAACAGAGACAACTGGCTACCTGGACAGTCACCTAAGATTCCTCTGCAACATTGGAACATCCATCTTTGGCCTACAGGCCTAGAATATCTGACGGACTTTTCTGTGAAGCAGGAATTTTGAAGGGCTGGCCTACCTTGTCTAGGCAAAGTTTGGCAGTGGCTTCCTTTGTGTCTTGCTTGTCCAATTTGTCAGCCTTCAAGGCAAGGGCAGTGTCTTATCCAGTGGCTAGCTTTGCCACATTTAAAGAAAACTCCATATGGAGGTTCTTCAATGCCCATCACTTTCTTTGAAGTAGATTGGTGCTGCCGGGAGCAGACGTATCTCACTGTCATGACAAGCCTTATGTTATTAAAACATATTCTGTAGATCTATGAAGTATTCGAATGCCACCTATCTATCTAAAATATATCCCTTTAACCTTGAAAACATACCTAACATGACTACAAGTTTGATTGTTATAGGTGACTAACCACTAACCTGCATTTCTTAACTATCCTAAACAGTTTGTAGTAGAAGCTTTCAAGGACTTGAACTTTACATTATATTTTTAAATGAGTTGCATAGGTACAATACCTTAAACAAGAGTAAAAACATATATACAGTATGTTATAACAAAAATAACCTTCAATTTGTATCAATATACAAAAATCCACACCAGTGTAAAATATTTGATACTAGTAGTTGCTTGTTTAGTTTAAAAGTATATTCATTAATCTACCCTTTTATCCTATCATTCATATATCCCCCCTCATTTTCTTTTCAGAAAGAGATCCCTGAATCTAACCTCCTTTGCTTAGTTTTTCCCTGACTATGACAAATAACAACTTGCAATCAACCCCCCTAAACAATGGCAAATATCATAACCCACTCCCACTTTTTGGGAATGTGAACATCGTGTTCTTAAAATTACTTCCTGCTGTCTGGGGGCAATGCCATCTTTAGGGGACCCTGAGAAAATTGGGGTAATGGTCAAGTCCTAGGAGAGCTAGCTGTATCATTTATTGTTCAGTCTCTGTGTGATGGGAAAGTGCAAGGCTTAACTGAAGTCCTGGCTAGAGTAGTCTGTGAGGCTAGATCATCTTAGCTAGCCAGTTTGAAGTTATCCCAGATGCAGATTTTTGAGGAAACAGCAATGGAGGCATTCTGAGAGGCTGAATCACCTGGGCTACTTGTCTTGTCTTCATTAGCATCTGGTCCTTTTGTTCTGAAAACATACAAACTTTTAAAGGTAACAAACATATCCGCATTAACACAAGTATGGAATGTGTAATGTGAACAAATCAACTAAAGATGATTCTCTGCTCTATGTTAGAGCAGGTAAAAGGCATCTGTCAACTTTATTTGGACTGCATAACCAAACTGTATTATAAATCTCTATCCATGACATATAAAAGGATGATGGCATGTAATAATAAGTCTTAAGGACTCTGTAGCCAACAAGATTTATCATGTCTCATCCAGTCTCAGAGCTGTTCCCATGGAGAGGGATCAGCATACATGTCACCTGTCTTGTAATTTTTCTTCCTTCATGTCTGCAGCCAAGATTTTCAGACAATTTCTCCAAGTCAAATCTGATTTGTATTAATTTTGAGGAAATCCATAGCTTTTTTTGTTTCCTGTGGAAACAAAGGCATAACCTCTCCCCCAATGCAACATATTTCCTGACTTCCATTCTGAAGTTAAGACATCCTTAAAATATAAAGGCTAGTTTACTTCGGCAGTTTTTTTCCCACAACTCAAAATCTCTATTATGTTTTGCTCACTAGCAATTTAAAAATTTAAAGTTAATAAAGCACTATGTAATCTACCTCTGGGGGTCTTTGTTAACTCTTTCTGTTTAATAAGCATATCATTTAAAGTAGGATTTGATCTTCCTATAACTGTTTGTCCTGTAGGATTGTGTGGTGTACATGTAATATGCCTTATGTTGTAATATATATATAAAAAAACTTATTTCATTTTCCCTTGTTCATCTACATTCCTTAGTCCAATGTCGGCCTTTGCCATACTTTCTGCATACTCCAGAAGGCTGGGGCCTTCTTTTTTAATTATCTTTAAAAAAAAAAAAATGTTTCTAGGAATGCCTTACCTACAATCCCTTTTGAAATGACCTTGCTTACCACAGCTAAAACATTTGACATTTTGATTTTTCTTAAATTTTTTAGAGATTACTTCTCTATTAAAGTTATATCATAAGTATGAGATCTAATATCAGCCATATTTCTAATCCACTCATCTATTGGTGCTGATCTTGCCCTTAGAAGCCTGATCACCTTTGTGCATCCTGAATTAACATTTTCAAAAGCTAAAGATTCAATTAATATTTGTCTGACTTCTGAATCTGATATAATTCTATTTACAATTGAGGTCAATCTTTGCAAAAAATCAGTAAAGGCTTCTTTTGGGCCTCGTATAATTTTAGTAAATGACTCAGACCTCTTTCTTGATTCTTCAACCTTCTCCCAAGCATTTAAGGCTGCTAAATAACATAGCACCAAGGTGTGATCATCAAATTCCAACTGTCTTTGAAATTCAGCATACTGGCCTTCACTTAGAAACTGATCTTGGGAAATACTAATACTTCTAGCCCTATTTTGTTTTTCTATGGCCCCAGCTTCCTCTTTCCACCATGTTCGCCACTGTAACTGAGGATAAGCTTCCAGTGTTGCTGATGCCAAATCTTTCCAGTCTTGAGGGATAATTCTATTCTGAGCTGCCCATGAATTTACTATCTACTTCTCATAGGGTGAGTGCATACCATATGAAAAAAACTCTTAAATCTCCTCAAATCAAATATTTCTATAGAATTCCATTTAACTTCATCATTACCTAAGGTTGGTTTTCTAATAACCTTGGGCCGCCCCTCATCAATTTCATCATGGGGTGGTACAGTAGGCTCTCGTCTAAATTCCTCTGTCTATATTTGAGTATTTTTCTTATTTTCATTAGTAGTTCTTTCTAAGGCTTGTATCTTATCAGTAGTAAATCTTTCTTTTTTTTTTTTTTTTTTTTTTTTTTTGGTTTTTCGAGACAGGGTTTCTCTGTGTAGCTTTGCACCTTTCCTAGAACTCACTTGGTAGCCCAGGCTGGCCTTGAACTCACAGAGATCCGCCTGGCTCTGCCTCCCGAGTGCTGGGATTAAAGGCGTGCGCCACCACCGCCCGGCCTTAGTAAATCTTTCTAAGGCTTGTATCTTATCAATCAAATTTTCATATTTGGTACAGTTATCAAACCACATTTTTAAGGATAAAATTTGAATTACCAAACTGATAATAATTACAATCAGCATGACATCAATCCCAGCTAAGTGGTTTATCCCCTCATTTATCTTTTTTTTTTCATTTGCAAGTCATCCATAGTAGCACTATACAGAGTCCTAACTCCCTGCATTGTGGTATTTCCCATTCTTAACATGAGAAAAAAAATTTCCTTTTAATATTATTTAACTCTCTCCTTATGGACCTCCTAAGTGTCTCACCAAATCTGCTGACTTCTCAGTTTGTCTGCAGCAACAGCCTAGTCAGTGGCGGGCTCAAGCCCCTCCCACAATTTCCAAGCATGAGCCCACTTTCTGGAGTCCCTATCAGTGGAGTTTGTTCATGTGGTCATGACCAGGTTGGACACCAAATGATGTTTTTCTGTCAGCCATCCTGGAATACATAGCAAAAGCCTACTTGAAAAACCAGGGGGAACACAATAAACTTCTGTAGGCAATGACTATAATCACTGGCATGATTGTGGCAATTATCTATGGTAAATATTTTTATAATTTTTTTGTTATTGAGAATTTCATACATGTATATACCTATGATCAGATTCACCCCATTTCCCCCTTCAGCTCACTCCCATAGCTCCCCAGCATGTCCCCTCCCAACCTTATGTCTTCTTTTATTTATTTTTTATAAGCCTCTAAGTCCAGTCAGTGCTGCCTAGAAGGGTATGGGCATAGTGCCATTGAATGGAGCGTGGGAAACCTACCACTGACCACACCATCCAAAAACTGCTTCTCCCTCCCCCAGTAGCATTAACTTCCAGTAACAACACCTCAGTGTGGTGGGTGGGGCCTGGGGATCTCCTCCTTCTATGCAGGGATTTGGGTGGGCTTGATCTTGAGCAGGTCTTATGCAGGTAACCATACAGCCATGGTTTCATGAGTGTGATAGCCATGCCTTGTCCAGAAAGACAGCTTTTCACAGCACTCCCCTCCATCCTTTGCTTCTTACCAAAATTCTTTCTGCCTCCTCTTCCATGATGTTCCCTGAGCCTTGGCTGGGCCAGGGATGGAGGGAGCGCGGTGGCTTGGTGCCCCATCTGAGGCTGAGCATTCCCACAACTTCTCAGGTGTGCACCTCTGCATTGACTGCTGCCCACTGCACACACATGCCACGTTTCATCAAACTGCATGGTTGACACATGCAAAGTTGTAAAAAACAGTTAAAAGTGTATGTGATAAAGATGTTTAGGGAAGCCAGGCAAAAGGGGTACACACCTTTGATCCCAGTATTCTGGAGGGAGAGGCAGGCAGATCTCTGTAAGTTCAAGGCCAGCCTGGTCTACAGAGTGAGTTCCAGGACAGCCAGGGCTACAAAAAGAAATCCTGTCTTGAAAAAGGAAAAAAAAATGTTTCAAGAAGATGATATAAATTAAAACATATATTCTCTCTCTCCCCCCTCGTGTGTATGTGTGTGTGTGTATGTGTGTGTGTGTGTGTGTGTTGTATGCCTGTGTTCTTGTATGTGTGTATGTGTATGGATACCCATGTCAGATGTATGGATACCAGAGGTTGATGTCAGGGTGCTTCCTCAAAAGCATCGCTCTCTCTCTCTCTCTCTCTCTCTCTCCCTCCCTCCCTCCCTCCCTCCCTCCCTCCCTCCCTCCCTCCCTTCTTCTTCTTCTTCTTCTTCTTCTTCTTCTTCTTCTTCTTCTCTCTCTCTCTCTCTCTCTCTCTCTCTCTCTCTCTCTCTGTCTGTCTCTCTCTGTCTCTGTCTCTGTTTCTCTTTCTCTCTCTCTCTCTCTCTCTCTCTCTCTCTCTCTCTCTCTCTCTTACACAGCATCACTCACTGAACTCCAAGCTAACCATTTCAGCTAAACTAGCTGCTCCTCCAACCAGTGCTGGAACTCAGGCCAATAAAGCTGGAACATTCTGAAGTATAAGTTTCCCTGGTCTGAGCATAACTGAAGAATTGAGCATCAGATATTCAGTGGTCCAAACACCACTTCTAATCAGAGTAAGGGAGAATCACGTGACCACACTTTGCTCCAAGAGGCCTGGAGAGTCTGTCCATCATTCAATAACCAAAAATAAAGGAGAGATGGATATGTGTGAACATTACAAATCTATCCGCGTTACCTATGGTATAAAGAAATGTGTTCACACCAATATATTGTAAAGAGACAGCAACAGAACCTACTTGGTAATGTGAATCATCCCTAACCAGAGGGTCTATCTCCCAAAAGGAAAAAAGGGCTGCAGCTACAGGTGTGCCCAAAAGCCCCTCACTTCCCTTCACCTCCCAGAACAGTCCCTGCACCGAAAGAGACCCCAGATAACTGCTGGGTGGTGACACTATTTGATTCAAAGGTCTTCCTGCTGGCTGGATATGAGCTCTTTTGTCCTCACTATGCACACCATCAAGCCCTTCCTCACTTGTTTATTCACTGTCCTACACCAAAACCCACCAAGCCCTGCCCAGAGGCAAGGGGTCTACACAGTTGCTATGGGAACACAGAGGGGGAAGAACGGCTTAAAAGCATTTTGAACTTGGACCTAGACACTTTGCCCCCGCTTTGGCGATACTAATCCGGCTTTCCACCCTGCCAACTTGGCAGCATAGTAGCTTTGTGGCCACAGGCAAATCCCTCCACCTCTCTGAGGCTCACCTTCCTTACCTGTAAAATGGGAGTAAGAAGACCTACCACCTGCCAGGGTGGTTGTGAGAACAAGAATGAGCTCACGTCTGTGGGAATGCTTGGTACACTGAACGGTGTTTGGGCCAGGTTATCATCACCATCATCAGTATCACGGCTGTCTTGCAATGTCTAGAAGGGGAGCCCCAGGCTTGGGGATGGCCCAGAGAAGAGGGGCTCCCAGCCCGACCCTCTGACTCTGCCTGAGTTAGAGCATCTCTAATTAGCTCCTGCTGGCAGGAGTTTCCTGCAGGACATGTTTGTCTACCACAAAAAGCCAGGTGAGGCTTCCAGGGGCCGCCCACTGGCCCTGACACACGGGGGAGGAATGGTGACTCACAGCCTTCTAACAGCCTTGCTGACAGGCCTCTTGGCCAGGCCTAGCAGGGGCTGCAAAGGGCTGCCAACAGGGCAGTGGGGCCACTGTCTTCAGAAGCCAAAGCAAGATTAGAAAGAGGGAGGGGAAGGAAAGCAAGGGATGGGGGCGGGGGACGGTACAACAGGGGAAAAAAAGAACTGGAACTGCAGGTAACAGGGCGGTGGTCAAGAGCCCCTGCAGTAGAGGGATCTGGGGAAGTGTGCAACCGGTGCAGTTTGTTTTGCAAGGTGAGAAAGTTCTAGAGATCCGCTGCTCAACAATGTGCATACATTGAACCCCCCTCCACTGTACTTTAACACTCAGTTGAGATGGCAAATTTTATGGATTGTTTTACAATAAAAATGAAATTTAAAATTTGTAAAAGGTTAGAAAGAAGAGAAGAAGGAAGGAGAGAGAAGGGACGAGGGAAAGGAAGAGTGGACGAAAAGGAAGGGCAGGAAACAGGAAGGAAAGGATGGGAGGGAAGGAATGAGTGGAAGAGAAGATTGGGAGAGAAGGAAAAGAAGGGAGATGCCAGGAAGAAGGAAGCAAAGCAAGAAAAGGAGACACGCAGGAAAAAGATGCTGCAAAGAAGCACAACGTCCCAGCTCGCAGACCGCTTTCCCCAGAAGGGGCGTGGCCCTCTCTGACGTCATCGCGCGGCACCGCCCCCGCCGCCCCCGGCCGAGCGTTGTGAAACCGCCCGGCACGCTGGTGGCCGCCGGGTCGGCCGGCCCGCGCTCCCTGGGTGGTTGCGAGTCCCTCGGCCTCTGGCCCCCGGCCCAGGAAGCCCCGGCGGCGGGGCAGGGCAGTAATTGCCCCGAGACGCGGTGCTTATCCGGGCGCGTTGTGCAAGGCTGCGCGAGCAGAACCCGGGGCGGCGGCTCTCACGCTCGGCTCCGGGCCCGCGGGCCGTCCGCCTCCGTCCACGCGGGGACCTTCCGCCGCCTGGTGAGCGGGACAAACGCCGGGGGCGCCCGCCGTTGCCACGCTGAAATCCTGGGCGCGTGGTCCCCCGCACTGGCAGTCAAGACTGGAGTCACACCGGGGGTAAAGGCACCTGCCGCCAACCCGAGGCACTTAGCTCCACGTAAAGGGAGAGCCGATTCCCACAGTTTGTCCTCTGACTTCCACGTGTATGTTGTGGCGCACGCGTACACACACACACATACACACACACACTTTTTTAAATGTAACAAAAACTCTTAAAAAAAAAAAAAAAAAGGAAAGAAAAAGACTAGATTCCTGTTGCTTCTGCCACTGATGCGTTTAGGATGACCTTGGGAAATTTGTTTGCCTCCTCCAGTCTTTGGCTTCCTCTTTAAATGATGACATCTGAGAAAGTGAGAGGGGACATACCTGAGTCAGACCCAGCCGCTGCCCTCTTAGGAATGTGTTTCCCTATGGCTTCCATGACTACAGGTGCCCTGGTTTTCTATCGTCTTTAGAGAAGGGACTTGGTGGCTGCATCCTCTCCAGAGACTTCCGATCCCAGCAGCCACGTGGAGCCCTCTCTTCGGTGGGTTGAGTGTTCACTGGAAACCGTCACTCAGAAGGGGCCTCACAGTAACTTCACATTCAACATGTCCCAGGTTGAACACTGCCGTCTTCCTCTTCCAAAGCCACACAGCCACTCTGGGTTCTGTATAATCTGGTCAGAGAAGATGGAATTATCCTCAAGTATTTCTTCTCCTCCCCGAGGGCTTCCTTAAATGATCCTTCAGATTCCCCCCAACCTCCCTAACCCCTAACTAACATAGGCATCTTTCCTGTTTGCTCTCAAAGTAAGAATGCTTGCACTCTGGTGGTGAAATTTTTGGATACAGTTATATGGATTAATCATACACAGAGTGAGATGTGGTGGTGAACACCTGTAATCCTAGCACTTGGGAGGCAGAGGCAGGAAAATTGCCAAAAATTCCAGGCCAGCTTAAACTACAAGGTGAAATGCTATCTCAAAAATAAACCTAAAATTGAATTAAACACACACACAAAAATCTGAAAAGATATCTGCCAGAATCTTAATAGTGATCCTCTACGAATAATGGGATTATAAAATGTTATAATCTTATTTTGCCTGTCTCTTCTGCATTTGCTATCTAATTATGAGATTTATAAATTAAAAAAAAAAAAGTTCTTTGACTGGCCATTTGTAATCACAAGCCTCGGGCAACCTGGCTAAGGTAAATTGGTTTTCTTGGAGCTTCTTGCCAGCCTGAGGGGGGGGGGGGAGCCTAGATGCCAAGGCAAAAGTGCCTTCTGTTCCCTGTTCAAGTCCACAGCAGGGGGAACAGGCGGCGGCTGCTTTGGTAGGAATGTTCATTCATTGAAGAACGTAGCCAGGGGCTTTCTAACTGATAGTATTCATCAATGCCTTGGAGACCTTCTAATTCCACCCCCTCACCTTGGAACCGGAAGACTTGGTGGCCTGCCAGACCTGCCAGATCACACAGGGAGGTGATGGCAGAGCTGGAATTTGGATGCATTCCCTCACTCCCTGATTACTGCTCATTCCAACGTATGTTCCCACCCATCCCCAGTCATGGGCCTGATACGCGCGCGCACACACACACACACACACACACACACACCACACACACACACACACCACACACACACACACACACACACACACACACACACACACTCAACTCTGAGGCAGTTACGCTCCAGTCTTACAGTTCCCTGCAGAGTGCTTGCCAAGGACTCTTCCATAACTGTCCTCTTTTTAACCTTGCCTGCTGTATTGCCTTTTCCCTATGAAATGCATATGAACACCCTTCTGCCCTGTGAGGAACCTGAGATTCAAGGAAGGGATTTTTTTTCTCAAGGTCAAGTATTAAAACCAGAACTCAAGCACTCTCGGGAAAGCCCTCCCTGCCCGGGAATTCCTTGGTCCACGCTGCCACACTGGGACCTGTGTCTGGTCTTAGAGTGGCCGAGATGTGGTTTTGAGAGGTTTGAACTCCTCAGAGTCTTCATCTTTCCATCACGTTCCTTTACTTCAGCCATGTTGCTCAGGGTGGTTTGGATCCTGCCTCTGCCAGCTAGTCATTGTGCAGCTTTAGGCACGTTACTTAGCTCTCTGGGCCCCTGGCTTCTCCTGTGTGGAGTATGGGTAATGACATCCCTTAATTCGTCGAGATGGGAGCAGGAAGACGTGAGCTACAACATGAAAGCACGTGAAACAGAGCCTGGCACGTGGGGAGCGCTTCCAAAGTGCATTGCCATCACTATCGCTTATCAGACTGTTATTATGAAGCACTGGATCTTAAAATAGTGAATAAGGGCCGGTGAGATGGCCCAGCAGGTAAAGGTTCTTGTTGCCAAGCCCGATGACCTGAGTTCAATTCCCAGCATTCATGTGATGGAAAGAGATGCCCCATTTCCATAGGCTGTCTGGCTTGTATGATATGTACATGCACACACAATTAACCACATACAAATAGATGTAATAAAAAAAATACAGAATATGCTAAGACAAAGATGTGGAAGACATCTGGAGGCATTGTATGGAAGCCATACATAACCAGCATTTAACAGTGTGGTAGATTCCGTAACAGATACATGTGACTGTGACTTGTCCAATGGATTGGCCGAGCTGGGGCTGGAACCTACCTTCCCTGAGACTATTTCTGTTCCTCCTCATTGTTTAGAATTTGCCTCTGCACTGAACATGTAGGCGTGATCTGAAGTCTTTCCACATGGCACCGAAAAGAGGTTCCTGAGGCCATGGCTGCCCCAGCCGAGGATGTTACTAATGTGGAGATAGCCAATAAACATTCACCATATGAGTCAATGAATCAAAAGTGTTAGGGAGAAGCCTGCCAACTTTCTCCTCAGCTCTCACCTCCTCCATGTGGAGGCATGAAGCAGTGGCAGGGCAAGAGGTCTACAGGAGCCCTGGGGGACAGCTGCCCACCGTTCTTCATGCTCAAAATGACGGCTAATTTGGGAGCATCACTCCTGCCTCATTCTCACCACAGCAGCTTCCTGCCCCCTCAAGGGAACTTCCAGCTCAGTCTATTCCGTCACTTTCTTTATAAGATTTATTTTATTATATTTAATCGTGTATCTGTGTGTTTGTATGGGGGTATGCACATGTGTATGCAGGCTCCCGTGGAAGCCAAAGGCATCAGATCCCTTGGAGCTGGAATTATTGGCAGTTGTGAGGCACCCAATGTGGATGCTGGGAACTGAACTCCGGTCATCTGCAAGAGCAGCCAGTGCTCTTAACCCTCTGAGTAATCTCTTTAGCCCATTCCATCACTTACACAATTGCATTATTTGTATTTGTCCAACTCTGTGGAGAAGACAGATCAGCCATAGTTCCTACCCATGAATCTGTGATTCTAGCAGAAAAGAACACACCAGGACAAATGACTATTTTTCAATGCAGAAGGAAATTGGGGCCCCAAGAAAGGGACAGCCAATGATAACTAGACTCGAGGTAAGAGCTCTCCCAGATGGTGTGGTAGGCTGCGTAATGGCATCAAGGCTAGCCACTTCCTAATCCCTGGTGCTGTGAGTCTTACTTTATGTGGCAATAGGGTCTTCATAGGCATGATTAAGTTAGGAATCTTAATATGGGGAGATATATTAAAGCCCCATATCAGCTTTTCTGGGTTCAAATCCTGGCCTAACCACTGCCCATCAATGTGCCTTTGGTCCGCTTATCTCTGTGGGCTCCAGTTCTCTCATGGGTAGAAGAACAATTGTATTGATTCCTCTCTGGGAACACTGGTATTTGATTCTTCCTTCCTGGGCATTGGGGGGTCTGCATTTCCTGCCTTCTTGCAGTAAGGCTGCACCATGTGGCCGGTTCTGGCCAATGAACTATGAGCAGTATGAAACACACATACACACACACACACACACACACACACACACACACACACACACACAGAACCTGAACCTCACATTCACTAGCTCCCTATAGCTGTCCTGACACATGCCACAAATGTTCTTTGACTCAAGAACATGATGAAAGTCTGTGTCCCTTCCAACACCCTTCAGAACTCTAAGCATCATGTGACCAAACAAACAGTAAACAGGATGGAGAGAGGAGAGACTTGCAAGGGTCCCTGGGAGCAGTACGGAGCACATGGGGCACAGGGTGTAGTCACAGAACGTTGACTCATGGCTCCCAAAACAACAGCTGGTATGCATGGATGAACTTGATTGTTAAAATACTTTTTTTCTTTTCATTTTTTTATTAAGAAATTTTCTACTCACCCTACATACCACCCACAGATCCCACCTCCTCCCTCCCTCACCCCCCAGCCCCCCTCCCAAGCCACCCCACATCCCTACATCCTCCAAATCAAGGTCTCCCATGGGGAGTCAGCAGAGCCCGGCACATCCACCCGAGGCAGGTCCAAGCTCCTCCCCGCTGCACCAAGGCTGTGCAAGGTCCCACACCGTAGGCACCGGGCTCCCAAAAGCCTGCCCATGCACCAGGGATGGATCCCGATCCCCCACACGGTTGTCCCCCAAACAGTTTGGGCTAAACAACTGTCTCCCGTATCCAGAGGGCCTAGTCCAGTCCCATGGGGGCTGGTTGGTAAAATACTTAATAGATAGTTCAGTGATAGTGGGTTCCCAGCCAACATTTCTTTTTAGAATAAATGTGGAGTGTTGCTTTTTTTTTTCTTTAAGTAGGTTGTTTTAAAGAAAAACTATTGGCTTAACTAATAGGTGGCTTGTGGATACAGTAATAAAGAAGGACCCCACAGGCTAAAACATTAGGCAACTTCCTTGGCATACTGAAAAGAATATGGGCCTTGGGCCCAGATAGGCCACAGTTTGGTTCCAGATCCCCTACTTGCCAGCAGAGTGACCTCATTCTCAGACTCACTGGGTTGTTTCCTTATGACTTTTAAAGAGTCACCATGTTGACCTTGAAGGGCGATGTGAGGGCCAGGACTCACTTTACCCCTTGTGACCTTGGTTGAGTTCCTCCTTAACTTTGTTATTTGGTCCAGCCTGGAGATTGGAGGGCCCAACCCACAGAGCCCAGCAGAACCAGCTTCTTGGGTTTTAGAAGCTCCAGGCTAGTACAGCAACTGATGCTCTGAGACCCACAATCCATGAGGCAAGCGGCAGACACAGGACAGAGACGGCCCAGAGGGGAGGCAGGGAATGAGACTGATCTTGAGCTGAGTGAGATTGCAACCAGCAGAAGGGAAGGAAAGCGCACTACCCAGCTGCCTCACCCTGAGCCTCAGTTTCCTCTTTAGTAACAAGAAGAATACCGCCTACCTTTTGCTGTGTTGCTGGATTAAGTGGGATAAAGCAGAGGAAGCACCTCCCACAGTACCAGGTTCATATTAGGCTAAATGGAGGCAATTACTTTACATTGTGCAGGATGATGAAGCCTTGGTGGGTGGCCTCCTTCTAGAGAGGAACAGTCTTCCTCCCTGTGACTCACCTCCAGGGCACTGCCCACAGGCAAGGGTGTCCCAGGCTCCTGGGCAGGTTGGAACCACAAAGGAGATCATCCCGAGCTCCCTCTTCCCACACCCATGTTGCAAACCTCTTGGCCCTTACAAGAAGGAACGCAATTTCTCCCACATCAGAACTGGGTCTCAGGTCCAGATCCCCACTATCTAAGGAGATGGACTATGCCGGAGTCAGCCGCATCCTCAAGAGCTGAGCGGCTACCTAATAAGAAGAGACAGAAGACCAGAATTTAAGTCAGCCTGGGAACCACATCCCAAACAATTTACCTCTAGACCTTAGAGTCCTGAGACCAAGAAAATGGTGGGATAACCATAAAACAAAATCAATCAATATGCCACAAGCTGGGTAAGTGGTGGGCTCCTATAGCCCAAGCTGCTTAGGAGACAGAGGTAGGAGTTTAATGCCACCAGCCTGGGCACCATAACCAAAACCTATCTCCAAAATGAAACAAAACAGTCAAGCAAACAAACCTCACCAGGGTGACAGACTAAACAGTGCAGACACTGATGAGGTCCTGGTTGTCCCTTACTGGACCAGATGTTAATTCTTTGCTTGCTGAGCTCTCCAGGAAGCCTAGGAGGGACCAGCACAATTAGATCTAGAGAGGACCACACAGGTACCCAGAAGTCACTCACATCAAATTAGGAGCTGGAGGCAGATGTGCTGTGTCAACTCCACGCCCCGTCTGCCAAGTTCCACCTTCTATCCTCCTAGCTCCCATCCGTTGCTTGGGACATGGCTGGAACCTAGTGCCCCCAACCCAGTGTACCTTCCTCCTGCTAACCGGCCAGGTTGGAAGCCGGCACTTCACTCCCTAGAAGAGGAACAAGAGTCAGTGTGAGAAGAGAACAAAAATCCTAGGGGCTGGAGTGGATGGCGCAGTGAGGGCAAGCCTGTATTTTCTATGGTAAAAATGACTCTCCGCTGGGCTCCCACCTGTCCTGAGTGCTGACACATGCTGGCTTCACCTCCAAGTTAAATGTAGATTCTCTGGGGCCCTGTCCCTGACTGAGTCCTGTGGTTAAAAGACAAACAAAAGCAACAAGAAGCAGCTTGTCAAAACCTATAATGTAGACACCATAAACTTCACCTAAATGCACAAGACTGATTCTAGTGCATTTATGGGTTGTGTGAGCCATCACTACAGAGCAGTTTTAGGACATTCTCCATCATCCCTCATCAATCCCCTCTTCCCTTTGCAGTCGGCTCCACTGACATCTGTGTCTACGCAATTACTTCCTCTGAACATGTCATGTAATCAGGACTTCACACTATGTGGTGGTCACTTGTGCCTGGCTCTCTAGGATAATTTTGTTGAGGATTACCTATGTCTAAGCATGTATAAGTATTTCAATCCTTACTTCATTTGTTTTGTAACCCCAGCACCCTGCCAACACCAGGCACGTAGTAGGTAGTCAGTAGGAAGCCAAGGAATCACTTTTGAGAGATCAGATGCCCTTCCACAATGAGAGCCAAAACTTCCTAGTCACGCTAGGCGGCTGGGGGCTGGGTGCTGATCCTCAGGCCTCCTGCCAATGACTCCAGCTTCCATTTGTTTATATACCCCTGACTGGCAGCAACTGATCTGCTGGTCCCTGAGCCTCAGAGGTGCACCTCAGCCTCAAGTCCCCTTGTTCTGATCTGTTCTGACCCCCTCTCCTCCTGACTAAAGCCACACTGACTTCTTACTCCCGGAGTCCTCCTCCTTCATCAGTCCTGAATGGCTGAATAACACTTAAGATTCTGTGTAAAGTGGCTGTGGAGGCTCACGCCTACAATCCTGGCGTTCTGAAGGCTGGGGCAGGAGAAAGTCCAGGAGTTCCAGGCAAGCCTGAGCTATATAGAATGAGACACTGTGTCAGTAAAGAATGAGATGGCCTGAGAAGCCAGACATCCACCCTAAAAGGTAAGAATTCACATTTGCTGGCTTGCCTTTGGCAACTCCACAGTCAGTGGAGGTACAAGACCTGGGCTCTGTCTCAAACTTTCTCAATGACCCCAAGTAAGACTCCTTCCCACCAGGCTAGGCAGCAGTGGTGCACACCTTTAATCCCAGCACTCAGGAGGCGGAGGCAGAGGTAGGTGGATCTCTACAGCCCAGTCTACAGAGTGAGTTCTAGGAGAAATAGAGAAACCTTGTTTCAAAAGAAAAAAAAAAAAACAAAAAAACAAAAAACTTGGCCATAGTGATGCACGCTTATACTATCAGCACTGAGAAGGCAGAGATGGGGCCTCCCTGAGGTTTGCTGACCAGCCAGACTAGGCTAGTCAGAGAGCTCCAGGTCCCAATGAGAGACCTTGTCTCAAAAAATAAGGTGGATGTCACTTCTGAAAAATAACACTCCAAGTTGCCCTCCGAACTCCACATGCAAGTGTACATACATGCACTGCACACCTGCAAACCCACACACTAAAAATACAATGGCAAAATAAACCCCCTTTACTCTGCTTGAAAATGTATTTTATATTCTCTGGTCCCTAGGAGAGGAACTGTAGGCTGTATGATAAAAATACGTATTCGGCTTTTTTTATTTTTTAAGGTTTTGAGACAGGCTTTCATGTAGCCCAGACTGGCTTCAAACTCACTGTGTAGTCTAGGGTAATCATGAACTCCTGCTCCTCCTGTTTCTGTCTCCCACTGGGATTCCAGGTGTGTCCTACACAGCCATTTATATTTAGCTTTTTGAGAAACTAGCAAATTGTCTTCAATGGTAGCTGTACTATTTAGAACCACCAACAATGAATGACATTCCTAATTTCTTCATACCATCTCCAGGATGCTTAGTGTTGTCAATTTGACAAAACCTAGAATCATCTGGGAGACAGGCCTCCAACTGCTTAACTGAAATAGGAAGACCTGCTGCCTACTGTGGGTGGCACCATTCCCCAGACGGACCCTGTGCGGCTTGAGTGGAGAACAGGAGCTGAGCAGAAGCCTGCACTCATCACGCTTTGCTTCCTGAGTGTGGACAAAGTATGACTAGCTGCTTCTTGGCCCCTTGACCCTCCCACCAGCCCCATGACAGACTGTACCCTTCAATCATGAGCCCAAATAAACTTCCTTAAATTGACATTTGTCAGAGGAGTTTTACTACATAAACAGGAAAAGAAATGAAGACGCTCTCTAACACTTCAGATTTTCCACATTTTTATGTTGCTTATCCTCGGAGGTATCAAGCACCAGCTAACTGTAAGAGTTTTGTTGGCTGTGGTGGTGGTATTGATTTAGTTGCCAACTGCAGTTTTGATGTACATTTCCTTAGTGACCAGTGAGGTTGAGTATGTTTTCATGTGCCCGTTGGCCATTTATATATCTTCTTTGGAAGTATGCCTGTCCAAGCCCTTAGTCCATTTTTAATCTGCTTGTTGGAGTGTTGTTGTTGTTGTTGTTGTTCAGTTTTAGGGGTTCTTCATATGCCCATATCAGATATATTTTAAGTATCGTCTCCCATCCTGAGCGGTATCTGCCAACCTAGGAACATCCTCTGCAGGACAGAAGCTCTGAATTTTGAGAAAGCCCATTTTGTGGGTTTTTGTTGTTGCTGTTGCTTATGCTTCTGGTATCATGTTTAAGAAATCATTCCCAAACCCAAGGACACACATACTTCCTCATATATTTTCCTGTTTTTTTACAGCTTTGTCTCTGACGCTGAGGTGTTTGGTGGACTCTGGATTAATTTTTCCATGTAATGTAAGATAAGGGCTCAGTTCATTCCTATGCTTGTGGGCATGCAGCTCCCAGCACCGTGTGTTAAAAAGGCTGTTCTTTACCTGGATGGTCTTGATTCTCTTGTCAAAAATCAACTGAAGCCTGAGACTGTAAAAATAGCTTAGTGGTTAAGATTGAATACTGACCCTGTGGAAGACCCAGCACCCACTCGGGAAGTTCACAACCACCTGTAACTCCAGCTCAAGAGTGTAGCAGGCTTTCTTTGCCTGCCAACCAGCTCCCAAATCATGTCATGAAGACTTATTATTAGTTATGGATGCTCAGTCTTATCTTGTGCTTGTCCCGCTAGCTCTTATAACTTAATTTAACCTGTTTCTCTTCATCTACATTTTGCCTCGGAGCTTTTTACCTTTCATTCTGTACGTCCTACTTTTCCTGCCTCTTCTGTGTCAGGCTGGCAACCACTTAACTGGCTGACCCCAGGCATCTCCTTTTCTGTCTCCTTCATTCTCTCTTCTCCCAAGCCCAGATTCCTCCTCCTACTTATTCTCTCTGCCTACCAGTCCCACCTATCCCTCTGCTGCCTAACTATTGGCCGTTTAGATTTTTATTAGACCAATCAGGTGCCTTAAGCAGGCAACACAACACATCTTTACATCATTAAACAAATGCAGCGTAAACAAATGTAACACACCTTTAATCCCAGCACTCGGGAGGCAGAGCCAGGCAGATCTCTGTGAGTTGGAGGCAAGATCCAGGACAAACACCAAAGCTACACAGAGAAACCCTGTCTCAAAAAAACAAAAAACAAAACAAAAAAAACAAACAAAAAACAAAAACAAACAAACAAAGAAAACCACTGAGGCTGATGTGGTGGCACAAGCCTGTCCTCAAGCTGCTTGTGAAACTCAAACAGACTGCTTGAGCTTAGGAGGTTGAGGCTAGCCTGGGCAGCACAGTGAAATCTTGTACCAAAAAAAAAAAATTAAATTAACCGAGTCTCTGGGAGTGTGGCTCAGTGGTGTTGCACAAGGCTCTAGTCTGAGCTCTAGTACCATATACATACATGCATCCCCATATATGTATGTGTATGTATGCTTACATATATGTGTGTATATATGTAGCTATACCTATACATAGATAGTTGATGTATGTATAGCTTTATTTCTGAACTCTGAATCTATTCCACTGATCTCTAAATGCCTATTAGCCTATCTCATTGCTCAGTATGCCAGAACCATAATATTTTGGTTGCTGTGGCTTTATAACAGGTTCTGAAATTGGGACCAGTAAGTCCCCAGTCTGCTTCCTCTTAAACATAGTTTTGACCAGTCTGTATTCTGGAAATTCTATATGAATTTTAACTTGAGTCTTTCCATTTCTTCAAAGGGACTGCAATGGCTTGAATCTGAAATGTCCACCACAGGCCCATGTTTTGAGAACTTGGGACATGGTGCTGAGTGCTGTGAGGCCTTTAGGAGGCGATGCCTGGCAGGCAGAGGAGGTCGATGAGGGCAGGTCTCGGAGGCAGCACCTGCCTCAGCTTCCTCCCTGCATCTCTGCTTCATGTCTGTGCCATGTGCTCATCTCCACTTTATGCTCCACCACCGTGTGCTCCCCACGCCTTCCCACTGTGACAGACTAAACCTCCAAAGCAGTGAAATAAAACAAGATTTCTTCTGCACTTGGGTTTTTTTTTTAACTCTACTCTTTGGGGGGCCCACCACCCAGCTCCCAAATAATCACACAGAAGCTTATTCTTTCTTATGAATAAATGCCCGGCCTTAGCTTGGCTTATTTCTAGCCAGCTTTTCTTGACTTAAATTATCCCATCTACCTTCTGCCTCTGGGATTTTACCTTTTTCTGTTTCTGTCTATCTTTTTTTTCCTTCTTATTCCATGTCCAACAGTGTGGCTAGCCCCCGACATCCTCTTCTCCTCCTTTTCTCCCTCCTCTCTTTTACATTCTTCTCCTCCTATTTATTCTATCTGCCTGCCAGCCCCACCTGTCCTTTTTCCTACCTCACTATTGGCTGTCCAGCTCTTTATTAGACCAATCAGGTGTTTTAGACAGGCAAAGTAACACAGCTTCACACAGTTAAACAAATGTAACATAAAAGAATGCAACACAGCTGGGCAGCAGTGGTGCACACATTTTATCCCAGCACTCAGGAGGCAGAGCCAGGCAGATCTCTGTGAGTTTGAGGCCAGCCTGGTCTATAGAATGAGATTCAGGACAGGCACCAAAACTACACAGAGAAACCCTGTCTCAAAAAAAAAAAAAAAGAATGCAACACATCTTTGCATTATTAAACAAGTATTCCACAGCATAAAAGAACGTAGCACATCTTCAACTAATATTGCACAACGTTTCTTCCCTTAAGTTGTCACAACAATAAGAAAAGCAACTAATGTTGAAAACTGTTACCAGGAGTGGGGTTTGTTGTCATAAACCTGACCACATGCCCCAAGGCCTTAGAACTGAGTACTGTGGAAATATCTGAAGATGTGTACTAGAGAAACCTTAGAATACTGTTAGCTCCACCACATGGGTGATTCTGGTGGGAGTTCAGAAAACCAAAATGCCTGTAGGAATGTAGACAGTAAAGAGCTTCCTCACAAGATCACAGAGAGGAATGAAGAAACTGTTGGGGATTGAACTGGAGATCGTATGTGTAACATTGTGTGGAGGATGGGTTATCACAATGTTCTAAAACTGATTATGAGATGAGTGCACCCATCAGTGAATATACTAAAAACCACTAAACTGTATACATTAAAAGAGTGAATTGGAGGTATGTGAATTAGCACTCAATGTGGCTGTGGTTTTTAAAGCAAATTTTGGACTGGAAAGATGGCTCCATGGCTAAGAGTCTGTGGTGCTCTTCCAGGGAATCCAAGTTCAGTGCCCAGTACCTGTGTTCAGTTTCGGGGGATCTAGTGCCCTCTTATGGCCTCTGCAGGCACCACACACACACACACACACACACACACACACACACACACACACACCATCTTTAATGTAAGTCTTTATACCTGTCCTTGAATCATGGAGGTGTTTGATATACATGTGTTACCTTACAGAAGCTTCACCTGTGAATACCACAGCAATGGTGTGTCACGGCAGCACAGCTTTGATAAGAAAACGCATAAGGTGTGCTCTGACCAGCCAAGCTCGGGTTTCCAGGCATACTCAAGCACTTCCTGGGCACTGGCTCTACAGAGGAAGGGAGTGGCTGCTGAGGATTCAGCTATGGGTAACCTATACACCTGCTCTCTCACATGATGGAAAGGAGTGTGTTCTTCCCGCTCCCTCTCTTCTGCCCTCCCAGCATGCTCTGAGAAAACTGCATTTTTTCAGTAGTGATTCATTAACCATCCATTGTCATCACCATAACCACTGTTCTTGCGAGAAGTTACTTGTCCACAGAACCATGATCCTGTCCTACTTCCTGACCATGAATGGGGACCAGAGATGCTGTAGGACTGGGAGTAGGAAGGCTTGTTCATGCCTACAGCATACAAGAAACAGAAACCAGGGCCAACCCCAGGCTCTGCTTCCTACCCAGTCCTCTTTCCCTGTAAATCACTGATGACCAGGATATTACCTTATTGGACTAAATGGATCTCTGATACCCATGCACTTCTCAGTCTGAGGAGTGAGAGGAGCACCAGAGCAGTGGTTAGAGCCTGGTTATTGAAGGATTACAAGAAAAGGTGTACATAATATATATAGCCAGACATGGTAGAACATACTTGCAATCCCAGCACTCAGGATGCTGAAGTACGAAAGTCATGAGTCCAAAGTCAGACTGGGCTACCGAGTGTCTGAGGTCAGCCTGTGATTATCTAGAAAGATGCTGTTTCACAACCAAAACAGAGGCCTAAGGATGTAACTCAGTAGGTAGAGTGCTTGCTTAGCAGGCACATGTCCTGATTGGATCCCCAACACTGCATAAACCATGTTTGGTCATCCACACCTGTAATCCTAGCACTTGGGAAGTAGAAGCAAGAAGATCATAAGTCCAAGAACATCCTCAGCTACCTAGGAAGTTCAAGGCCAGAGCTACATGAGACCCTGCCTCAAAGAAAACTTAATATGGATAACTTGCATCCAAGTATGTTGGGAAGGAAGGAAATCCTAGTTCATACTTCAACATGGATGAACCTTGAGGACATGCTGAGTGAAATAAGACAATCAGAAAATGTTGAATGTGAGGGCTGGAGAGATGGCTCAGCAGTTAAGAGCATCTGTTGCTCTTACAGAGGACCCAGGTTCGGTTCCCAGCACCCACACAACAGCTCAGAACCATCTGTAACTCCAGTTCCATGGGATGGATCCAAATCCCTCTTCTGGCCTCCAAGGCACTGCATATCTGTGGTGTATATACATACATGAAAGCCAAACAGTCCTACACATGAAATAAAACAAATATTTTTTCTTTGAAAACTGAATGCTTGCTGTATGTCGTGGCATACATCTTTAATATCCCAGCACTCAGGAGGCAGAAGCTAATGGATCTCTGTGAGTTTGAGGCCAGCCTTGATTCACAGTGAGTTCAGGCCAACAAGGGCTACACAGTGAGACCCTGTCTCAAAAGTGGAATACTGCAGGATCCTGTTTACTTATGAGATCTAAAGTAGTGAAATTCATAGGTACTGAAATTAAAATGGTGGTTGCTAGGGTAACGGAAGGGTGGTTGCTGATAAACAGAAAGAGAGGTTATGTTTAGTTTCAGTTTCAGGAGAAGAAAGTGAATATATCTAATGCTGCTGGACTGTTCTTTTAAAGTGGTTAAGACAGTAAATGTTACGTGTTTCTGTTTTCTTTTGTTTTATGTCTTTTTGCAACACTAATTTTTTTTATTGATTCTGGGTGGGCCAGCAACATGTCTCAGTGCTTAAAAGCACTTGTAGAGTTGAATAGTGGGACTGCAGTTGAAGGTGAGAACTGACTAATTAAAGTTCTCCTCTATGTGTACTTTCTATTCACACACTCACACACCACATCACAAATACAAAATAATAATAAATATTTTAAATAAAGTATGTCTGGCACTTGGGACTACGACAGTGACTTGTCATCCAGTTTTAAGATGACGGGTGGGTGTGGTGACCTGGGAGCCAGAACCCCTTATCATTAGTGGCCCATTTAGACCCCCCAGTAAGCCAAGATCCTCGCTTACAGAAGTCCCTGCTCTTTTCCCAGCACTTGAACTCACAACCCAGGAGTGAAACAACTTGGCCTGGCTCCTGCCATTCTCCCCTCTCCCGGAAAGTGCTCCCGTCCAGTGCTCCTCCCTTCTGTAACTCGCTCCCTAAACGCCATCTTCCTCATCCCTCACAGTCCAAGGCAAAGCTTTTCTCATCTTCCCACCCACCACTGACACTGGTTCTCCTGCTTCTGAGAACAGTAGTCCTTCGCTCTGGAGTCAGGGTTTTAGGCCCCCAAGAGCATACAAGTTCCAGAGGGCTGAATGCGTGCATGCACAGAGGTGCTTGGCCTACTGCAAGCGTGTCTGGATGGAGGGGCTAAACGTTCCCACCGGTCAACAGACCCTTCCGTCACACCCCCTTCACATCAGCCACAGAACGCAGAGTCCTCCTCACGGTCTGCTGCTGCTAACTCTCCTCTCAGCACTGGACGCTCCCCCAAGAACAGTGACAGTCCTGACTTCTCTGTACCCATGGGACTCATAACGAGATTTTACAGGAGCTTGGGACAAAACTATGTTGGACTAAACTAAGTTTGACTATTTAAAAAGGTATTTACCTTCTAAAATATTAATCACATCATTTATAGGTGAGAACCAGAAATAGCTTAAATGTCCAACAACAAAGAAATGCCTGAGTTAATTATAAAGACGGCGAATGAAGCATCTTGTGGACATCAAAAGAAAGAATATGAGCAATGAGTAACAAGATAGAAAACTTATGAAGTGAAGTTAAGCAGAGAAAGTGGGTCATGGAAATGTCTACATATGTGGATGGGAGCTGTAATTATCGGTGTGTATTGCATGCTAAGCACTTTATAAACATTATCCCATGTAATTCTTATGGCTTTGGAATTAGGTCTGAACACCTCACTCACACATTTAAAAAGACAGATTTGTAGCAGGTAAGTCACACGCTCTAATTGGTATGAGATACAAGCATGACTCTAACCCAGGTAGTCTATGCCCAGACTTCTGCGCTCCCTGATGTCATCATGGCCACAAAATCAACTCTATAGGGAAAGCAATATTCAGTGAGACAAAAGCTGAAAGCTAGAGAACCAGGCAGTGGGGGATGGGCACAGTGTTAATTGTCTCATCAATATTGTCTGAATGGTAATTTCAGTCTTTGTGGGGGAGGAAGTATTTGAGAAAATGCTGGTGATAGTACTAGTCACCGCAGGATGGAAGAGATTCCAGAGACAGAATTCAGTTGCAAAGTATCTCTGAGAACTTGAGAAATCGATTGTTCAGTTAATGAAGACAATAAGCAAAGTGAGTTGTGAGTGTGTGGAGGATGGATGGATGGATGGATGGATGGATGGATGGATGAGTAGATGGGTGGATGGGTATGTGTGTGTGGATGGGTGGATTGATGGATGGATGGGTGGGTGGGTGGATGAATGGATGGGTGGATGAATGAATGGATGGATGGGTGGGTGGGTAGGTGAGTGGATGAGTGGATGGGTGGATGAATGGATGGGTAGATGAGTGAAAGGATGGATGAGTGGATGGATGGATGAGTGGGTGGATGGATGGATGAACGGATGGGTGGATGAATGGGTGGGTGGATAAGCCCTACAAACTACACAGGAAGATGCCCTGTGTTGGGGGAAATTACAGGCTGTTTCTTGGAATAGAACCCAAATCCTAAGAGTGTGTGTGTGTGTGTGTGTGTGTGTGTGTGTGTGTGTGTGTGTGTGTAGGACTTGGAAGATAGTGGGAGGAAACAAGAGCCTTTGAGAAGCTGGAAGTGTGAATGAAAGCCTTGGAGAGAGGACAGTGAGAGGAGATAGGATCCAGACGCCTGCCTTCCGGATGTTACTGTGAAAGCCTGAATTTGTCCATTCTCTCAGCTCTGACCCCTTCCAGACAGCAAAGTGTGGGTCCTAGGTGGAGATCTTCAAAACGCTCACAGAGTTCAGCCTGGCAGCTCCATAGCTCCAGCGCATCCCACCCACTCTGCCTCTGGGTCTGTCCTCACTCCCTTCACCTGGCAGGCTCTGGCTTCTGGCAGACACCTTATCATCTGGCAACCCTACCCCTACAGTCTCATTTCACCCACCCCAAGACACAGTGTGGGTGGGTTCTTCCGGGATCTCCACTGTATTATGCCTGCAGACCCTGAGTCTGGGTGAGGGAGTGAATGTTGCCTACATTCTCATCCTTAAGGAGCTGAGCCAAGACCCCAGAAAGGTTCAGTCTCTAAGTTTGCTCTTAAATCCTCATCTAGGTCCATTCTACTACAACGGACCATCACAGCCTGACATGCACAAAGAGCGGAAACTCAATGGTTCACACTTCTGAAAGCTGAAAAGCCAAGACCAAGAGGTTACATCTGACCACGGTGTTCCTGACACGTTGGAAGATACCCTGTGAATGACAGAGGGGGGCAGACTATGTCTTTTCATAAGGAACCCATTTGTGAGGGCAGAGCCACCATATCCTAAACTTCCATCTCCACCACACTGGGGACCAAGACCACACCATCCCTCATTTTCCACACAGGTCAGATGAGATTAGGACCCAGCTCTCTGCCCTCTTGGAAGCGGCTTTAGGAGCTATTGAAATGATAGCTGTGGGCCCCTTTTATAGGAGATCAAGACTTGATGGGAAAAGATCCCACTTAGGTTCAAGACACTACTCCACAGCTTATTTCCCAGGTGACCATGAAAATGTTCATATCCCCACATCTGTTTTCTCACCTACTAGGTGAGGGTGACAGCACTCACCAGTGAGGATTCAGAGAGCATATCCCAGGGTCTTCTGCTCTCCTGAGCAGGTAGCTTTGGTAATAGAAGCTCTCCACAATGGCAGAATGCTATACCCAGGAGCCCACTGAGCACAGAGTGGTGTGTGTGTGTGTGTGTGTGTGTGTGTCTGCGTGTGTCTGCGTGTGTCTGCGTGTGTGTGTGTGTGTGTGTGTGTGTGTGTGTCTGTGTCTGTGTCTGTGTCTGTGTGTCTATGTGATTGTTTTTTAAACAAATAACCAAAGCGAAGGAAGATATAGAGTCAAAGCCAAATTGGTATCAGGGAATGTGGTTTACATGGAAATGAGAAAATTCTGAATAAACAAACCTGGCCAAGGCAGGTGTGAAAAGTCAGCCCCTGCAGCACTGGTATTTTTAGCAGCCATTTTGCCTGCCACTCTCCCTTCATTTCCCTAACTCCCCGTGGGAACAGGCTTTGAAGATTTGACTGCCGATCTCAAACAAATCCTCATCAAGGCCATAACCATGCTCCCCATTCACGTTTCTCCATTTAGTGGGCGTTTGCTCAGCACATGTGCACTGTGGCAAGTGCTGGGGAGATGGTGGTCACCTCATCCCATTCCTTGCGTCAAACAGCTTCTGATCTAGTTCAGACAAATTGGCCTCCAGTTATAAAGAGAGCAGCAGCTGTCCTGAATAGGGCATAGGGCAGTATCTGTTAAAAGGAGGATCAGAGGGGTGAGGGTGGGCCAGGGTCACGGCAGAAAAAAAGCAATAGAAATCTTTGGAGAAAGAAAAGGAAGGAAAATTCCAGGAGATGGGGAGAGCCTTGGTGGAGGATGGGAGATGGGGAGAGACTTGGTGGAGGACGGGAGATGGGGAGAGCCTGGTGGAGGATGGGAGATGGGGAGAGACTTGGTGGAGGACGGGAGATGGGGAGGGCCTGGTGGAGGACCAGAGATGGGGAGAGCCTTGGTGGAAGATGGGAGATGGGGAGAGACTTGGTGGAGGACGGGAGATGGGGGGAGCCTTGGTGGAGGATGGGAGATAGGGAGAGCCTTGGTGGAGGATGGGAGATGGGGAGAGCCTTGGTGGAGGACGGGAGATGGGGAGAGCCTGGTGGAGGATGGGAGATGGGGAGAGCCTGGTGGAGGATGGGAGATGGGGAGAGCCTGGTGGAGGATGGGAGATGGGGAGAGCCTTGGTGGAGGATGGGAGATGGGGAGAGACTTGGTGGAGGATGGGAGATGGGGAGAGCCTGGTGGAGGATGGGAGATGGGGAGAGCCTTGGTGGAGGATGGGAGATGGGGAGAGACTTGGTGGAGGATGGAAGATGGGGAAAGCCTAGTGGAGGACGGGAGCCAGGGAGAGACTTGGTGGAAGATGGGAGATGGGGGGAGCCTGGTGGAGGATGGGAGATGGGGAGAGCCTTGGTGGAAGATGGGAGATGGGGAGGGCCTGGTGGAGGAACATTGATGGGGAGGGCCTTGGTGACAGGGAGAGCCTTGGTGGAGGACGGGAGACAGGGAGAGCCTTGGTGGAAGATGGGAGATGGGGAGAGCCTTGGTGGAGGATGGGAGATGGGGAGAGCCTTGGTGGAGGAACATTGTTGAGAGAGAGGAACGTGCTGAGAGAGAGAACTGGACAAGGAAGGGCGGCCACCATCCGGCTTTGTGGGCTTGGCTTTGTGCACATGAGCGTAAGATTCGGTACCAGTTCCATGTCTAGCTTGCTGCTTATTATCCCTGCAATATCATTTCTATCTGTTCCATCAAGGCTCAGAGAAGGAAGGAGACAAATCCGAGGTTGTTAACCTTGACTTTGGGGTCCTGGCCCATCAAACAGATCTGTCCCCATCTGACGCCCTAGGATGCTTATCAAGTTGAAGTTTTCTCAAGGGACCTTGGGCAAATTGCAGACGTAGTGTGAACATGTTAAGGCTGTAATGGAACTTAGATGAAGTTTAGGCTGAATGCCATAGAGTCAAATAACTAATAAACCTAATCTCAGTATAGAGGCCTTTGAATAAAATCAGTATTTGAAAATAAACAACAAAATCTAACACTACAGCCTTTGCTCCTCCTACTCCAGAAAAGACGACCCTGTCTGCCCCATGTGTTTTAAGACTGTGAAGATACAGATGGTGTGGTGATCATGCCTGGAACCCCAGAACTCAGGAAAAACTGAAGCAGGAGGATCTACAGTGGGAGACCTACCTGGGTTATAGCATGACTTCTAGGCCAGCCTGGGCTACATAGAGAAACTACCCAGTTGCTTTCTAAAACCCACCTGAAATTTGGCAATATCTACTGCAGATTTAAAATATTAGCCTAGAAAGATGACTTAGCTAGCATCTCCTTCAGAGGACCCAAGTTCAGTTCCCAGCACCCATGACAGGTAGCTCACTCCACTCCAATTCCAGGAGATCTGCTGCCCTCTTCTGACTTCTGAGCGCAACTACACTCACCTACCCATACAGATATAGACAGACAGACAGACAGATAGATAGATAGATAGATAGATAGATAGATAGATAGATAGATAGATAGATAAATAGATAGACAGACAGATATAGATATAGATATGGATATGGATATGGATATGGATATATTCATATTCAAACTTTATTATTTTATGAGTGTTTTGCCTGCATGTATGTCTGTGCGCCATATGTAATCCTGATACCCGAGGAAGCCAGAAGTAGATGTTGGATCCCCTGGGACTAGAGTCACAGATAGTTGTGAGCTGTCATGTGGGTGTGAAGAATTGAGCCCATGTCCAGAGTTCTTAACTGCTGAGCCATCTCTCCAGCCCCTATACTCAAATTTTAAAAGTAATAAAAAAAAAAAAAAAAACCACCTCTATTGAAATGTTTATACCAGGCCAGCATGACAGCTTCGCAGGAAAGGGCACTTGCTGCCAAGTCTGACCACTTGAGTTCTAGCTCGTGAACACACACAGTGGAAGGAGAGAACAGACTTGGCAAAATAATGTCTGACCTACACATGTGCACTGTGACACACGCACACACACACACACACACACACACAATCAAAGTAATATGCTTATACCTATGGCCTAGTGATCCCATTTCTGGGACTCATCTAAACAATGTACATTACAACTACTCATGTACACATACACACTGTTTATACTATTTGTTTTATACATGTTTGCAATGTCAAAATGTTTAATCAAATTAAAAATATAGATCAAGGGGTTGCTGCTGGAGCTCCTACCCAAGCTTCCTCTCTGTGAGTGTCAGGTGTTACTGAAGGGTATTTTACCTGTAGTCTGTCTCTGTACCTCCCTCTATTGAACTAAAAAAAATAGTATTATTTAAAATACATGATATAACAGTACACACAGTTAATCCCAACACTCGGGAGGCAGAGGCAGACAGATCTCTATGAGTTCTAGCCCAGTCTGGCCTATATAGTGAGCTCCAAGCCCGACAAGGGCTACAGAGTGTCTAATCATCATCACCATCATCATTATCACCATCATCATTATCATATGTTGTGAAATCCTGGTGCCTACAAGGCCCCTGTCTACTCTGCCTGTTAACTCAATTCATCCAGACCATTGTTCAGCACACCACATGGACCCCCATGAATAATATCTCTGATACAGTCCTTCACTCAGATCACCAACTGACTATCCAATACAGGATGAAGAAGGGAGAGAGCTGAGCCCCAGGGATGCCCCAACTTCAGCAAGAAATAACCAGCAGTAAAGCTGAAACCCATAAGCCCCTTGGGCTCTAATCCCCATTCCATACAGTATATTAAACATCTAAGCGGGCCACTTAAACAGAATGAGGTCTGTAGCCAAGCAGCTGGAATGCCTTACTTATCGCCATCAGTTCTAAATCTGTTCAAGTCTCATCATATAAGGCAAATGAAGTGACCAGGCAGGCTTTGGAGCTCCCAGTGTTCCCAGGCCTTCGAGAGTCAAGATCTTCACTCCTTAGGCTTCTGCAGCTTCTGTGGCCCAGGCCAAGCCCAGGCCCAGAACCCAGGCCTTTAGCCCAGACTCTGCTTGTCAGGGATGATTTAGCAGGTGGGAGCCACACTCAGCTCCAACGGGGCACAGCACAGGCTTCTGCTGCCAGCTCTGAGGGTCCTCCACCCTTTGAGACTCGCAGCTCCTGGTGCAGTGTGGGTGTCTGTCCTGCCTGTGACAAAGAACAGACAAAGTGAAATAATTTGACTGGCAAAACACAGCCAGCCTCCTGCCTCCCAGCAGCCATGAGGCTATTCAAAGCCAGAAGATTTTCATGAGTCCCTGACATAGAGGCCACAAGGCAGCAGGGACCCTGCAGAAAGCAAGCCCTGTGCAGTCAGGTGTGAAGGCCCCACCCAGGAGATACAGACTGACAGGGAGAGCTTTGGGGAAGCAGCCCAGTATTCAGGCCTCTGTCTTCATGCAACTCTGTTTCCCCTTGGGGTTTTTTTTTTGTTGTTTTTGAAAAAGGGTCTCACTACATAGCTCTTGCTGGCATGGAAGTCACTATGTAGACCAGGCTATCCTCAAACTCATGGAGCTCTGCCCTGTCTCTGTCTCCTGGGTGCTGTTGTACCCAGCTTTTGCTACTGCCCTTGTCCCTGTGTGCAGGAAACCCTCCCAGGCCTGTCTCCCTGAAGCAAAGACCTGAGGGAGGAGTACTTGGCCCTGCTTTTCTGCCCAAGCACAGAGCAAAGGATCCTTTGCTGGGTGCTTCTTGATGCCAGGCACTGGCTAGCAGCTCCACCTCTGCCACTGGGTCACCTTCAAAGGAACCCATAAGGGAAGGACCTCTACCTCTGTTTTGCACATGAAGAGACCACAATGCCGTGGAGAATAACCAGCCTGAGTCACACAGCTGGGAAAGGGCAAAGCTGAGATTTGAACCCGGGTCTCCTAAGCACCTGAACCCTGCTCTTCCTCCTCGAATGAGCCCATTCACAATATCAAGGGCCTGCAATCACCGTTTCCCATCAGTGACCATCACTTGCCAGCTCTGTGACCCACATTCCTTCTTTTCTGTGACGCTCAACATTGCCACTTGTGATGACTGTAAAACAAAATGAGGTGGGGGGTAAGGGAGGTTGGCTGCCCAGTAACTCCACAGCCACACTTCTTCACCACCCTCAAGAACCACCACGGGGGCTGCAGAGACGGCTCAGTGGTTAAGAGTGCTGGCTGCTCTTCCAAAGGACCCAGGTTCAATTCCCAGCACCCACAGGGCAGCTCACAACTGTCTGTAACTCCAGTTCCAGGGGATTCAATATCCTCACACAGACACACATGCAGGCAAAACATCAATGCATATAAAAAATTCTTTTAATTAAAAAAAAAAAAGTATCAATCAGGTGGTGGTGGTACACGTCTTTAACCCCAGCACTTGGGAGGCAGAGGCAGGTGGATCTCTGTGAGTTCCAGAGCAGCCTGGTCTACAGTGAGTTCCAGGACAGCCAAGGATACACAGAGAAACCCTGTCTCAAAAAGAAAGAAAGAAAGAAAGAAAGAAAGAAAGAAAGAAAGAAAGAAAGAAAGAAAGAAAGAAAGTAAAATTTTTTTTTTAAAAAAGCGTCACCTCTGTTCCCAGGGAAAGTGACCGGACCTGTAGAGATGGCACTCAAGCTGCTGTTCTCTCGGGACTCTGGACAATGTAAGAGCAGAATTGCACCCAGCTTGTCCTGTCTACCCAAACACTGGTCAGCTGAGAGCCAGCATGTAGTAAAGACCCCATAAATGCTGCTGGGTGAATGAACGTCTGTGGTGATTCAAAGAGCCAGGACCAAAAGACCCGACTCTGGCCCCAGCAGCAACTCGCTCGTGGCCTTGGTCTCTCACTGGCCCTGTCTGGCCTCGGTGGCCGCACTCTATAAATGACGGAAGTGAAGGGGGTTGTTCAGCAGCTTGTCTCAGCTCTGATGCTGTCACTCTGTGAAGGTTTGCAGCCAAGGCCCCTCTGTTCCTATCAAAGCTGAAGCTTTGTTATGGTCACATCTAAGGACAGACCAGGAATATCCCAAGCAAACGGCAGCTGTGGGTCCTCTGGGCTACTGAGAATCGGACAGCAGCGTTCCAGGCCACGGATTCTTCTGATCCACGAAACACAGACGCTCCTGCAGATGCAGAGCTTCAAAGTTTTCAAAGCACTCCCTCCTTTCTTTTACTCAAGCCTCAGCACGGCTCCGTGAGATGTCCCTGTGAGATCACGGGGCCCCGTACACCCTACTTACCATGAAGTGAACTGTCTGGGAGCGAACGGGAAACAGCAGCAGGGCTGAGACATGAACCCAGAACTGGGCTTCTTCCTTCCTACAGTCCACCTGTGCCCAGGCAAGGAAGAGGAGATGAGCTCACTCAAGCAAAACCCTACTCAGATGTCACAAGTGGGCCACCTGGGCAGAAGGCTGCCTGGCACAATACAGCATTTTAAAGTCAAATTTATGACAGAAGGGTGCATACCAGCTGGCCACAGAGTCAGATACGCTAGAGGCAAGAGGGCAAGCCACAGGCACTATATGCCACTTCAATGTATACCATAGGCACTGTATGTTGCTGACTTCACTGTATTCCACAGGCACACTGTATGCCACAGGTACTGTATGCCACAGGCACACTGTATGCCACAGATATTGTATGCTGCTGCACTGTATACCATAGGCACACTGCATGCTACTGACTTCACTGTATGCCACAGGTACTGTATGCTGCTGCACTGTATACCACAGGCACTGTATACCACAGGCACTGTAAGCCACTGACTCCACTGTATGCCACATACACTGCACGCCACTTCCCTCTGCCACAGGAACTGCATGCCACTGCACTGTAACAACTGGAAAAACGGCCTATAGTGATCTCGAACACTGGGATGTGCAGACACACCTTCACATAGAGAAGCAGCTGCTGCCCAAACTCCACCCACCAAACCCCAGCTGTCCGGGCAGTCCTTTCATGTGACTCCTGAGCAGCCCTCAAGGTTCTCTAACTGAAGAGGGGAAAAAGGACACAGAAGAAAGCCTTAAGGTTGATCCCCAGTTCCAACATACATATTCTGATTGGTCAAACCTGTTGCCAGGCCTCCAACTTGAAGTGATCCTCCTGTCTCTGCCTTCCGAGTGCTGTCAATATAGGCATGTGTCACCATGTCTGGCCCATAGTTGTTAAGTATCTTTACTATTACTACATGGACTGGAACAGGCTTTACAGAATATTTTAGTGCTTCTCAGTTACTCTGAGTATGGGGATATAAATTCCACAGACCTCACCATACACACAGAGCTGTAAGGTGGACACTTGGCTTTTAGTAAACACTGAGAAACTTTTATCAAAATAAAAGAGACCAAAACTTCAGTAACATCTTTAAGTGGGTTTGCATTTTATTTATCATACACAGCTTGACATATACACATACATACACACACAGATGCACATAGGTATATATACATGTGTGTATATATACACATACATGTATGTATATATATGTATATATATATATATGTATGTATGTAAGACTAAGACCTATGAATGATTTAATCAGTGGATGTTACAGTTTGAATGTGAAATTCCCCCCAGGCTCATGTATTTGAACATTTGTTCCTTAGTTTGTGGGGCTGTTTTGGAGCTTGTAGATCTTCAGGGGCTGTGGCCTTGCTAGCAAAAGCAGGTTGCTGGGAGCGGTCCATGGGTCCAGCCTGAGTGCTCCACTTCCTGGTCCTCTATGATTTGACCATTCTAGCTAAGAAGCTCCCACTGCCTGACAGTGCTGCCCAGCTGTGACGCCTCCTCCATGAGAGACTGTGTGCCCCGAAACCATGAGCCAAAGGAAGCCCTCCTCCCTTAGGCTGCTTCTGTCTGGAATCCTGTCCCAGCAACAGGGAAGAAATAGGACGGCAAGGCTTGGTATTTGCTTATTTGTTTATTTGATACGTATTTTGCTTCTGTGGAAGAACTGCTAACCTAGCCTGCTCCAACTTCTCCACTATTTGAACATAAAGCAGCTTCCTATCCGGGACCAACTGGGCTGGGGCTGTTATATTGGGGTGCTGACTAGGCAGTGGACGTTGTGCTGCCTCCCTGATGACTCCTCAATTATGGGGCCAAAAGCTCACATGGCATCTGCAGAAGCAAGCTCCTAACCTTACACTCATGGAGCCAATTGCACAGAAGCCACGTGAGCCTGTTAGACTTAAGTGGGGAGCTCACCCTACAAGGACACCCCGGTCTGCCACTAGAGACCTAAGATCAGAGAGCCTGTTTTTCTTATCCTCTGCTAGAAAATGCAGAGATGGTATGGGCCCTTGGGGAGAGTGCAACATAGCAACAGGAACATGTTAGCCTCCCGCAGTGAAGAACAAGGGCTTCGGTGGGAAATAGAGGAGAGATTAAGATGGTTGAATGAACTGACATGTACCGCTCCTAAGCCTGACACAGGTGTGTTGCTCAACAAGTGTTCAGATCTCCAGATGCAGCAGCAAAGGGAAACGCCACCCAATAGGAGAACCGTAGCTTGTTCTGAACAATAACTGTTTCTCTAATCATTTCTTATCTATGTTTTCAAACCTTTGCTCTTTCATTTCTTTATCTCTCCATTTTTATTATAAACACTCCTAATGTAAGGAACTGAGCTCAGATGGGTCAGATCTGCTGCCTAGATGATGGTACTCTCATGGTTCCAGATTGCTGACACATCCACAGAACGTTCTATCTGGCAGCCGTTCCTTTCATGTGCATAGGGAACACTCTCCAGAGCAGATTGTGTTCTGGGCCACAAAACAAGCGCCAATACATTTTATTGGTTTTTCTTCATACTAGGTTTTGATCATATTCTTTCCCTTCCTTCATCTCCTCTCAGATCCTCCCCACCATCCTAACCATCCAACTTCATATTCTCTCTCTCTCTCTCTCTCTCTCTCTCTCTCTCTCTCTCTCTCTCTCTCTCTCAAAAACAAAATCAAAACGAACAGTCCATTTTGTTGTGGCCAGCCACTGGTGAGTATGAGGCCACCACGAAGTGTGGTTGATATACCCAGTGTGATTCCTCTGAAGAGAACAGATGTTCCCTCTCCCAGCAGGTATCACTTGCACATAGCTTCCTGGGTAGGGGTGAGACTTGGTGCTCACTTCCCCTTCTCAGTGCCGGAGTCTTGTCTGACTTGAACTCTATAGGTCCTGTGCATGTTGTCACAGTCTCTGTGAGGTGATATGTGTATCAGGCCTGTTGTATCTAAAAGACAATGCTTTCGGGGATGGAAAGATGGCTCAGTGGTTAAGAGCACTGGCTGTTCTTCCAGAGATCCTAAATTCAATTCCCAGCAACCACATGATGGCTCACAACCATCCGTAATGAGATCTGGCGTCCTCTTCTGGCCTGCAAGCATGCATGTAGGCAGAACACTGTATACATAATAAATAAATAAAATCTTTTTTAAAAAAGACAATGCTTTCTTGGGGTCCTCCACCACCTCTGGTTATTACATTCTTTCTGCCTTCTCTTCTGCATAGATCCTGAGCCTTGGAGAGAGACATTTGTAAAGACATTATTTAGGGATGAGTGTCCCAAAGTCTCTCACTCTGCACACTGCTCAGTTGTGGATCTCTGTGTTAATTACCATCTACTGCAAGAAGTTTCTCCAGTGAAGGGTGAACAATGCACTGATCTATGGATATAGCACTATATCATTAGAAATCATTTTAGTGCTATGTTCCTTTAGTAGAATAATAGTAATAAGTTTTCCCTTAGGGCCTATGACCTATCTACTTTCAGGTTCTTGGCCACTTTAGCACGGGTTCTCATGGAGTGGACCTTAAATCAATTTTACAGAGTAGTTAGTTATTCCTAGAACATTTGTGCCACTATCGGGCCAGTGTGTCTTGTCTTGTAGGCAAGTCACCTCTGTAGGTCACAGGTTCATAGCTGGGTGATATCGATGATTACTTTTCTCCTCTGGTAGTGGGTATTATACCTTCCAGCATCACAAATGCTAGACAGTAAGGGTAAAGTGTGAGTTATATATAAAGGATGACTCTTTTTCCTGATTGTATCTTGTAATTGAATAAATAGTGAAGTTAATTCTGAAGCATCATGGATAAATTCTGCAGTCTCAATATGTAATACTACTCTTTCAGCATACTGAGAGTCAGTTACTATGTTGAGAGGTTCTGAAAAATCCATCAATACCAACGAATGTAGATCAACAAGAGACAGGCGAGGTAATCCTTTGCCTCGGTCTTTGGGAAACTCCCAGAGGGGCCTCAGGCAGGCCCCCACAGCAGTAAAGCTTCTATTTTGGCACCAGCTTAATTTCTTCATGTTTGATGACATGAAGTAAAGTGTCCTTCAGCAATAGAGTCTTATCATCAGGTTGTGGAAGGTAACCAATATCATGGGTAATAGCTTACTATGTTTGGAAGAGAGAATCTATGAGCTTTCTTTAACCAACAACTCCACAAGATGTAACCCATTTCTGATACTAAGGTACTTGGTAGCATAAGATCTAGTTGGGACATTCTCTCCTTCATTAAATGGTAAATCCATTTAAACTTCTTTCATATCTGTACATATTTTAGAACGCTTCTACAGTAGTAGGTTCCCATATGACTTTTCAAAAGGCCACTATGGAAATCAGTGCAAAGACTCTTCAAAAAGCTGAAAATTAAGATCTATAAGGTCCAGCCATACCATTCGTGGGCATCTTACTACAGAGATATTTGCTCACCCATGTTCACTGCTGCTCAATTCATAACATCCAGAAATTGGAAACAGCCGAGATGTCCATCAACTGGTACATTTACACAACAGAATATTCTTCAGCTCTTAAGAAAAATAAAATTGCCGGGCGGTGGTGGCGCACGCCTTTAATCCCAGCACTCGGGAGGCAGAGCCAGGCGGATCTCTGTGAGTTCGAGGCCAGCCTGGGCTACCAAGTGAGTCCCAGGAAAGGTGCAAAGCTACACAGAGAAACCCTGTCTCGAAAAACCAAAAAAAAAAAAAAAAAAAAAAAAAAAAGAAAAATAAAATTATTAAATTTGCAGGTAATGCTGGGTGGTGATGGTGCATGCCTTTAATCCCAGCACTCAGGAAGCAGAGGCAGGTGGATCTCTGTGAGTTTGAGCCAGCCTGGGCTATAGAGTGAGCTCCAGGAAAGGCTCCAAAGCTACACAGAGAAACCCTGTCTCAAAAAAACAAAAACAAAAAACAAAAAAAAGGAGGGGGAGAGAAATAGAATATATTTTATAAAAAAAAGACCTAAGGGAAACTGGAGAGGAGGATAAATGGAGAGGGGAACGAGAGGGCAGGTTAGAAGAGGAACTACGGGGAGGGACAGCTAACACTAAAGACTCCAGTATATTTTAAGGGATTGAAACCATACAAAGTATAGTCTGTGACTCCCATAGAACTAAATTAGATGCCGGTAACAAGAAGATTTACAAAACTAAAGATATCTGAGGACTAATCTGCTCCTAGATAAACCAAGGGCCAAAGAAGAAACCACAAGGAAAATTTTAAAATACTTTGGAGATGAATGGAAATGAAAATTACATACCAAAAGTTGTCCCATTTTAAATACAGCTCACTGAATGAAGTGCTTATGTGCCCTGTAAGCATAGGACCTGAGTTCAATCCCCAGGTCTCACATAAACCGCTGGTTGTGGTGGTGTGCCATCCCAGTGCCGGAAAAAACGGATTCAGAAGCACCCTGGAGCTGGCCTAATAAGTGAGCTCCAGGTACAGTGAGACCTTGTCTCAAAACACAAGGCGGACAGCAGCAGAGGAATGAGATTGATCTCTGGTCTACACACACACATACACACACACGAAAGTGAGATGCTTCGTGCGTTTATATTTACAAAATAATACAAATACCCTCTGTGCAGAAACCACAGAGTTATACCTACACTGTGTTAACATCTGTGTGAACCCTGTGTTCTTTACATGCACAAGGACACAAAGAGGAAGAAAACACAGAAGAGCAAACGCCAGGAGATGAATGACGAGTAACTGGCATGTGAGGAATGTGTTCTTTTTGGTTTGTCTCCTGTAAAGTTACAATGTTTTCATAACAGTTCTAAAATGCCTTCTTGTTGGTTTTGGCTCAGTCTCCCCTCCTGGGGATTACTGCCTGCTTTGGGTCTGTCACCAACAGCATCAGCACCTCCGTGTGGTCAGCCACAGCCCAATCAGCTTGCCTTTCAACCATTGAGAAAATGCTGACCAGCCGACATAGCGGTGAGGATGCTCCTGTTCGTCTCTTGGAGTAAATCCCCCATTTCTGCTCATGTTCAGGCCATTCAATACCATGAATGGCAGGTTCGAGAGTCCCAGTCCCCAAAGAAGGAAGACTGGAAGGTGGGTCAGCCGAGAATGTCTTAGAGGTGGAGACACTTCCACCAGCTTGGACCATCTTGGTCATTCACCAGGTAAAGCTGATGTGAATCACCTCTGACTGGCAGATGCCCCAAAGGTGACGCACACAGAAACAGGAATACGGTGGATCATCTAAGAGGGGTGAAGACCTTAAGAGGGAAAGTGACAGGAACCTGCAGGGGCTATTGTCAGGCCTGAGTGTGAGTCCTTCCATAGCTAATTGTCAGGCCCCTGCTTCCTCTACAGTCCTGGGACACCAACCCCCCCACCCCACCCTGGTGCGGTAGCTAACAGCCTTTCCCAAAACCTGTCATCTCTACCTCTGGCCATTTCCAAAGAGTTTCCCTCCCCTCCATCATTTCTCCACACAAATCTTGCATACATTTAAGACTATTGCTGGGGGCTGGAGAGATGGTTCAGAGGTTAAGAGCACTGGCTGCTCTTTCAGAGGATCCTGGTTCAATTCCCAGCACCCACATAGCAGCTCACAATTGTCTGTGAGTCCAGTTCCAGAGGATCTGACACCCTCACATCAATGTACATAAAATAAAATCAAATAAATTTTTTTTGGTTTTTTTGAGACAAGGTTTTTCTATGTAGCCTTGGCTGTAGACCAGGCTAGCCTCAAACTCAGAGAGATCTGCCTCCCTAGTGCTAGTGGGTGTGCAATCACTGCCTGGCTTAAAATTATTTTTAAAAAGACTTTATTACTATTATTCAACTGACCTGAAGCCAAATTCCAGCAGACCATTTGTCCCACTTTCTGGGGGCAGTTGGCTTGGCCAGGGTTCAGGGAACCACCCAACCCTCACCCAGGTTGAGGCCTCATTGGGGTTAAAGGGACCCCAATGTCAATCCCTCACCTTTCCTCACTCCTGGATTAGGTTCCACACTAGGAAGGCAGACTCAGTTTCCCTAACTAGCCCCCAGTGGAGACCTACCTTGCTGGTTAATGGACATGGGGTGTGTGTGTGTGTGTGTGTGTGTGTGTGTGTGTGTGGTCATACTTCCCATCCTTAACCTAGAAAAACAGAAGGGGTTCAGATATTCTCTCTTCCCCTTCAGAAAACCCTTCTGAGTCTACCCGGAGGAAGCCAAACACCCCTGCCTGCCCCGGCTTGTCTGGAATTCTTTTTTTTTCTCCTGTATTTGGTGGGATTGTGGCTGTGTGTCTGTGATTTTCTGGAGCTCTTTGAGAGTGCTGTCTGGACCCTGGGAGAAGAGGGCTGGGGAACGCACCTCATTGGGTAGAGCGCTCACCTAGCCACCTAGCCTGCAGAAGCCCTGGGTTTGACCCCAGCACCATAAACCAGGTGTAGCAGTGCATGCCTGTGACCCCAGGAATCCTCAGATAGTGAATTCGAGATCAGTCAGGGACACTTAAGACTCTGTCTCAAAGACCACAGTAAAAAGAAATTTTTAAAAGGAAGGAAAGATCAGGGGAGAGAGAAAGGTGGGAAGGGATTGTGTGAGAAGGGTCTGAATGGCAGGCCCAGCAAAGTGCACTTGACCTTGCCTGTAGCTGACTGGGAAAGAATGAGGCCGGTGGACAGCCAAGTCACCTGGGTTGTGCACAGCAGAGGATGCCCTCTGGGTAAGGCTGTTTGGAGCCTCGGATACAGGGAAAATCTGGTACCTTGTAGCCTGAGTCCCTCCCATCTTCACAGAGCAGAGGATCCGACTCCCAGCATCCTCTGGGGTAGATGGATAGACATCCATCTGCCCTGGTCTTGCCCCTCCAGGAGGTGGGAGACTGATATGGGCTGTGTGAACCCACTGACTGCCCCTTCCTGTCCCAAGTCAGGAATCAGGAGTGGCTCTGGGAGGACACCAACAGGCATAAAACTGAAGATGCCATCAACACAGACATGAACCCCAGGACTCCAGACAAAATCAAAACACAAACAAAACTCTCAAAAGACAGGCATAGACGATGGAGGTGCAGACACTACCGACCCCGACCCAGACACCACCACACCACCACCATCACCACCCACCCCACCACCACCACCACCACCACCACCACCACCGCCACCACCACCACCACCACACACCCCACCAACCACCACGAACACCAACAACAACAATAAAAACCACCACCACCACCACCTCCACCACACCACCATCACCATCACCACACCACCACCACCACCACCACCACCGCCGCCGCCGCCGCTGCAGCCGCCACCACCACCACCACCAACAACAACAACAACAACAACACCCCACCACCACCCCACAACCCAGGGCATCCTGGTTGTAATGTCTTCTAGCCCTGGCCACTGGATCAGCTGGAGGCATCCAGGACCCAAGGAAAAGGTCACAGCATCTTCCTGTGCCTCTGACTAGGGTTAGCATCTAGTCTGAACAACTCTCCTGAAGGGGAAGTGGGTAATGAAGACTACTTAGCATTTCCTCACCAAAAAAAGACAAGCCACAAAAATTCCAGCCTGTGCCACTGTGGATGGAGGTGAGCTACCCCCATTGAAGAAATAGGAGGTAATTAAGTAAAATGTTTTCTGTAGCCTAGCTGGGGTTTCAAGTCTCTGCGGGGGGGAGGGGCGGTGCAGTGTGTGGGAACCTTGACACTTAGGCTCCCATAGTGTGGGGACCCCGGAGCTGGCTTGGCTCATACACTTAAATACTGTAAACAGAATTACACTCCAGAGGGAGTGAGGTACGGAACCGGGGTCCAGGGAGCGGACCTTGCCACCAGCTTAAGGAAGCGCCTTTCTACGGGTGCCGTGTAATTAAGTAATTAAGTTTATTTCCTCCGAAATAAAGATGAGCAATCATCCTTGCAAATTCTGGGCTTCGGGGAGTCTCCGAGCCTCACACAGAGCTCCGTCCCAGCCCTAGGTCGATCACGCACCTAGGATCCAGGAATCGAATCAGCGTGCGCGGGCTAGGGAGGATGAACAGGTGCTGTCCACCCCACCCTGTCCCTCCCCAGCCCGCGGCGCGTGATGGAGCCTTTGATGTCCTGGGTGGAAACACTCGGAGCCGAAAGCGTGGGGCGCCACCCTAGGGCGGGAGCGCCCTCAAGGTCCAGGCCTGGGTCTTCACTGCGCGTCTGCTGCAAGCCAGCCGGCTGTGCGACGTGAGCCGGCGCTCGGCGCTCAGGGCCGCCTGCTCCTCCACAGCGCTGCGGAGCTCCGGGGGGTTCCAGCCAGCTCCTGCTCTCCGAATCCGCTCTGTAGAGTCCGAAAGCTCTTGGCCCTGTGGCTGGTGTTGGGCGAGGGCTCCTGGCACCCGCAGAAAGGCGCTTCCTTTAGCCGGTGGCGGGTCCACTCCCTGGACCCCGGTTCCTGAATCCCACCCACTCCCTCCGAAGTGATAATTCTGTTCACAGTATTTAAATGAATGAGCTGGGAGAAAGCGTTTTCTAAGCCAGCTCCGGGGGTCCCCACACTGCTCTAGGAGCCTGAGTCAAAGTCTCTGCACACTGGGGTCCCCGCGGAGACTCGAAATCTCAGCTAGGCCACAGAAAACATTTCACTTAATTACTTGGTACTTCTTCAATGGGGGAAGCTCACCTCCGCCCACAGTGGCACAGGTTGGAATTTTTGCGGCTTGTCTTTTCTCTGCACCCGTGTTTCAACCTGAAAACAACATAAAAGACGAAGAAGGACTGCGGGGTGGCTATGAGCCCCCACCCCATCTTCTCATCTCCGAGGGGAAAGGACACAGGTGAGAGATCCTTCATTTCACCCAAGGGGAAAATGAGGCTGCATCAGATCCCAGGCTGGCTCCCAAGCACTGGACCTCGAATGAATGGCCTGGGGTTGTCACTACCACACTGGGCGGTTTTAGTTTTGTTTGTTTGTTTGTTTTGTGGTAGCGTGGTGCTCTACATGTTCTCTGGAGCCCTATAAGACCCAGTGAGCCTGGCAGATTTCCCTAAAATAGCCCTGATAATGGCGGCTGCGCAGCTCTGAGATATGCAAGCATCTTCTGTTGCTGCTGAATGAATGGGAAGGGCTGAAACAGGCAATCAGGAGGGAGACACCGAGAACTCTGGAGAAGACCCAGAGGCCACTCTCTTAGGGTAAGAGCCAGAGGCCTGTGCCCTCTCAATCCTTGTCTCCTTCCCAAGACCTAGGCTGAGCTCCCTCCACCTCCAACCCCCAAGAACTCTTTAGTCAGAGACATCTGGGTCAAGGAATATGGAGGAATTTTCCATGACCCTTGGGTTTCATTTACAAACCCTCCCCAGGCCGGGAGCTTCAAAATCTGAGAAAATCAGTGTTGTGGAAGACTTCCAGGTCATCTGTGACACCTCAGTAACACACACACACACACACACACACACACACACACACACGCACAATTAATGGAGTAAGTTTCCCCAAGGGGTGCTGGGAACACTTGTAGTTGAACACTGGTTGAACTGGCCAGTGCTCAGCTACCAACCCCCACCTCTGCTGGACCGGGAGAATGATTTTCAAGTCACTGGAATCATCACCTCCTAGCATTCAATAGATTGCCAGTGGAGCCTGTGGCCCTGCCTAAAGAAGAGGGGATTTGACCATTAACAACCTACCTCTGCTCAAAAAACAAAACAAAACAAAAACAAAAACAACTCACTAAGAAGGAAGCAGAGGGAAAGCTGGGAGGAAATTTTTACATACTGCTTTAATCCAAATGGGTAAATTTGTGACCTTTGTATTAATCAAATAATTTGTCAGAATTTTGTATCATGGGTAGAATCCTCAACCTACAGGATGTAGAAGTGCATTATCTGAGTAAAACTGTATGTGACAGAATCTCAGGAATCTTTTGTTCATCAAATATGGCAGTCGTGATCTTGAGAATTCGAATCCCAGAAAGCCAAAGCCCCACCCTGAGCAGAGGTGCAGGAAAGTGAGGAGGAATCAGAATTCTAGAAGAATGAGGCATGCGGGACCAGAAACCCCGGAGACCTGGGGGCTTCTAGCTTTAGTGAGGGGAGCTGAAGGGAGTAGTCAGGAAGTCGGAGGACAATCATTAAAACATACTGTAACCAACATCAGACATCACAAGAATGAGGTCCTTCTGGTCCAGTACAGTCGATCTGCTACTCACATTTTGGAAATAAGGAATATAATAATTGTGGATTTATTAAGACCCAGATCTTCCAATAAGACATCCCTGTGTGGGAATTCAAGTTAAATATGATATACTGCAGAGCGCAGGAAAGGCAAACAAAACAAGCCAGAGAAGCAGCCGCTTCCAACAGTGGAGCCGGTTCCAGGCACAACGTCTTAGCTCTAGCATCTTTATATATAGTACCCTTTTATTGTTTACGCTCATTAATTGTGTGTGTGTGTGTGTTGCACTAGCCCTGGCACAGGCGCACACACCCCCTACATCTAGGAGTCTCTCTCGGGTCCTCAGACTTTGTGGGAATTCCCTTCACCCACTGTGCCACCTTGCACGCCCCTTAACAGCTTTTTAGATGTTTAGCAGATGTTTATAGCCACAAGACTGTATAGAGCCACGCTGAGATGATGGTCCAGAATTTGAAATCTGGAAATACAAATCTTGGAAATATGGATAACCACTAGTTCAAAGTTTGCTTTGGGAAAAAGAAACAGGATTTTCCCGGCTTCTTCAGAAGGAAACTGCAGGGGGGGGAGGGGCAGCAGCAAGTGGAAAGCCCCTCTGCATTCCCTGGGACACTCCTGCTGGGGGAGGTCTTCAAGCAAGCCCGGGTCCGCTGAGGGAGAGGATCTGGGCTCCCGGCCTCTCTTTCCCAAAGGCAGCCACCCAGTGTTCACTGGAGAGAGCAATAAAACCAGAAGGCCCGGCCACCCACGTTAGACCTCAGCCCTCCACAGTGTCTCTTCCCAGCCGGGCACCTTCCACTGGGCTCTTCACCCACAGTTCCCACCCCTAGGAGAGGTACCGTCCTGGCTGGTGCCTCTGGCTTCAAGGTCAGATATTAAGACTTCAAGCCTTAGATTCCTGAGATGGGAACGGAACAGGTCCCCAGAAATGGCCAGAAAGCGAACCAGCCTGCGGGGCTGGACCACTGGGAGTCACTCTAGCACCGAATCCTGCCAGAGGATGGCAGAAATCGGACACCTTGGAACAGTCAGTCTTACCCTTCCCAATAGGGTTGTGAACTGAACGCAGCAGCTTCCACCGGCGCCTTCACCCTTAGGCCTCTAGGGCCGGCGGGCCCACTCTGGCCGCGGAGTACCGGAGGAAAGGAGCCAACTGCTAGAGTGCAGGAGCCAAGTCGTCTCGGCCCAGGCAACACTCTACAGCGTGTAGGGAAGGGTCCCAAGCGGCCTAAAGACGGGCGATGCGGTGGGGGAGACTTTCCTAAACACTTCTAGAGATACGAAACCTCCAGACAGCCTAGGAACCTGGACCCAAAAAGGTGAAGTGTCTACCTGTGGCACGTTCTAGAACAGGAGCAGGCTGCAGGCTCCTAAGGGCAGCGAAGTTGCTGCGGCCCTGGGAATCCTCTTCTGAAAAAGAACTGGACCGGAGAGTGGGCCTGGTAGCACAGACCTGGGTTAGGAAAACATCCCAAGAACTTGCTATTTTCCTCCGCACAATAAATAAACGCGCCCCACCCTCGTCCAGTTCTTACCCTCTCTGGACAAGAAAATGCAGTGAGCCCTCTCTCCACCTCAGACTCCCAACTTTCCGCAGAGAGCGACCGAAAGAAATTCGGGAGTGATGAGTCGGACACTGAGATCTGGACTCCCAGGGCCTCAGTCTCCCGCTTGGCGCGCAGAGAGGGTCGGGCCCCCCGCATCTCCAGGCGCCCTCCCCGCTCTGACGTCTGTGGGGCTCCCGCTGAACCGCCGCCGCTACCTGGGGAGGTGTGCCAGCCAGCGGGGGTGGGGGGGGCAGTCGGGGGCGGGCAGGGAACCGGCTACGCCCCGTGTTCGCTGGCGCCTTTAAGGAGGAGAAGCGGGCGGAGGGAGGAGCTGGCCCAGGTGTGTGCAGGAGAGCGCCTCGCCGTCCGTACTCCGGGCTGGAGTCCAGGGCTGCAGAGCGAGCGGAGCAGTCGCCCGCCACCCGGCCCGGCCCGCTCGCCTGCCTCGCCGCTGGCCTCGCCACTCTGCCCTGGGCTTGGGCTGTACCTTCGCCGCAGAGGTGCGGCATGGGCGGCCCCGGCAGGGGTGGACGGCGCCCCCACTGACTGCCCTCGCGCGGGACCCCAGCCCGCAGCCTCCTCGACGGTCGTCCTCGGACCCGAAGGGACTCCTAAACAGCTGTCGTCACCTGGGCCTCGGAGTCACGTCCGGACCCCCTGATCGCCTGGCACCAGAGCACCAAGGACCCTCGGGCCGGTGCCCCGGACGAGCCGTCGGTGAGCGCGGTGCGCCGGGCCCCGAGGTCCCCGTGCCCGCAGCGCTTTCGGTGCCAGTCGTGAGAACCCGGTGTCGGGCTCCCGGGGTTCGGGGTCCCGGGCCGGCGCGGCCGTCTGCAGCGGCGGACGACGGGGGGCACGGGGGACCGCGGCGCCATGACGGCCGAGAGCGCGCCGCCGCCCCCGCCGCAGCCCGAGGCGCTGGCGGCAGTGAAGGAGGAGCGCGGGGAGGCGACGGCGGCGGCGGCGGCGGCGGGCGCGGGGGTCCCGGCGGAGGCAGCGGGCCGCGGCGCGGGCGGACGGCGACGCAAACGCCCCCTGCAGCGGGGGAAGCCGCCCTACAGCTACATCGCGCTCATCGCCATGGCCATCGCGCACGCTCCCGAGCGCCGCCTGACTCTGGGCGGCATCTACAAGTTCATCACCGAGCGCTTCCCGTTCTACCGCGACAACCCCAAGAAGTGGCAGAACAGCATCCGCCACAACCTCACGCTCAACGACTGCTTCCTCAAGATCCCGCGCGAGGCGGGCCGCCCGGGCAAGGGCAACTACTGGGCGCTCGACCCCAACGCCGAGGACATGTTCGAGAGCGGCAGCTTCCTGCGCCGCCGCAAGCGCTTCAAGCGCTCGGACCTGTCCACCTACCCGGCCTACATGCACGATGCTGCGGCCGCCGCCGCCGCCGCCGCCGCCGCCATCTTCCCGGGCGCCGTTCCCACCGCGAGGCCGGCCTACCCGGGCGCCGTCTACGCGGGCTACGCGCCGCCGCTCGCCGCGCCCCCGCCCGTCTACTACCCCGCCGCGTCGCCGGGGCCCTGCCGGGTCTTCGGCCTGGTTCCCGAGCGGCCGCTCAGCCCGGATCTGGGCCCCGCGCCGTCTGCAGCCGGCGGCTCGTGTGCCTTCGCGGCGGCGGCGGGAGCGGCCGGCACCGGGGGCTTCCAGCCGGCGGTGTGCGCGGGCGCGCGCCCCGTCAACCCCGCCGCTTACGCCGCCGCCTACGCGGGCCCCGACGGCGCGTACCCGCAGGGGGCGAGCGGCGCGCTCTTCGCCGCGGCTGCAGGCCGCCTAGCGGGACCTGCCTCGCCCCCCGCGGGAGGCGGCGGCGGCGGCGGCGTGGAAGCCGCGGTGGACTTCTACGGGCGCACGTCGCCGGGCCAGTTCGGAGCGGCGCTGGGGCCCTGCTACAATCCCAGCGCGCAGCTCGGAGCGGGCGGTGGCAGCGCCTACCACGCCCGCCACGCCACCGCCTATACCGGCGCGGTGGATCGGTTCGTGTCTGCCATGTGAGCCGCAGGTAGGCACGAAACCTCACAGACTCCAAGACGTTCCAAAAGATGTTAATCCCCGGAACCGGCGGAGAGGACTAAAAAGAGTATAGGGCTGAGACTTGCGTGGAAGGCCCCTGAGGACCCGAGGGACTCGGTGTCTTGCACACTATTCACAGACCAGATTTGCTGCGGACGTGGGCGGACGTGGGGAAGCTACAGCCGCGTTTGGACTGGCACAAGGGACCCTCGGTAATGCGAAATTCCTAAGAGCATGCCTTTCTGCCGTTTTACTAGGCTGTAAAGGGTGGAGAGCAGCATAGTTGTCTACACCAGAATGCAGGATCCGAACTGTGGTGGTGAAGTCGTGTGGCTTCAAAGCGTGCGGTGCTGCGTCAAACTCGGGCTTTCTGTATGCTCGGCCTCTTGTATTTTTGACTACCTTACTACAATAAAAGGCTCGGACAGTGCCTTTCTTCTTAAAGAGAGAACAAGTTTGCAAAAGAAGTTGCTTTAAAAATAAAATACTTCTGTTCAGCTGGGCTGGTTTTACCAGCCTCCAAGAACCCCAAGCGTGGGTCGCAATCATAACTAAGACACATGATCCAGCCCCAAAACCTGGATTTTCAGGGTGTCTGTTACACAGGAGAGCTGTGTGGCTCTACCCTCTCATTTTTAACCCCTTCCATTATCTTGGGTGCCATTGGCCCATATTTCACAGCATTGGTGAGCCACCCAGGCCTTCCCAGTAGCCATTCAGGGAATGGGAACAGATCATTAGCAAGTATTTAACTCAAAGTCCTGGGACCAGCTCCAAGCAAAGATTATGTCCTAACTGTTGAATCTTTTGAGTAAGATGTGTTGGGCATTCTGAAGCGGTGACTACCCAGTGAAAACTCTGGTTTTCTGATAAGGAGGGTGTAAAAGGGGGTGGCTTTCAGCGATTGGGGCTGGCTGTTCTGTTTCCCCTCGCCTTCCGCCACGCCTGCCTCATCACCCTCCTCGAACAAAAAGGAAAGGAAAAGTAACAAATTGGATGATTAACAAAGCGATCTTTATTTTTTTTTTTTAAGTTTTTTGAAACTTCATCCTGTATCTTGTTTATTTGCAGCAGCAGGCTCATGGAAATTAAAACTCAGTGCCGGGCAAAATCCAACCTGCCTCCATCTTTCTCTTGAGAAGGTCTGGTTTTAGAGCGAAAACACTTAACATTGAGGAAGGGCTCCACTCCCTTCCTTCAGACAGTCTAATTTTTTTAGATGGACTAATTTAATAAAAATCTGTGAGCAAGTGAACACCGGCACGAGAAACCCAGCCTCTCTCTGTGTAGTTGACTTGATAGGGAAGGGGGTGGCTGTGAAAAGATGCCATGAAAGGATTGATAATTTTGTGTGTGTGTGTGTGTGTGTGTGTGTGTGTGTGTGTGTGTGTGAGAGAGAGAGAGAGAGAGAGAGAGAGAGAGAGAGAGACTGTACTGTGTATGAATTTGGTTACTCTCAGAGTATTATCACATCCAATAGAAATACAGCACAAGCCACAAGTGTAGTTTAAATTTTTCTAGCAGCTATATTAATAAAATAAAAATTAACAGGTGAGATTACAACAATTAGTTGTAATAGTAGATTGTATTTAACCCAATACATCTGAAATATCATTCCCACATACTCAAGATAAAAATCCTTAAAATGTTTCCATCTTCTTTCATCCATGCCTTCGGATGTTGGAGCTACGTCACACTTAGAGCTCTAACATCCTTGGTCTAGCCACACTCAAGTACTCAATAGTACCATGAGCCTTCCTGGCTTTGCGGTGGTGCCTGCCCTTCAGCCTTGTAACTCTGGAATAGTCCGGGTGTTGAGCTCCCTTCCTCTCCTGGTGGGCTCTTCCAGGCATGAAGTTGAAGGTTCTGTGTGCACTGCTAGACGCCTTGCCTAGCTCTTGGAGAGTGCAAGTTGTACATCAGTCCCGGTGCGTTCTCCTCGGGGCTAAAAAGGAGCAGTTTTTCCCCATATTAGTTCCGGAATGGATCCTTTGTTTCCTAATTACCAAATTGGGTGCTTTGACAACACCATTAACCTTAAACTGGCCTTTCCAGTGTCCTCACCTACGAAATGGGACTTTGTGATTGCTACCTCAGCTGGTCCTCCTGAAGTTAAAGGGGGAGGGAGAAAGATAGACGGGGAGAGAGACAGGGTGGTGATGGTAAACGAGATAAAAAATAATAATAATAATAAAATAAAAAAATAAAAAGCCCCGTTGCAACGGGTAAGGAGGGGGAAAAACTGCCTTATCGCAGAAACTTGGGGTGTCCTGTTGCCATAAAGCAGGCGAAAGACGGGACCGGAAGGCTGAGTCTTTGCATCCGAAACGCGTGGGCTTTGGCGCTTGGTGAGGCGCTGCCCACGGAAAGAGTCGGTGTTCACTAAAGATGCTGCTCCGAGGGAACTGGGTGTGTGGGACCGCGCCCTCGGGACTGGACTGGGGGTCCTGGAAAACTGGACCATAGGCTGAGGACATAGACCCAGCGGGGCGGCGGGATGCTCTCGCGTGGTGAGAACATTTCAGCGCACCGCCCTCGAAGCTCTCCTCCAAATCTGTGGACTCAGACCCTCCGGCTCGCTCCCGTTTTAGGGGTGCTCTGAGACCCGAGGTGCGTTCATTTCTCTCTCTTCCCCCGCTTCCTGTTGAGCGCCAGCTTGCAGGTGAGCAGGCCTAGCACCCCAGCGTCTTGCAGACGCCCCGGGCTTCCAGTAATTAAATGCTTTCTTCCCTAATTGCCGGAGGCTCGTTAGATTTCGCCCCAGAGCTGTAACATTTATTTTCTTTCAAATTAATTTTGCTTTGCAATTAAGGTGAGGAGGAAACTGGCAACAAAAGCAGACGTCGCCCTGGGTTGTTCAGTACGGTTAGAGTGCTTCCTTCCCAACTTGAGCTGAGAGATAGAGACCCGCTGTCCGCGCTCTGCGGAGGTTAGGGGCGCAGAGGACCACGGATCGCCTTGGCCGCCGCCGCCACGCTCCTCCTTACCAACCACCACGGTGATCCCAGAAGAGTAAAAAGCTAGACGGTGGAAGATCTCAGCCCAACTCCTCCACGGGGACACGAATCTGCACCCTGCGATCGCAGTTTGCTAAAGCACACTCCCCATTTTCTATGAAGTTTGTTTTTTGTTGAAATTAGTTTTTTCTTGTTATAAAATCAGAATGTGTGTTCGTTGTCTGGAAAAGGTGTAAGAGAAAGAAAGAGAAGGAGCAGGGTGGCTCATACATGTAATCCTGGCACTCGAAGGCTGAGGCATCCTGGCTACACACAGTGAGTTCCAGAGCCGCCTGGACTCCGTGGCTGTCTCTAACGAAACAGACAAAAACACAGAGGGTCCTAAAGTTGGCCCACAGTCTAGATTTTTTTCCCCCGATATAGGAGGCCAGAATCTTGACTCTTTCCTTACGTTTCTGCTTGATTTTGTGTTGGTGTGTATGTGTGTGAGATAATGCATGTGCCCACCGTGTCTCTTTATGTGAGTGTGCACTCAGATGAACATTTGTAAGTGAGTGAGTATGTGTGGAAGCCGTGAACCTGGGACTCCCGACTCAGCTAGGCTGGCTAGCCTCTGAGCTCCAAGCATATGCCCAGAACTGGACTCTGTGTGGTTTTTAATCGCCGCCCTTCCCACATGGGTAGGCCTCAGTTTCAACCATTTGTAAAACTAAATACAGGTCCCCTGTGCCCTGTCCATCCCCTGATCTCTGACTCCTCTTGCCTTGGTCATTCAAATTCAGGGTGCACTTTCATGAGGCCCGTGTTTCCGCTAAAGGCTGGGGCTTCCTCAGAACCCCTGCCATCCACCCCACCTTACCAGCCCCCACCCCCCACCTCCGCTAGAATTGTGTGATCCCAGGTCCCAGTGAATCCCACTGGACCAGAACCTCTCTTTCAACAAACTGTCACGGGCTCACGGGTCCTAGCTGAGACAGAACTTTGAAAAAAGAAGAAACTATGTTATTTTAATAAGAGCAGAGACCCCCAATATAGCTTCCAGCAGCCCCGTTTCTGACCAAGAACCCTAAAGCACCTCCACAGCGCTGTCTGCACAGAGAAGAGAGTTCTGGCCTTCGAGTGCACCCCACTTTGTGTTCCAGCTGCACCGAGGACAGTGACGTTCGCTGGGATATACTTGGAAGCATCTTTTCAAAATAGATTTATTTATGGGCTAGAGACATAGCAGTTAAGAGCACTGGCTGCCCTTCTCCCGGGCCTGGGTTCCATTCCCGGCACCCACACACCAGCACCCACACACCAGCTCACAACAGTACATGACTCCAGTTCTAAGGGACCCAATGCCCTCTTCTGACCCCACAGGCACCAGGCTGACACATGGTGCACAGTCATACTTTCAAGCAAATCACTCATATACATAAAATATGCTATAATGTAAATAATAAAATGTATACAAAAATACAACTTTCTTCTTATGGGACAACAGCTGGCATGAAGGGGCCCCTGTCTCTCACTCAGTGTGGGCTGAGGATCCTGTCTGGACAGCCAGAGTTCTTTGGATGCCCTAAAGAATCTACACACACACACACACACACACACACACACCCCACATACACCACACACACACACATACACACACACACCACACATACACCACACATACACTACACACACACACATACCACATACACACCACACATACACCACACATACACCACATACACACTACACGTACACATACACATGCACACATACACCACACACACATACACACACACCACACATACACCACACACCACACACACACACACACACACACACCACACATACACACACACACCACACATACACCACACATACACTACACACACACACACACACCACATACACACCACACATACACCACATACACACTACACGTACACATACACATGCACACATACACCACACACACACACATACACCACACACACACCACACATATACCACACCACACACACACACACACACACACACACATACACCACACACACACCACACATATACCACACCACACACACACACACACACACACACACACACACACACACCATTCTGAGGATCTTGGACTTCAGTGTTCATCCTCTTCCTAGGAAGTGCTGCCTCCTGGGTGGGCGTTGCCAAGACAAAATGTCTGTGAAAAAAACTTCTTGATGAAAAGGAATTTTGATGGCAGTCTGTACCATGAAGAACAGGCCGGGCAATGCTGTTCCCAGGATCACATTGCAACATACAAAAAAGCCGGGGCTCACACTTCTCAGTGCTCACACTTCTTCTCAGGGCTCACACTTCTCAGGGCTCACACTTCTCAGGGCTCACACTTCTCAGGGCTCACACTTCTCAGGGCTCACACTTCTCAGTGTTCATGTGCATTCATAAGTATGGGGGTGGGCAGGTATATCATGAGTGAGCATTCTGTGGAATCCGGAGGTGCGTGAGACCTTCCCACCATTTCACTAGCATTGGTATGTGAGCAAGGGAGACTCGGTCTATCATCAGCTGTGGCGGGAGCTAAGAGAGTGCTGAGGGCCGCTGGTTTGCAGTAGAATGCAGCTTTCAGGGCTGGGGCTTCTCTGTTAAGGCCCTCATTGTATGGATGGATACACTAGACAGTGGTTAAAAAACTAACTCAAAACACCAGGAGGAGAGCAGAGTAGCTCCATTTCTCAAAGCAAATGGAAGTGGCGAAGTGGGAGTGTGGCTCAGTGAGTAGAGTGCTAGCTAGTGTGCGTGATATAGATAGATAGATAGATAGATAGATAGATAGATCAATAGATAGATATAAATATAGATATAGATATAGATATCAGGCGCAGTGGTGCAAACCTGTACCCAAGACAGAAGTTCAAAGTCATCCTTGGCTACATAGTAAGTTCAAAGCTAGCCCTGAGAAGTGTGAGCCCTGATACACAAGCCTCTGTCTCAAAAAAAAAATTTTTATTAAAAAATAAAGAAAACTGGCCAGGTGGTAGCACACACCTTTTATCCCAGCACTCAGGAGTCAGAGGCAGGCGGATCTCTGTGAGTTCGAGGCCAGCCTGGTGTACAGAGCAAGATCCAGGACAGGCACCAAAACTACACAGAGAAACCCTGTCTCGAAAAAAAACAGAAGGAAGGAAAGAAAGATAATTGAGATGATAGACAGAGAGGGAGCAGGAAGAGGCAGGTCCTTCATGAGCTAGTGCAGGTCTTCCCCTTTGTCCTGCGAGCCATTTCCCTGGCTGAGACCAAAATGGCTTTTGCAGTGGCCTGGTCCTCATTGCTTGGCACATCGTCTGCTTCCTGTGGAGTTCAGCCTGCACGGTGCCAAGCCCCACACTCCACCCGTTCCCAGAGCCAAAGCTCAGATTTCAGGCTGAACCCAGAGGGCTTCCTAGGTCCAGGAGGGCAGAATCTGAGAAGCCTAGGGATCAGGCATCAGCCCCTCCCAGAGGGAAGAGGGGATGGGGAAGCTGAGTCAGGATGGATATCAGGCTAGTGATATCAACACCTGGGAACCTGGAGCAGCTTCTTGATGGGGTGGGCAAAGCAAGGCAGCTATGGTTCTGCAGGCAGAGAGACACGGAAATGAAGTCTGAGGACCATGCCTGACAGAGCTTAACCCTCAAAAGCCTCCAGCCACTGGCAAGGGTCTCAAGCATGTTTCTGCCTCCTGCCTCCACTCTGCCCCCAAGGCCAGCCCATCAGGAAGCTAGTTTCACTGGGTGTGACATACAGCCCCAGCTTTTCACTCTCTCTATATACCCTCTGCCACCCTCTCCCTGCCCTCATCCCCCATAGCTGCCACGCCTGTCCCTTAAGCTTCAGCCATTATGCATGCCATTTGCTATTTCCAGACACCTCATGAGCCCTGTTCACTGTGAATTTCCTTGGACCACTCCCTCGGTGAACCACCTGACCCTGCCTCCTGGCTCCAGGACCCATCCCATGGGAGCCCCTCCTCTCTCTCAGCCTGTTCACAGAGCTTCCTGATGCCTCCTCATCTGTCCATCTGTCCACCTGTCCACCTAGCAGACAGGGTGCATCTTCCGCTGGACCAGTCCCTTTTAGGGAAGGAGCCTGACCTAAGACAAGAGAGTTCAGAGATAGGGATTAATGTGTCAGGAACAGTCCTTATACTACGAGAAAACCATATTTTATGTGAGTATTTTCACTTTGCTTTCTCTAACTCCAATTTTTCACCAAAGCTTCACCCCACTATTCAGCTTTGTGTTAAGGGTCCTCACCGTCCCTGGTCAGAAGTTCATGGGGACTGGGCATGGCCACAGGGCTGTTTGAACCCAGGGCCTATGCATGGTGCACAAGTGCTCTGCCCCACCCCAGCCCCCAGTCCTTCTACTCTGGGCTTTTGGTGGTCCAGCTGGGGAGTGGTACAGAGTGCTGCTGGGGACAGAAATAAAGCACTCCATCTTCCCTCCGGTATATTCAAGGGGCACACAGCCAGCCAGCCACCTTCCCGCCTTCCTGCCTTCTTTGCACACGTAGCCCTTTGGACGTTGAGTGTGACCCCTGGAAGCATGGCAGCCAAGTGAGGCCCAGGGTATCCAGCGTGCCCATGGGGGCCTGGAGCCTGGGGATATCACCCAGCTGAACCAATCCTGGAAGCTGCCATTCTACTGTGGGCCCTGTTGTTGGAAATAAGCCATATCCATCAAGTCTGGGACTGTCCTTAAGTTTCCTGCTACCTAAAGCCAGGGGTATGTCAACTGATGCAGAGGTGACCTTTACCGGATAGGGTGTTGTGGGACAGACTGACCCTTGGTCTATTTCCCTAAGAATTCTTTTGCCATTCTTATCATCAAACACAGCCAAAAGATCCTGTAGTGTTACCTCATGCTTGACTGCAAAGAGCAGTAAGGCTGACGTACCACAGTTCCTCTGTTAATTAATGTCAGTCACAGACCCAGGCCAGGACCCTTCCCAGCTGCCCAATGGTCCCTAACATCACCACAGAACCCAACGCCATTGGGGTTTACAAGATTTTTTACCTCCAGATTCTCACAACAGCCCTGAGGTGGACCAGACTTTTCATGTTTTCTTTGGGCAAGAAAAGTGAAGTGTGAGGAGGCTGGCTCTAGGCCACATGGTCTCTTCAGGACTGACAGCCTAGGTGAACAGAAGTCTGAGGAATTTCCCTGCCTGGATGTGCAGTCGGGACGCTTGTGTGTTAGTCCTGCCTGGAGCCTTCTCTCCTTGGGCCTCTGAGCTTGGCGACTCCACACGCCCATGACTTATCTCCACAGGACGTGTGAGGCTTAAAGATGATGTATGTGGATCTAGCTGCCTGAGATGGTTAGTGCCAAAGCTGAAGGGCACCGGCTTTTCTGAAAAACAAGCCTGTCTTCCAGGGCCGGGGCCTTGTGGCAGGCGCTCCTGGCTTTGGTCTACCTTGGTTATACGGAACTGCAGGAAAAGGCTGGTGATTTATAGAACACCTGGAGAGGCTGGTTGTGGGCAGGTGGGTAATTTCCAAATTAATTGTGGGAGAAACCTAACAAAACAATCTGCAGGGTCAGCATCCCAGAGCCCTGCCCCCGGGGAGACTGACAGCTTGGAATCTGGAGAGCACAATGCCCAACCACAGGCAGGAGGGCCCTTCCTCCTGTGGGGAGGAGGCCTGACTTCCTTCCAGCAGAGGCGGGCCTGGGCCTGCAGCCGGGCCAGAGGAGAGCACAGCATGGAAGCAGCTTTCTACCCAAACTGTGATTCAAATGTGTGCTTTCTCAAAGAACCGCACCACGCTGCCAGCCTGGCTGGCCAGGAACTATTTTCTGACTGACGCTCACTGTTTCTCAGGAAGAGCTTGCAGGCTCCCCTGAGGGGAGTTCTCTTCCAGAGACAGGGCCACTGCCATCGGGCCCTGCACACCACACCAGCAGGAAATGAACCCAGTCTCCATGCTGTCTCAGAATGCAGCCAGCTCACACCTGTAATGTGAACTCCGCTGTCTTCCAAAGGGCTACCTGATTTCAAGAGAAGGGGCTCCGATCCTGCTCAACTTCCCCAGCAATTCAATGGGAGCACCTTCCCTTCCTGGTTCTCCAAATGTCCAGGGCTGGCCTTCTGTGTTGGTTCCAGGTTACCTACGGCCTTAGCAGCCTCAAAGATGGTGCTCAAGCAACAACCCTCCCCCGCCCCATCCAAGCAACCTGACTGAGAGCTGCCTCCAAGGCACTCACGATTGGGTAAGGCCCCAATCCAAGCTTCAATGATCCTGAACCCACAGGAAGATCCTGAACCCACAATGGGTACCCATGTGCTGGGTTGCAGGGAGATGGCTGAGTCTGGGGTCCAGCCTGGTCCTCTCAGCTTGCTGGCTTTCCCTCCCTGGACTTTGATTGTCTGTACCATAGAGTCAGTGTGGTAAGACTGCCTCATCCCCTCACCAGTGGGGCTTTGTGAGATAATGACATGCAAGGGCTTTGAGAGTCTAAGAATTGAGGCCCCTGTACTGGAGATGTCGCTCCGTGGAACAAGGTTTGCCTGCTGTGCGTGACACTCTGGGTTCGATCCCCAGCAGCACAAAACTGCAAAACAAACACACACAACCAAACACCTGAATACTGTCACACAAGTGAGACAGGAAGATGATGATTCCAGGTCCATCTCAATGGGAATGTATGCTGCGGGAGTCCCTGAAGAGGACCCAAGCGAGGCAAGCCACAGAAACTATGAGACAACAAATGCCATTCTCGTATGTCACTAACTTTCAGAGCAACTTGTTATGCAGCACTAGCTGACTGAATCACAGATGGTCACTCATGCCACAGTCTCCAACCAGGATGCTACACACACACACACACACACACACACACACACACACACACACATACACAGACACGCACATAGAGACACAGATACACAAACATACAGACACACACACAGACACACACACACAGACACAGATACACAAAAACACACACTTACACACATACACACATGCGCGCATACTATATGGGGTGGGTAGGAGGACTTTTCCCCCTGAAGCAGAAGCTTTAGATCCTTGTGTGTGTGTGTGTGTGTGTGTGTGTGTGTGTGTGTACTCACACCTGTGGCACATGTGTGGCGGTCAGAGGACAACTTCCAGGAGTCTGTACTTAACTTGCACCTTGAGGCAAGGTGTCTCTTGTTTCTGCTGCTGCATTGTGTACAAGGTAAACTGGTTCATAAGCTTCTGGGTGATTCTCCTGCCTGCGCTCCCATCTCACCATAGGAGCGCTGGGATTTCAGATACCCCCACCACATCCTGCTTTCTCAGGAACTGGTAGCAACACGTTACCTGTTGATCTATCTTCCCGCCCTTTAGCACCTTCAAGGTCAGCCAAGACTTGTCAAGAGCAACCTAGAATCTAGGACCCACCTTCTGCAGTACTGACAGTCAGAGGGAGCAGAGAGGCTGGGAGGTCCCTGAGTTGACAGAGGCAAGCACGATCAGGTGAGCTGACCCTCCAGGAGCCAAGTGACATCGAGTATTTGATGGTTTCTGTGGACAGGATCCAAGTTTCACAATTATCCAGATCCACTTTGTAGCCTTTTTGAAAATGACCGTGCATGGTATGGATAACTGCAGACTCAACCCGCTGTCTTTTGGCTGTTGAATCTGATGTTAAGATCGGAATTAACTGCTCCCAAAAGAAAATGAGTAACAGCCATTACAGAGTGAGCAGAGGCTTACCTTTAGAGACCTCAGCCAGCCCTAATCTGGGCTGTGGCTCTTCCTGCCCCAGCTGTTTGGACGCTTGGAGAGCAATGCCAAGCTTCCTAAAAGGGCCCTTCTGTGTGTTCACCGCCAGGGAATCCGAGGGCAATGTCCTTCTGAGGGTTCTATAGCAAAGTTAGGAGGCTCTGCTATGTTTTTAACTCGGGCTGTAAACACACACACACACACACACACACACACACACACACACACACACACAAGAATAGGGAGCTTGCGAGCCAACTAGGGAAGGGAGGGGAGGTGGAAGCATGTGTGAAGAGGGCTTAGGAGAACTAAGCCTGTGAGTCAAGAGCGGCAGGCTGCCTTACATCGAATCTTATTGGAGGCTACATTTTAAAAAGTAGAGGGTCCAGAGGGAGGAGGTGATTTGACCTTTTTGAGTGTTTGGGTTGCCCCTCTGCCTCATATTTGTTGGTCAGCATTGTTTAACTGGAACTAAATATCCCTGCTGGGGGCGGCGACCTAAGTCCTGGGGACATGAGCTTTATGCTGCCTGAAAAAAGCCAGTCTGGGGCACATTCTCCTGTCTTATATCTGTGAAGAGCCTCCCGGGCAGAGAAGGGGGAGTGGGGTACATAGAGAGGATCAGTACTGGATCACATCAAATTCCGGCTAAGAAGAGAAAGAAATGATTGGAGGCAGTCAAGGGTGATGCCGGCTGCCTGGGAGAATCTTTCGCTTCTGGAAGGGCCCCTAAGCAATGCTGAAGACAGTCAGTAGAGATGGTGTAAGAGAACCCACTCCGTGGGTGGAATTCCATAGGATTTCTAAAGACTTTTCCAGCCTCAAGCCTCTGGGATATTACACACCCACTAAAGACTCATGCACACACACATTTCTTGGTTCCACGCCCTTCCAACAGGGACCTCTTTTCCCACAACACCATCAGTCAGAATACTCTGGCTGCAAGCAACAAATACAACCCTAAATAATTAAGCAAAAGCAGGGATGTAACAGAAGGCAAGGGATCATCTACAGGCAGTAATGAAATGAACAGTCTTGAAAAGACTTTGAAATTCAGGACAAATCAAGGACCCGGATATAATGGATGGACCCTTCTGACTATAGCAAAAGCCAGGAGCCAGTAATAATCCCCTGAGTTCCACTGCCAGTGTGCGTGAGGTAACTGGTCACTGAGCCACCAAGTTTACAGCCCCAAACCCAAGCTTTGTCCTGTCTCTATAGAATCATTCTCACTGTGGCCAGCAGGGGGCAGGCTATGCTGATCAGAGGGAGATACAGTAATCCCGATGCAATCCAAAGGCTGAGGGCCCTCCCCAAAGCACCGTCAGGAAGTGGAGGCCAGGAGAAAGAAACTTAACACCGGGTAGCCCGGGTAGCACAGATGGCCTAATCTCAGTACCTGGGCTGGGGAGCAGGAAGATCAGGGGTTCGAGATCATCCCCTATACATGATCTGGCCAGCCTGGGGCACATGGCCAACCTGGAATACATGAAACTGTTTTATAAATAGGGAGGAGAATGTACTGGTGTAATAAATGATTGAGTGACTGGCATTTGGTCTTGGGAGAAGTCAGGCAGGAGTGATGTTTCTCCATGGCTCTCCATCTTTCTGTAGCAGTGGCAGCCGCACGCCCCTTTGACTCTGTGAAAGGCACACAAAGCGGAGTGTATGCCTTTGCTGGAGCCCAGCCCTCAGAGTTCAGGGTGGATAACTTATATCCTTTGCCCAAATAAGTCAGCCTTGAAGCTAAAGGAGATAGCATCTTAGAACACAGTCCCAAAGGCCTTCCTTCAGCGTCTAGTCTTCTTAAGCAAGTAACTGGGGAGGACACTTCTACTCTCCAGCAGGCAGACCACTGAAGATTCACCCCACCCACAGCGCTAGGCCAGGGTGGAGACAGGACCCAATCTGTGCCCCCAGGATGGGCTGAGTGGTGGATGACCTCTGTGAGGGTTGTTATAGGCAAAAAGACTGTCCTTGTCCTGCATTATCCAGGGAGCCCTAAAAGTCACCACAAATGTCCTCCTACGAAGCAAGCAGAAGGATAAATTCCAGAAGAAGAGGTAAGGATGAACACAAGAATTAGGAGAGATGTGGCAATGGCTTTACTAAAAAGTTGCTTTAGCTCACAGATACTGACTTTGGACTTCAGACCTCCAGAATGGTCAGAATAAATGTGTCTTCTCCAGGCTTGGTGGGGGCTGAAGCAGGAGAATGGCGAGGTCAAGGCCAGCCTGGGTAACTTAGTGAGATTCTATCTCAAAATACAGAATAAAAATGGGCGGGGCTATAGCTCAAGGTAGACCGCTTGCCTAGCATGTGCAAGGTCCCAGGTTCAATCTCTTGTTCTAAGTCACCAAATTTGTGGTTTGGTGGCTTTCAGAAATTGACATAGCTGGGCTGTGGGGTACTTTGAATCACACCCTGGCACTCCTGAGACTGCCAATAAAGTTTACTTTGAGTCAGAGGGCGGAGCTAGCTACTAGCTGATCAAAATTAGCCTTCGAGGTTTTGAAAGACTGAGGACATATAGAGAGACACAGGAAGTAGTGGGGGAGGGGCTTAGAAAGTTTCTCCGCCTTTTTGGATCGAGGAAGGAGAGAGAGAGGAGGTCACTGGTCCATTCTCTGCAACTTCTCTGATCAATTAGGTTATTACCCTAATATCTGACTCCCGGGTTTTTATTAAGAAGAATAATTAAACGCTTCATAGCTGTCTCCCAGAAACTCACTTCCAGTTATTTGCCACAGTTGAAAGTAAAAGAATCTAAAATCTTATCTCATGTAACACTGGTCACAAGAAAAGGGTTGCACTAAGACCAGATAAGGTCAACCTCAGAGGAGAGAAAAAAAAAACAACTAAGAACAAAGAGGAATATTATATGACAATGAACAAGTCAGTTAACCTAGAGCACGTCATAACCCTGAACGTGCAACATCAGAACAAGTAGGGGAAGCAGAGCTGGATAACACTGAAGAGGAAAACTCAAAAGTAGAATTGGAGACTTTGGGCCAGGCATTGTGGCCCATGCCCGTAGTCCCAGCACGTGGGAGGTGGAGGCAGGAGAATCAGGAGCTTGAGGCAAGTTAAAGGCCAGGTGGACTGTATATATAACACCTTGTCTCAAAAAAAAAAAAAATAGCTATTCTAAAGTGTAAAGCTGTTATAAGTCAGGATTGTGGCACACACATGCCGGCCTTCCAAAGGTGGAAGGAAACAGGAGCATCCTCAGCTCCACAGGGAGGTCATTGTCAGTCTGGGCTATAGACACTGCCTCAGATAAGAAAAGCACCTGGGGGGGGTGCCCACCTTTAGTCTCAGCACTCAAGAGGCAGAGGCAGGAAGATCTCTGAGTCTGGGGCCAGCCTCTGTCTACACAGTGGGTTCCAAGCTAGCCAGGGCTGTACAGTGAGACCTTGTCTCAAAGAAAAAAGAAAGAATGTGAAAGAAAGAGAGAAAGATCAGAGATTTCAGCACTTATCTTTCAATAACTGGTTGAACAACTAAACAGAAAAGCAGGAAGGATACAGAATTCAATAAAACCAGCAAAAGGCTCTAGTTTATATTTCTAGACCATTCCACCCCACAACAGCAGAACACACAGGTCATTCAGGTGCGTATGGTACGTGTACCAGAACGTACCATACACTGCACCAGGAAATGAGCCCCCAAACTTAAGAGAATTGAGATTCTACAGAGAGAATTCTGAAAAGTTCTCAGACTTTCTCTAAGAAAAATAAAATAAAAATCTCCAAATACTAGGCTAGAGAGATGCTCAAAAGATGACAGTTCTTGTAGAAGACCAAGTTTGGCTCCCAGCACCCACATGGCTGCTCACAGCAGTCTACCACTCCAGTTCCAGAGCATCCAACACCCTCTTCTGGTCTCTGAGGGCACTGCACTCATGGTTCACATACATACATTGCAGACAGGTGCTCCTACGTATGCAATAAAAATAAATAAATCTTTTTTAAAAATCACCGAACACTTGGAAAACATGCAACACACCAATAATAACAATCCATGGGCCAAAGAGAAAATATCAGTGATGTTCCAAAGAAAAATCACAAACGTGAATCAAAGTTAAAATACAGCATCTGTGGGATTCAGCTGATGTGTTCTGAGAGGGACTTGCCATGTTAGATACACACGTTAGAAAAGAGGAATAGTCTCAAACCATTAGCCTGAACTGCCTAAGTGAGAAAGGAACAAAATAAACCTGAATCAAAGAGGAAGAAATGTGTCAATTTTTCTTAAGAAATCAGAGAAGGGGCTGGAGAGATGGCTCAGAGGTTAAGAGCACTAGCTATTCTTTCAGAGGTCCCGAGTTCAATTCCCAGCACCCACATGGTGGCTCATAACCATCTGTAATGAGATCTTGTGCCCTCTTCTGGTGTGCAGACATAATGCAGGCAAAATACTGTATACATAATAAATAAATAAATCTTTAAAAAAAAAGAAATCAGAGAAACTGAAGAATAAAATATCACAGAGAGTCAAGGAGCTGATTCTTGGGAGGAAAAAAAGAATAAATCAGATAAACATTCTAAATAAACCAGGAGCAACAGAAAGGGGACCCAGTTATCGATGTCTGCAAAAAAGCAGAGACGACCCCTAATGGCAAGGGATTCTACAAACATCCCAGCATGTAAATGAGGCAACTTACAAGAGACACCCCTCCCTCAAAACATAAGCTACCTCAATTCACCCAATACACAGCATTGAGGAACCCTCTAACTATTCAAAAAGTTAGCTTGTAATTTTTCAAAAATCCCATGGTGGAAAGATGGGTGAGTGTGTAAGAACGCTTCTCATGCAGGCATAAGGACCCGAGTTTACACTCCCAGCACCCGCCATAACCCCAGCACTAAGATGGAAGTGAGACAGGAGGATGGACCGGCCTGGTGGTTGCCAGCCTAGCTAGAAAACAGTGAGTCCTCGGGTCAGAGAGAAGGAAAGAGAAGAGCTGGCATCTCCCTCTGGCCTCTGTTCATGTGCACAGGCACATGTGCACCCCCACACATATACACACACATATATAACCACCACACATACACACACACACACACACACATATAACCACCACATATGTACATACACATATAACCACACACATAACCACACACATACATAATTACACACACATAACTACCACACATGTACATACACACATATAACCACCACACATGTACACATACACACATATAATCACACACACATAACTACCACACATGCACACACACACACATATAATCACATGCACACATAGACATGACCACACACACACAATTTTCTTCAATTCCTAAAATGAAATGTCTACAATTGTATGGATTTCCTAGGAAAACTCCACCAACTGAAGAATTAACTAATTAACAACAATTACACCATTTCTTCCCAGAAACAGAAGAGGAGGAAATATGTCTCATTTTATTTTGGGGAGCTAGAGTGACTCAGACACCGAGACTGTATAAAGCCAACACAAAAGGGTCAATGCCATGGCTCAGCAGGAAAAGACCTGCACCCAAGCCGGATCGCTGAGTTGGATTCTCCACATGCTCAAAGGAGAGAACCAGTTGTCCTCCAACCTCCACACCTACATGCAGATAAGTAAGTAAGTAAGCAAGTAAATAAAGGCCCATTCTCATGTATGTGAATTTTTTTTAAAAAAAGGATAATACGAAATCAGAAAACTGAGAAATCCTAATCCTCATAGATACAAATGGAAAAACCTTAAACAAAACATTTGCAGATAGGATCCGGCGGTGTGCAAAGAGTTGTACACTACTACAGACCAGAGCTTATCTCAGAGATGGCTGAGTATTAAACTGTATCAGGCTGAGTCGGCATTTAAATAAAAAACTCAAATCGTGGTTCTCCGGGAGAGCTCACTCGCTTATAACTTGTATATGGTTAGATTGATTATAACAGACTTCAAGCAATACTTGCAGCCAGTCTTCAATACAAAGACGGAGGTAGTCCTGAGAACTCTGACTTAAACTGTGGTCAACTGAATTCTCTTTACTCCATTCATAAAACAAGACATTCATAATGTAAAAAAAAAATCGATATAATCTGCCTTATTAACAGATAAAGAAAATCACATGGTTATATCTGTGAGTTGAGGAAAAGCATTTCACAAAATCAATGCATATTCATGAAGAGGAAAAACCTCAGAAAACAAGGAAATGGGGGAAACTTCCTCAACTTGATGGAGAATAGACACAAACCCCACAGCGAGCGGTCCAGTGAATGGTGAAGGACTGAAGTCTCCAGACAAAGGTGTTCACTGTTCTCCAGCACAGTGCCAAGCCACCCAGTCAGAACAGAAAGGATGCAGGGAAAAGAAGTGGTACTCAGGTTAGGAAGCTGCTGTTGAGCCTCATAAAACCAGATGTGGTGCTTTACACTGGCAATCCCCGCACCCAGAAACCCAAGGCAAGAGTATTGTCGGAGTTTGAGGTCTGCCCGTCTCTAAAGGGAGTTAGTTCTAGGGCTACCCAGAGCTACACAGAGAGACCCTGTCTCAAAAATAAATAAACACGGAATGTAAATAAATAATTTTTTTTTTTTTTTTTTGGTTTTTCGAGACAGGGTTTCTCTGCGTAGCTTTGCGCCTTTCCTGGAACTCACTTGGTAGCCCAGGCTGGCCTCGAACTCACAGAGATCCGCCTGGCTCTGCCTCCCGAGTGCTGGGATTAAAGGCGTGCGCCACCACCGCCCGGCCATAAATAAATCTTTTAAAAAAGAGAAATATCGGGCTGGAGAGTTGGCTCAGCGGTTAAGAGCATTGGTTGTTCTTCCACAGATCCTGAGTTCAATTCCCAGCAACCACATGGTGGCTCACAACCATCTGTAATGAGATCTGGCACTCTCTTCTGGCCTGCAGGCACACATGCAGACAGAACACTGTATACATAATAAATAAATAAATCTTTTTTAAAAAAAAAAAAAAAAAAAAAAAGAGGCGCCGGGCGGTGGTGGCGCACACCTTTAATCCCAGCACTCGGGAGGCAGAGGCAGGCGGATCTCTGTGAGTTCGAGGCCGGCCTGGGCTACCAAGTGAGTTCCAGGAAAGGCGCAAAGCTACGCAGAGACATCCTGTCTCGAAAAACCCAAAAAAAAAAAAAAAAAAAAAAAAAAAGAGAAAATATCTGAAAGTCACACATTTGACAAAGGATTCCCTTCTAGAATCTAGACCACTCTCAAAGACCAACAGTAAGAAGACAAACATTCCCACTGGAGGATGCGTGGAAGATAGGGAATTTTCATCAACAGGACAATAAAAGGCACATGAAGAGACGGACAGCATTGTCCGCCACGCAGGAAGTGCAAATTAAAACCACAGATAAGGGCAGTGACGCCAACAGAAGCTGGCAGGGAGCCGGAGACTGCTCACTCAGACAGGGCTGTGGGAGTTCCAAGTGGGAAGGCCACTCGGCTTGGCAGTCCCCGGAAAGCCAAAACAGAACCACTGTGTGACTCAACATTCCAACTCCTGGGCGTTCATTCTAGAAAAAAAGATTTGTTCACACTGAAAACAGTTCAAGAGAGCTGGAGAGATGGCTCAGGGGTTAATGCTCTTCCAGGGGACCCGGGTTCGATTCCCAGCACCCACATGGCTGCTCACAGCTGTCTGTAACTCCAGTTCCAGGGGACCTGACTCCCTCACACATGCAGGCAAAACACCAATGCACACAAAGATAACCAAAGTTCACGAATGTTTGCAGCTGCTTTGCTCACATTAGCAAATGACAACACAAAAGAAGCAAGATAGTGGGAAAGCCAGAGCGACCTACCGCTGTGCCGCGAAAAGCGCTCACTGCTCTCCCGCACGACTTCAGTTTGGTTCCCAGAACCCTCGTCGGGTGACTCATGAGCCTCTGTAACTCCAGCTCCAGTGGATCTGATGTCATTCGCTGGCCTCTGTGGGCATCTGCACACCCATGGCATGCACTCACACAGACACATATGCATTCATATAAATAAAAATATAAGTAAATGTTTTTTATCATAAACTTTCTTTTTATTCATTCTTTGTGTCTTTCACATCATGCATCTTGACCCCATTCATCTCCTGTCCCTTTGTATCTGCCCTCTGCCCTTGCAACCTCCCCACCAAAGTAAAATAAAATAAAATTTAAGAGAAAAAAAAAGAAAGAGAAAAAGAAGAAAAAAGACAGAAGAATTTCATCATAGAAGCTGTAGTATGGCACAGTGAGTCACACAGTAAACTCTTTTGTCCATATGTCTTTACTTGCAGTGTTCATTGCAAAGAATGTCTGATTTGAGGTCTCTGGCTTCTGCTACACTATCGATGCTGGGCCCTTACTGGGACTCCTCTGTCTCACACATGTATGAGCACAAAGGTACATGAACATACATGCACACATACATATACACAAGAACCTTTCCAAAAGGCTATGGAAATTTAAATCAAATAAATTGAATAGAAAAGCTTCAAATTAGCCCCATTATAATGGTGCATGTCTGTTACACTAGCACTTGGGAGGGGGAGACAGGAGGATCAGGAGTTCAAAACCAACCTCAGCTACATAATGAGTTACAGGTCTGCCTGGGCTACCTGAGAGCCAGTCTCAAAAGAGAACATTAAAAGGGGACTGGAGACCACCAGGCGGTGGTGGCGCATGCCTTTGATCCCAGCACTTGGGAGACAGAGGCAGGCAGACCTCTGAGTTCAAGGCCAACCTAGTCTACAGAGTGAGTTCCTGGACAGAGAAACCCTGTCATGAGAAACCAAAGGGGAGAGGGGAGGAGGCTGGCGAGATGACCTAGTTAACAGCACTCCCTGCTCTTGCAGAGGATCCAGTTCCTGGGTCATGGAGATCCTCCAGCTTTGGGTCTGCAGGACAGACCCTCACATGCTCCAGTAGATCATAGATGGAATGGATGTTGGAGTGGGCCAAATCATAACCCTAGTTCTGGGCCTCAGTAGTTAATAGATTTTTTTTTTTTTTTTTTTTTTTGGTTTTTCGAGACAGGGTTTCTCTGTGTAGCTTTGCGCCTCTCCTGGAACTCACTTGGTAGCCCAGGCTGGCCTCGAACTCACAGAGATCCGCCTGGCTCTGCCTCCCGAGTGCTGGGATTAAAGGTGTGTGCCACCACCGCCCGGCTATAGATATTTTTTAACTGGAAGAAAAAAACTCATATTCTTCAACACAATAGATAAACCATGGAACATTCATACCATGGAACACTACTCAGCAAGAAAAAGGGATAAGTTATTGACACACAATTGCCTGTGACTTCTAAAGAATAATGCTGATTTTTAAAGGCCAATTCCAATAGGTCACATGCTTCGTGAATCTGTTTACAAAATCTGTCTGTCGTCTGTCTGAGACACTATGTCCATATGTAGCCCAGGCTGGCTCAGACTTGCCAATCCTCCTGCTTTAGCCTCCCAAGTTCTAGGATTACAAGTGTGTGCCATACTTGACTTTACATAATTTTTATTTTATTTTTAACTCTGTGTGTGTGTGTGTGTGTGTGTGTGTGTGTGTGTGTGTGTGTTATACGTTGGTGTACCCACATGGGTACTGCAGACATGTGGTACACATACATACGTGCAGGCCAACACCCACACACATACGATAAAAATCAATAAATCTTCTGAAAGAAAGTTCGTAGGATGCTAGTTGTCAGCCAACACACAGCTGTAACCCTCAAAGGGAACATGAGATGGTTTCTTCTCAGCCAAACACGAGAGACCGTAGCTCAGGAACACAGATTAGGTTGTCCTGAATGACATGTTCTGCTGTGGAAGTGGTTACACAAGATTTTCATAGTCACAGAACAACAACAACAAAAACATCACAAGCCAAGGCACTAAACAAAATGCCTCAGAGAGGACAGCAGGACAGAGCAAAGAGGAGTCGCTCTGTTACGGGCTTCAGATGAGTCTCAGCTCTTGGGTCAGGGAAGCTACTGTCTGCTAAGTTAATACAGCTCAAAGGTTTTGTGTAAGAGTGGAAAGGACATCAGGTCAGACACAGAAGTGGGGTGTTAAATGGCCAGTAGTGGGACTAAAGATAGCCAAAGATGTCTGGATTTGTAACATTCCAACTCTCTATAGTCAGGGAGTTCCAATCAGTCAGCAGAGGAGAGTCTTCACCCTGTTTACATGGTGATGGTGATGAATGCAGGGTCTATTCCTTCTTTTATGTGGATGATATATCTCCTCCAAAATATTTGTAGGCTTAGGAGGATAGCTCAGTCAGTAATGTGCTTGTCACGGCGTGAGAACCTGAATTCCCAAAACCCACGTTTTTAAAAAGCCCAGTGTAGTGACAAACACTTGCAATCCTAGCCTGGGGAACGAGGAGACAGGATGGTGGTGGTGGGGGAGGGAGGGGGTCCCTCACTGGCCAGCCAGCCAGCCTAGACTAGTGGACCAGCTCCAAGCCATAGACAGACCCTATCTCAAAAATAAAGGGAGTGGCAGCTGAGAAATAACATTCAAGGTTGACCTCTGGCCTACACACACACACACACACACACACACACACACACACACACACACACGTGCATAAACACATACACACACACACGCATAAACACATACACACACACACACACACACACACACACACACACACACACACACGCAAGCGCGCGCGCGCGCGCACACACACGTGCACAGTCACACTTTACTAAGAACATTGAGCTCAGAGAGGTCTGACAAGGGCCTGTACAACAGGAACCTAGCCGGCCTCCTGAGTGCAGGGAGGGAATCTGACCACTGGGCTCCAGCTTCCCTTAAGTCCCATCCTCTTGGGCCTCCACGGTTTTTCAATAACGCAGGTGCAGCTGGTTGAACCAGGGGTTCCAGGACGAGGCCACTGTGTACATGACCATCTGTGTGACTGACTGGTGCCCCTAAGTGGGCAACATGGATCATACAACATGGTATCCAAATCTGAGCCTTAAGGGAGATTTCTGAAGGAAAAAAAAAAAAAAAAAAAAAACAGAAGAAAGAAAACAAAAGAAATTTACTGCAGGTTCAAGATTGCCTATCCCCTGCCCCAGATGAAGGGGCTGGAGAGATGGCTCAGCAGTTACAAGCACTTCCTGTTCTTCCAGAGGACCAGGGTTTCCTTCCCAACACCCATGTCAGGCAGCTAACAACCATTTGTAACTCCAGCTCCAAGGGAGTTACAACGCCTTCTTCTGGCTTCCAAGGACACCTGCACTCATGTGCGCTTACACACACACACAAATAGAAATAAATTTATTTTGTTTGTTTTGTTTTTTTGAGACAGGGTTTCTCTGTGTAGCTTTGCGCCTTTCCTGGAACTCACTCTGTAGCCCAGGCTGGCCTCAAAAATTATTTTTCAAAAATTGTGAAGTTTTAGCCAGACATGTTGGTTCACGTCTGTAATCCCAGTCTTTAGAATGCTGAGGCAGGAGGATTGCCTCAAGTTTCAGCCCACACTGGGCTACAGAGTATTAAAAACTTAAAAAGGGCAGTTTGGAATCAAAACCATCCTCTGATACAATACCCAGCTCATACCCATCTCTTCCTCTTGTCCTAGGCTGGATTTTACCCTTCACATTACCAAGTATCAGCAAACCTGTTGCCCAGGGTCCCAGGTTGGTGCCTGCCCTGACCACAGCTGGTGTTCACAGCTGTTCTCCTCCAGGTTCAGCATTTCCCAGATGTTTCTCTCTCCCCACAAGACCGTGGAGCAATCTCACTGTAGCTTACTAACACCCACTCACCCAGGCTTTTGCAGAAGCCCCCTCTGATGGTCTCTTTTCCACATCACAACAGCACTACTTGATTCTCATTAGCTCTGGAAGTCTGAAACCTGAGGAAAATCACATCATTATTCACGGTTCTTAGGAACCACGAAACCAGAGCTTTCGACTATTAAAACACTATTGGTGTTCGGGGGCCAGGTAACACTTTGGGGAATTAGTCCATGTGTTGTAGGACATGTGGCAGCCTCTCTGGTGCTGTCCCCTAGATGACAATACTCATCCACTCCTGGGGGTTGTGGCAAAGGTCTCCAGACACTGCCAGATTCTAAGGCTGCCCCTTGTGGAAACCGCTGCCCTAAGCCTCCGAAGGTGGGGCAGGGCCCAGTTACTCGGTGTTCCTGTGATTCTGATGCTTGTCTGACAATATCATTGTTTTCCATCTTCACGGTCCGTTATGGCAGCACACATGTGTGTCCCCAGCACTGGGGAGATTGAGGCAGGAGAACAAGGCCAGCCTGGGCTACATTGTAAGATCCTTCTCTTAAAACAAACGGCAAAAAAAAACCTTTCAACCTTCGAGTTGCTTCGTTAAGACCACCTTGGGAGCTTTGCTGGCTTGCTTCGATAGCTTGTTTTCTTATGTTTTCCTGTTGCTGATATCAGCACTACTTTGGTATTTTTCTTTACACTGATGCCTTAGCTCACGGTATTCAAAGCTCTTGATTGTAACTGAATTTCCCACAGAATCAGCCCCACAGAAACAAACCGGCTTCCCGCTTTTCCAGGCAACCAGGGCATCTCTAACTGCTGTAAGGGAATTTCACGTTTTTGACTTAATAGGATTTATGGCCTCACGGACCACCCATGCGGATGGATGCCTGTGTCCCTTTGTTCTGTGTGGTGATTTGGGTTCCTAGAAATCCAGGCAGCAAAGAGAAATGACCTCCATGAGAGGAAGGTGAAGAGAGCAATGGGGTGCTGGGGTCCAGGCCCAGACAAGACACACCCACATCACCTACAACCTCAAACTGACGGAAGCCACCTCCCCCACTCCCAGGAGCAGGCAGCAGGCCAGGAGGCAGAGTCCGCACTGAACATCACCTCCCAGGGATGTTTGAACACCGAGGAACCCAGGGAAGCCCTGCCAGCTCACATCTCAGATCTCTCTCTCTCTCTCTCTCTCTCTCTCTCTCTCTCTCTCTCTCTCTCTCTTCCTTCTTCCTCCTCCCTTCCTTTCTCCCTCCCTCCCCTCCCTCCCTCCTCCCTCCCTTCCCCTCCCTCCCTCTCTCTCTCCTCTCTCTCTTTATGTGTGTCTGTCTGTCTGTCTGTCTCTGTCTGTTTCTCTGTCTGTCTGTCTCTCTCCTTTTGTTTTTTTTCAACACAAGGTTTCTCTGTGTACCCCTGACTGTTCTGGCTTTCTCTCTCTGTAGACCAGGCTGGCCTCGAACTCAAAGAGATCCACCTGGTTCTGCCTCCCAGTGCTGGGATTAAAGGCGTGCGCCACCACTGCCCAGCTTCAGATGTCTCTTTTCATCCCCCAAATACTTTTTCCACGGGTGCTATCATCCAGTCAAACTACCCAGATAAATTGACAGCAGAAAAAAAAAAATCCACTTTCTAAGTCAGAGTGGCTGCCTAGGAAAGTTCCTGTCTCCTACACATTCTCACTCTGCGGTCCACGCTGCGCCCTTACAGGCATGGCAAATCCAGGGAGAAGGGCCAGCTGGGGCTTCAGTAGGGTATGATCAGCACAGGACCCCTAGCTGCCTGTTCCAGGCTTGCTGCCCTGCATCTGTCCACCCACCTTCCCGGAAGCAGCTCAGGGAATTAGTTCTGATGCCACGCCCCAAGCTGGAGTTCTTGACACCTCTTCTTGGATCCCGGCCCTTTCAAAAGGAGCATTTCAAATAGCAGCCATCAACACTCCCAGAGGGTGGGTCTTAATCCACAGAGGATCATTAACTTCACCCAAGTGATGGGTCGTCTGTCAGCACCTCCCGTTCTTCCACCAATTATCTATCTGCTAATTATCTGGGATTAAGAACTGACACGGAGCGACATGGTCATTAACCACATATTTGCACGGCTTATTCATGTTAGGAGGGCAGCTCGGTCTCACCGAGTCTAATTGGACACGCCCACAATGCTGCAGAACACAGTTCCATCTACTGGGCTGTCAGCAGCCCATGAAGGACCAGGAGGATGTTGTGTTGACTTCTAAAGGGGCTTGTCCCGGCACAAGAGGGTTTTTTATTTTTCTTTTTTTTTTTTTTTTTTTTTTTTTTTTTTTTTTTTTTTTTTTTCACGCTGGATGCCTTGGCTTTCTGGCAGGATGGATGACATCTTAACTGTGAACGCACATGTGATCATTTGTCAAACACTCATTAGCTGAGGCACAGTACCAGGCACAGATTTGGCCCTAGGGGGTTTTACAAAGGTGAAAGAGACACCATCCCTACCACCCCTCAGGTTTCCCTTCAAGGGAATTACGGGCAAGCAGAGACCAGAGCTGGGAGACGGGGAGGAGTAACAGCAGAGGTACTGTGCCACCAGAGAGGCTTGAGAAACCTCACGGAGAAGGCCATATCCTCAGACAGAACCAGGTGAGGATTTTACTTCACGCTGAAGACACAGGGAAAAGGCCTCTAGGACACAGCCCGGCCAGCAGAAGCAGGAGTGGCCTAGATGGCAGACAGAGAAAGCATGGGTGGAAGGAGGCGGGCTGTGAGCATCCTGGAGAGCTTAGTCTGTTTCCAGCTTTGCAGGATTCTCCTCTGGGTATATAGGGGAAGGCAGGCATAGTGAGTTTTCTTTTTTCTTTCTTTCTTTCTTTTTTTTTTTTTAATGTTTATTTTGTGTGCATTGGTGTTTTGCCTGAAAGTATGCCTGTGTGAGGGTGTCAGAGCCTCTGAACTGGAGTTACAGACAGTTGTGAGCTACCATGTGAGTGCTGGGAATTGAACCCGGGTCCTCTGGAAGAGCAGTCAGTGCTCTTAACCGCTGAGCCACCTCTCCAGCACCCCCCTCGCCCCCGCCCCCAGTTACTTTCTATGGAAGTATGAATGATACATGGCAAACTTCTCAGAAACTGACCACACCTATGGAAACAGCAGCCAGATAAAGAAACCAATCATCACCTGGAATCCTAGCGCTTGGGAGGGTAGGGATGGGAGGATCCGGAGTTAAAGGCCAGCCTGGGCTATATAGTGAGACCCTGGGAAAGGAAAGAAGGAGAGTGGGGGCGGGGTGGGTGAGGAGTGAAAAACAGATGTTGGGACTGGAGAGATGGCTCAGTGGTTAGGAGCACGGGCTGCTCTTCCAGAGGGCCTGGATCCAGTTCCCATCACCCACATGGTGCTTCACAACCATCTGCAACTCAAATTCCAGGGGATCCAACACCTTCTTCTGACTTCCTCAACCACCAGAAACATGATGCACAGACATACATGCAGGCAAAACACCCACACACATAAAATAAATAATTTTATTTTGTTTTGTTTTTCAAGACAGGGTTGCTCTATGTAATAGTCCTGGTTGTCCTGGAATTCACTCTGTAGCCCAGGCTGGCCACAGACTCACAGAGATCTGCCTGCCTCTGCCTCCCGAATACTGGGATTAAGGGTGTGTGCTGCCACTGCCCAGCAATAATTTAAAAAATACACACACACACACACACACACACACACACACACACACACACACACACACACAGTTGTTTGGGGCTTTGCAGTTAAGAACACTTGGAGCTCTTGCAGAGAACCTGAGTTTGGTTCCCAGCACCCACTTCAAGCAGCTCACAGTCTCCTGTAACTCCAGCTCCAGGGGATCTGGCGCCCTCTTCTGGATTCAGAGGGCACTTGCACTCCTGGGCACATTCTCACACACAAATACACATAATTTTAAAACAATAAAAATAATTTTTAAAAGATACAAATTGTTACTAAAACTCCTGAAATCCATGGTGGTCCCTCTCAGGAACTCTGTACACACAGACAAAGCACCATCGTGGCCGCACCAGAGACCTTCCCCTGTCTTACCCATGTATGTGACTTACTCTGCTAACCTCGTCCGGTTTCCTCTTACTGCTCCGTAACATCGCATCCATGGACAGCACCTTCTCCAACGCCCCCGTGATGTTCCAGTGCAGTGGGTCTCAACTTTCCTAATGTACTGTGACCCTTTAATATAGTTCCTCATGTTGTGGTGACTCCCAACCACAAAATTATTTTCATTGCTACTGTTATGAACCATAATGTAAACATCTGTGCTTTCCAGTGGTCTTTGGTAACCCCTGTGAAAGGGGTCGTTTGATCCCCCCAGAGGGCCGTGACCCACAAGTTGAGACCGCTGCTCTAGTGGCTGTGTATTTATTTGCTGGGTTCAAACCTCATGGTAGTCCCGTTGGGCCATGGGTTGTGTATTTCCCTCTTTAATAGACACAACTAGTTTTCCAGAGTTGTTTGCACTTCCACACACCCGCCTGGACCTGCACCAGGCTTGGGTTGCCCTGTGTCCTTGCCCACACTTGGTAGTGTCTGTCTTTTGATGCTTTGGACTTGTTCATAAGGGGATGACGACCTGGTGGAGGCAGTATCCTGCATCTTTCGGGCAGCGTGAGGATACAGTGTTTAGAGAAGTGGGAAGTGATGGAAAATGGGTCCAGTCATGGCCAGACGTTAGTGGTCAACACATAAGCAACGGAATTGACAGTGACGGAGGTGGAATGAGAAAGGCCAAAAAGCTGCACCGTGAGGGGCCATGTGGAGGCTTGAACACACATGGAAACAAACTAAGCTGGAGATGAGAGTGGTGTCCATTTGAAGGCAGAAGAAACAGACCCCTTCTGGACACGTGTGAGATGTGCAGAGGGGATGAAGATGTTCCCGGGGCTCGGGGCTCGGGAATGATGAGGTCAAGGCTGGAAACAGCTTGAGATCCACAGGGGTGAGGGTTTGAGTCAGGGGTGTGGCTGAGATCTCCCAGAGAGTTACGTGAAGTCAAAGCGAGGAGGAGGAGGAGACGCTTGCCTCCAGGGGGCAAGCAGAGGACGAACTGGGGGAGACTGCATCGCTTCCCTCGGAAATGCTGGCATGGGCTGAGAAGCGTGAGTCAGGCACTCCCAGCCCCAACAACAGCCCAGGGTCCATCTAAGCAGCCGGGACTTTTCTCCTGCAGGAGCTTGCATCACCGACCTGAGAAGATGGTTGTGAAATCCGCATCAGGTTGCGTACCTCTGGCAGCGTCTTAGGGACAATGGGCACCGAAGACTCAAAGCATCTTGGTGTTGGAGTCCTCATCGCCTCCACAACATTGCTGCCAATTAGTTATCCCGCACCCCGGGCAAGGAACTCACAACTTCCCACGGCAGCCCACTCCAATTCTGGGCACGAAGGGATCTAAAACCAATCTCAACCACATGGGAAGTCAAAGAGAGCGATAAAGCTGTTTCTACTCCAGTGGGAATTGCCCTGGGTGGAGTTAAAGGCCAAAGACATCGTGGAAAATACTTTTCTACCCTACCCCCCCTACCCCCGCAACACCCCCCCCCCGTCCCTTCCTGCTGGGCTTGGGGTTACAGAGACGGCCCCCCCACCCCCACCCCCGACACACACAGAGCTGCGGGGATTGCATCACCATTTGCACACGGCCCCGGAATGCGCTCAGCCTTGCAGGCATTCCTCTGGCTCCCTCCAGCGGGGCCTACACCGCCTGGAACCCCGCCAGGGTCTCAGGGCTGAAGCGGTGCGTGCTTCAGCGCAGACCCACTAGGTTGGACACGTGGGAGGATGAGCGGCCGTGGATGAGAACAGACCCGCTGCAAGCCGCTTCAAGCTTCCCTCCCTCAGCGTTACCCGCACCCTGCCCTGCACTGGGCTCTGAGAAAGAGCTGGGCGGATCTGATTTCCCAAGGGCCCCTTGGGGCAGTGGATGCTTTGAGAGACAGGCTCGCAAGAAGGGAATGTGGGTCTGTTCTCTCTGGGCTTCGTTTTTTAGAGGTTGGCAATGAGTTTTTTCAAAGTAATACCATTAAGTAGGTTTATTGGTTTTGTTTTCAATATAATTGTATTAAAAGCTTGTTCTGGCCGGAGCCTGTGTCCCTTGACCTGCCTTGAATCCCCCCCAACCTTGTCCCCAGAAGCTGTGGGAAGTCGCCTCTTAGGTTAACTGCTATTACATTTCTCAACCAGATGCTGGGTCAGGGGTGACCGGCAGGTCTCCACAATTCACATTCTCCACTTTTAAAATCTATTTTCCCTTTTTATTTTGTGTGTATGAGTGTCTTATCTCCATTTTGTATATGCACCACATGGCTGTAGTGTCCCAGAAAGCCAGAGAGGTGCCAGATCCCCTGCAACTGGAGTTTCAGTGATTAACCATATAGGTGCAGGGAATTGAACCCAGGTCTCCAGGAAGGGCAGAGGGTGCTCTTAACCACTGAGTCATCTCTCCAGCCCCATAGGGCAATCTGAGGTACTATCTTCAAGAACTTCATCCATCTCCTTAGAGACTCTTTTCAAGTAGGACGGTGTCCACCACCTTCATTTACTCACTTGGGTATTCTGCATTGACCCCTTTATTATATGAGCAATGAGAATTTGGCTTACACCATGTTCTTCGCCTCCTTAACAGAATCTATCATAATTCTGTCCCAGTGTTCAGTGTCTCTGATAATATCACTATTTAACAGGTTTTGTTTTTTTCTTTGAAAGAGAGTCTCGCCACGTGGTGGTGGCACATACCTTTAAATCCAGCACTCGGGAGGCAGAGGCAGGCAGATCTCTGTGAGTTCGAGGCCAGCCTGGTCTACAGAGCGAGTTCCAGGACAGACACCAAAACTACACAGAGAAACCCTGTCTCAAAAAAACAAAACAAAACAAAGAAAAGAAAAGAAAAGAGAAAAGAAAAGGAAGAAAGGAAGAAAGAAAGGAAGAAAGGAAGAAAGAAAGAAAGAAGGAAAGAAAGAAAGAAAGAAAGAAAGAAAGTCTCTTTAAATAACCCAAGGTGACCTGGAACTGGATCCTCCCGCCTCAGATTCCCCAGGAATAGAAGTAGAATTGTACACCACCTCGTCTGCCTAACACTTTCCCCAAGAGTCTGGTGACCCTCCCTTTTCCAATTATATTATTGGGCTTATACAGAAAGAAGGCCTGGGTGGGGTGGGTGGCATTTCATTGTAGTGTGAGCTCATTTTGTGGCAGACTCTACTTTTAGGATCCTCTTCTGTGCCCTTAGCTGGTATCTTCGATCAAACCCTCTCTCTCCACCCGCCCCACACCTTTCCTAGTATTGACCAACCTCTGTTTTTGTGCGATCAGCTTTTTAGCTTCCACATGAGTAAAATATATCATGTCTGTTTTTCTGTGCTTAGCATCTCTGTCGGTTTGAAAGAAAATGACCCCCATAGAGAGCAGCACTATTAGGAGGTATGACTTTGTTGCAGGAAGTGTGTCCCTGTGGGGCTGGGCTTTGAGGTCTCCTATGCTCAAGCTACACCCAGAGACACAGTTGCTTCCTGTTGCCTGAGGATCAAGATGTAGAACTCTCAGCTCCTTCTCCAGCACTATGTCTACCTGCGTGCTGCCATGCTTCCCACCATGATGATAATGGACTAAACCTCTGAACTGTAAGCCAGCCCCAGTTAAACATTTTCCTTTATAAGAGTTGCTGTGGTCATGGCGTCTCTTCACAGCCATGGAAACCCTAACTAAGACAATGTCTTTCATTTAACATCTTCCAGTTTCATCAGTGTTGCAGCAAATGGCAGGAGGTTTGTTTGTTTGGTCAGGAGTTTTTTGTTTGATTGGTTTGGTTTTTTGTTTATTCTTTTTGTTTTTTGTTTGTTTGTTTGTTTGTTTTTTTGAGACACAGTTTCTCTGTGTAACCCTGGCTGTCCTGGAACTCACTCTATAAACCAGGCTGGCTTTGAACTCAGAGATCTACCTGCCTCTGCCTCCTGAGTGCTGAGACTAAAGGCGTGCGCCACCGCCGCCACCACCACCACCACCAGGCTGGTTTTTTGTTTGTTTGGTTGGTTGGCTTTTGGCAGGATCATATAGCCCAGGATAGCCTCAAACTCCTGTCCTCCCAGCCCCACCTGCCAAGCGCAGAGATTACGGATGTGGATCAGGCCTGGTTTAGGATTGTACCTTTTTTAATGGTGAATAATGAATGCTATGTTGTAGATATATTAAAAGTTCCTTAGTCACCAAAATTTGTTTAGCTCCATAGCTGAACCAAAGGGCATAGTAGATGTTATCTATTTTGTATCATTGCTCTTTAACAACCTTCTTCACAGAAGTCCATCCTCACTCACCATTTAAGGATTTTATTTTTATTTTTTCTACTCACTCCTGTAAAACTCCAGCCTTCCACTGTATCCTGGAGTGTAGCCGCTAATGCACAGCTTAACCTTTTTTTTCTTTATAGTAAACAACCCCAAAATTTAGTGGCTTAAAACTACAAACATCTTGCCTAGTTGGTGGTTGTCTTTAATCCCAGCACTCAGGAGGCAGAAGCAGGTGGATCTCTGAGTTCAAGACCAAATGGTCTACATAGTAAGTTGGAGGCCAGCTGGAACTACATAGTGAGACCCTGTCTAAAATACAAACAAAATGAACAAAGATATCTCAACCAACAAACATCTCTCCTTCTCACTCCTGGTTTTGTTTTGTTTCGTTTTGTTTTCTTTTTCCTGAGCCTTGGCAGCTAGGTCAGGTCAGAAAGAGCTGGATGGCGTGAGATGGCCTCCCGTCCATATTCAGTTACCGGACTGATGTCCTCTGCAGAGGGCCCCTCCCACCTCACTTTGTGCATGGACCCTAAGTTCTCCTAATTTAATGGTCGCTAGCTTTCCCTTGCTGCTGCTCATTACTTCAGTGGTTTTTTTTGTTTGTTTGTTTGTTTGTTTTTTTTGCATTTAGAAATGTTAAATGCTTGCATTGAAAATATTTTGTGTGTGATATATGTGCACAGACACCTGAGGAATGTATCTAGCAGCCCTGTTCCTCTGAGGCAGGGTCTCTCTCCGAACCCTGAGCTCTTGTTTTTCAAAAGACTGGCAATCAGCAAGCCCCAGTAATCCTCCTGTGTCTGCCTCCTCAGTGCTGGGCTTACAGACACATATGGGACCATGTCTGGCTTTTCCTGGGTCCTGGGATGCAACTCTGGTCCTCATACTTGAGCTGCAGGAGCTCTTTTGGGGGGTTTCTTTCTTTTTTTTTTTTTTTCCGAGACAGGGTTTCTCTGTGTTGTTTTGGTGCCTGTCCTAGATCTCACTCTGTAGACCAAGCTGGACTCAAATTCACAGAGCTCCACCTGCCTCTGCCTCCTGAGTGCTGGGATTAAAGGCATGTGCCACCACTGCCTGGCTGCAGGAGCTCTTAATGGCTGAATCATCTCCACTCCACACACGTGCTCTCTAAAGCATCTTTCAATGTGGAGTGAGCATGCATCTTGGCAAGAATAGGAAGGCAGGAAGGCTCAGCTGTTAGGAGCTTCCTGTTCTCGCAGAGGACCCATGTTCAGTTCCCAGCACCTACATGGTGACTCATAACTGTGTGTAGCTCCAATCCCAGAGGATCTGAAGCCCCCTTCTGGCCTCCGAGGGCACTGCACACATGGTGCATTTACATGCACTCAGGCAAAACACTCATACACACACTATAAATCTTTTCAACAATATAATAATAATAATAATAATAATAATAATAATAATAATAATAGGAAATTAGGAGAGGGGGAAAAAAGCCCAGAGGAAAACTCTCTGGTCTCCCTAGTGTTCCTAGACTGTATCTGCCTTGCTTGGCTCTACCAGTTCTTTTAGATACAGACTCCTCCTCCACCTCCAAGTCTACAGACGTCCTACTGCACACCACACATAGGCTCTGCCCTGCCAACATGCTGGCCTGGCCTTCCTCCTGCTCACCGCCCCTCCCCCCACACGAACACACCTCAGTATAGGCACTCACTCAGTAGACACAGCCAGTCTTGGGTTGCAAAGTGGGTTTTTTTTTTTTAAAGATTTATTTATTTATTATGTACATAGTGTTCTGCCTGCATGCCAGGAAAGAGCACCAGATCCCATTATAGATGGTTGTGAGCCATCATGTGGTTGCTGGGTATTAAACTCAGGACCTCTGGAAGAGCAGCCAGTGCTCTTAACCTCTGAGCCATCTCTCCAGCCCGGCAAAGTGGGTTTTTATTGCTGACTCAACTGACCAAGTTCAGGGATCCCACCCCGACAGCAGCAGGCAAGAGGCAGCTCTGGGGACACCTGGAGAGCAACCTCTGCAGTCACAGAGCAGGTGAGTGCTCAACGATGCAAGTACACGGCCGGCCAGTAGACGGCGACAACGAGTGAGTGCATCCTGTAAGCAGAGCCCCTTAGTCCAGATAGGATGGACCACTTTGGCCATTTCTGGACCAAGCTCGCTGGTGGCTTAGACCTTGGCCAGCAGCACCATGCACCAGGACACCTTTTACTCCCGAGAGACACAAGACTATGCCCAAAGGTCTGGGAGAGCAGGAAACAGCAGGCCACTCTCAGAGGCAAGGCTTCAGCCCCAGTTACCTGCTTGAACATGCCAAGTTCAACAGCACATGTACGATGTGGGTATGTTTTGGCTTCGTAATTCACGGGCAACATGGCAGGAAAGGCCATGTCCTTTATCATAAAGGGAGGAAGGACACACAGTGGTGGATTTAAACACAGAAGTCTAACTCATTAGTTTACACTCACCCACATGTCAGACCCACTCCAGGTGGAATGGAGGACATTTTCTTTATGTTCCTGTTCCTGGTCAGAAAAAGTGCACAGTAGACTTAAGAGAATACAGCAAGCAGTGCCTTTCCCAGGAGTTTCAGAGAACCCTCTGCAGAGACACCACTGGGCTGGGGATGTGACTCGGCACTCGCCGATGCAGGCAGGGGACACTGTTCAACCCACAGCACCAAGAAAATAAGTCATCTTCACCAGTATGTGTGTCTGTCCTTCCAGAACTACCTCACATGTATAAGCTTGGATTTGTATAACCTCAGTTTGCACACGTGGGTGGGAATTATAAAAATACGATACAATTTACTCCACAAATTTACTCAGTTATAAAAACCCTTTTATATCACAAAGAGTATCTTAGTATTTGTGTGAGAACATGAAAATTTTATTCTCGGGCTGGAGAGATGGCTCAGTGGTTAAGAGCACCGACTACTCTTCCAGAGGTCCTGAGTTCAATTCCCAGCAACCACATGGTGGCTCACAACCACTTGTAATGAGATCTGGTGTCCTCTTGTGGCCTGCAGGAACACATGCAGGCAGAATACTGTATACATAATAAATAAATAAATCTTAAAAAAAAAAAAAAAACTTTATTCTCAAATAACTTTTCTGGAACTCAAACACCACTTCAGAGAATCAACAATCTAGGTCAAGGGCCCCAGTCTTTCTGAAAAGGACCAGTTAACAAATACTTCAGCTTTGTGAGCCCATCTGTCATGGGTACTTCCTTGGGTTTTTGCTTTGGTGCTTGAGTAGTTTTCAATTATATTCTTCCTCTGACAACGTAAAAATCAATCTTAGCACCAGCCAGAGAAAGAACAGGCTTTGGGAGACCAATCAGATGGCTCAGTGGATAAGGGCACTTGGTGACCTTAGTTCAATCCCCAAGATCCACTTAGGAGGAGAGAACCCATTCCAAGAAGTTGTCTTCTGACCTCCACAGGTATGTATGTGCACATGTACATGTACACACACACAATTAAGTGAATAAATTAAAAAAAAAAACAATGTATAAAGAGTCGGCTTTGGGCCACTGTTAACCACAGTAGTCTGAAATATTGTTGAGATACCAAATGAGGTAAAATACTTAAACTTGCTTTGTGAGTTGAAGTCTAAGGTAAAAAATTATTACACATCTTTGTTTATTATGTAACGGTTGCATATGTCTTTATTTTAGAGTAGTGAAGGTATGTGCCAAGGTGTCTATGTGGAGGTCAGAAAAACGATATGAAGTGGTCAGATCTCTCCTTCCAGCACATGGGTCCTGGAGAGCAAACTCAAGTGGTCAGGCTTGGTGGCCAGCACCTTACCTGCTGAGCATCTCACCAGCTCTAGAGTGTTATTTTTAAAAATCATGATGTGGAATATGGTACTCTAAGGCTAGTCAAAAGCCCATGGCTCGGCAGTACTGTCTTGTTAAGTGGTCCTGCTGTCAAACTGCCTTCTGAATATTTCAGTTTGTTAAGTTTGAGGAACCATTTCTATAGTTCGTCTCTAGAGCACTTTCTCACCCGAGACCATCATGAGGACCAGACACAGCGTTCCCTCCTGAGTGTGCAGCCGGCTCCAGGTGCTGCTTTCCACTGAGCCTCCTCCTCTTCCGCTGATGGTCATTCTTACCTTCCCTTGGGAGAGGGAGAGGGAAAGGGAGGGAATGCAGTCAGGGTGTGTGTGTGTGTGTGTGTGTGTGTGTGTGTGTGTGTGTGTAAATGTATGTATTTATGTTTGCAGCCACAGATCTGTGCTGCTCTCAACCCTCTCTTTTACACGCCAGGGTACAGAGCATAAAGGATTACAGAATGCTCAGCCCTAAGAGGAACTAACATGTGTACCACACCATCCTCCCAAGGTTCATGGACCATTACAAAAGGGATGTACAGAGCGGAGGAGCCAGAGATGAGGGATGACTACAAGAATGTAGTATCTTCTAGACAGCAGGGCAGCTGCACTATGAACTCACAGTAGTTTGACAGCAAGACTTCTGCCGGTCCCAGCCACCAAATCCCAGCATGGAGATGAGAATTAGGCATCAAATCCCACCCCTAGCCATGGAGCTATTGGCAACCAATAGCTGCTGGGAGAGGAAGAGAGAGATGTGTAAGAGCGTAGCCCCTGAGAAGTCAACCACACCCTATGAAAGGCCACACACCCAAAATTATTGGGCAGAGCAAACTGGTCTTGATGGGTTTAAAAAAAAAAAAAAAAAGAAAAAAAAGAAAAGAAACAAAGTTGGGTGGGTGGGCAGGGTTGGACCTAGGAAGAGTTGGAGGAGGAGTGAATATGATCAAAACATGCACAAAACTCTCAAGAACTAATAAAAAAGACTTAAGAGAGAGGGAGGCCGGGGAGATAGCTCAGTGGTTAAGAGTACTTGTTCTTGCAGAGGGCCAAGGTTTGAGTCCCAGCACCCACATGGCACTCAGAGTCATCTGTAACTCCAGTTCTAGGGACTCTGACATCCTATTCAGAATTCCATGGGTGCCAGGCATGCAGGCAGTACAGATACATACACCCAAGAGAGACACTCCTGCACACAATTAACTCTACTGCTCTTGCGGAGGACCAGAGTTCAGTCCCTAGCACCCATGCCAGGCAGCTCACAATCTCCCTGAGTATCTGTTCTCGTATGTAATACCCACATGCAAATGCACACATACACATAACTAAAAACAGTGAAAATAATTTTTTTTTTCAGAGCTGAGGACCGAACCCAGGGCCTTGCGCTTGCTAGGCAAGTGCTCTACCACTGAGCTAAATCCCCAACCCCGAAAATAAAAATTTAAAAAGGTAGGGCACATGAATTAGATAAGAGGATATAAAGCTAATTGTTTTTCTAGTTCTAATTCTGTACAGATCTTGTATTTCAGTGGTGGATAAGAGTATATAATATGGGGCTGGAGAGATGGCTCAGTAGTTAAGAGCACTGACTGCTCTTCCAGAGGTCCTGAGTTCAATTCTCAGCAACCACAGGGTGGTTCACAACCATCTGTAATGAGATCTGGCGCCCTCTTCTGGCCTGCAGGTATACATGCAGGCAGAATGTGTATATATAATAAATAAATAAATTTTAAAAAAAAGTATAAAATATATTAAAGCAGAGCAGCGGTGGCGCACGCCTTTAATTCCAGCATTTAGGAGGCAGAAGCAGGTGGATCTCTGTGAGTTCGAGGCCAACCTGGTCTACAAAGTAAGTTCCAGGAGGACTATTTCACAGAGAAACCCTGTCTCAGGAAAAAAAGAAAAACAAAACAAAACAAAAAACCAAAAAGCTCACTTAAGCTGGTCATGGTGGTACAGGTCTTTAATCACAGGACTTGGAAGAAGAAGCTGGCAAATCACTGTGAGTTCAAGGCCAGCCTGGTCTACACAGTGAGTTCCAAGATTGAGATGGATGTCTAAAAAAATAAATAAATAAAAAATAAAATATATTCAATACTGAAAGTGGAAAACTTAATGTGAAGTTCAACAACTTCTACTCCAAATGCTAACTCTAACTGTATAGAAGTTCATTAAATCGTAGACGCCCGCCAGGCGGTGGTGGCACACGCCTTTAGTCCCAACACTCGGGAGGCAGAGCCAGGCAGATCTCTGAGTTTCAGGCCAGCCTGGACTACAGAATGAGTTCCAGGACAGGCACAAAGCTACACAGAGAAACCCTGTCCTGAAAAACAAAACAAAACAAACAAACAAACAAAAAATTGTAGAGACGTTCGATCTGTTTTTTTATTTTGTTCTTTTTTTGCATTTTTGTTGTTGTTTGGGGGTGGTGGTTTCGAGGCAGGGTTTCTCTGGATTTTTTCATAGTAATACTTTTCTTATGTGGATACCATCTCTGGCCTCCACACACATGTGCACATATATACACAATATACACCCACATGAACACATACACACACACAAAGGCATCAGAATCAGACTAAAGGGCCCTACCAATGCCAACTTCTTAGCTATATATAATACTTCAACATACTTTTAGATGTTTCCACTAGAAGAAGCCAGGTAAAAGCTAGAAGGAACCTCTGAGTTATTTTTACAGCTTCTTACAGTCTGTTTTTTTTTTTTTTTTAAAAAAGGCTTTAGAAAAATCGAATTGAAGATCTTGTCCCAAAACATTGTAAGCAATGATAGGGCAACAGAGCTACAGAGCAGACTTCCCAGGAGTGGAATGTCATCAGCCACAATTGGACAAGTCTCCACAGGCCGTGGGGTTCCTTTCCAAACCATGATCAATCAGCTCTGAGATCTGTAGCTGTGATTAGGAAAGAGTGTCAAGTTGACAGGTGTCTAATTTGGCTACACCGATCATAAATCCTCAGTTATCTCAGAGCATCTCATTAAAATCACCTACAGGCCACACATTCCTCTAATCGCTTCCTACATGGCACAGAACTATACAGTGTTAATTAGTTCATCAAACTGTAATACACTAACTCATTTATGTCCACTTCCTCCACAAACCATGACTTGAGGCACAAAACGTATCTTGAGCCAGGGGTGGTGGTATAGGCCTGTCATCCCAGACCCAGGAGACCGAGGCAAGAGGATCAGAGTTCCAGGCCAGCCTAGGCTACATGAGCGAGCACCTTGAACTCTGCCCCACATTTTGTTCAGCTCATGCTAATCACTAGAAGCTGAGTCACGGCAGCCTCTTAACAGTCAGTCAGAGACAAACTAGTAAGAACTCTCTTGAGGTTGGGGGTGGTTTTCCTTTCTGACTCAGGATATTCAAAGAAGCTCAGAGTTTTTATTTGCATGTGTGTAATAAAGTCCCTCAAATGCAGGAATTTAATTCATAAAGATTTCTATAGTCACTTCATTTTATTTGTTAGTCACCTAAGACATTACAACTCAGTGTGACTTACAATAGAGAGGTCAGGCTCTTGAGTGAGAAGAGCCAATATGAACTGATGAATGGATCAGCTGTACAGTAGAAGCCTGTTAGGGTGTTCTCTGTCACCGGGTGTGGTGGCGCACACTTTTAATCTCAGCACACAGGAGGCAGAGGCAAAGGCAGATCTCTGAGTTCAAGACCAGCCTGGTCTACAGAGAGAGTTCCAGGACAGCGACAGCCAGGGCTGCACAGAGAAACCCTGTCTTGAAAACCCAATGAGATAAAACAGGATGTTCTCCAAATCAAGCACCAAGAGTAACAACTGTTTTCAGGCACTCATCCACAGCAGCACTCTGGGAGGCTTTAGCACTGGAGCAAAGCACAGGGTGAGCACTCCATGCTGTAGAGCTCTCAGTGAAAGAAGTTTATTAACACACATTTCCTTCACCAGGATCGATGGCGCACACTGGAGGCAGAGGCTGGTGGATCTTTGTGAGTTTGAGGTCAGCCTGGTCTACAAAGAGTTCCAGAATAATCAGGGCTACATAGAAAACTGTCTTGAAAAATCAAAACCAAAACCAAAATCAAACCACTTCCTTCAAATAAATATTTTATTTTTTGGTTTCTTGAGACAGGGTTTCTCTATGTCTGTAGCCCAGGCTGGCCTCGAACTCACAGAGATCCGCCTGCCTCTGCCTCCCAAGTGCTGGGATTAAAGGCGTGCGTCACCACCGCCCGGCTTAAATCAATATTTTAAAAGGCACCAACCAAAGCGGTAAAACAACAAAAGCAGGTACATCCAGAGGTCAACTGGGCTGTCTAAAAACACCATGGGGCTCAAGACCCCAGTGCCACCAAGGACTCCTCAGGGTCAGTCATCTCAACAGGCTCAGAAGCCAGTTTAATCCGCAGAACCTCAGCAAAGCCATCGCCAAACCAGCACGTGACGTGTGCCGTGTCGACGGTGAAGAAGAAAAGGCGGTCCTGACAGAGCTTCCGTCGGTACACAGACCGAGGGTCTGCCGAAAGCACAGCCTCAATGGCACACTTGGCTTCCTCTGTGGACTGAAAGTATTTAAAGGACATCCGACCAGCATCTGCAACGAGAAAGACACAAGCTCTGGAGACAGTGAGTTTCGGCATGAGATGTGGTAGCTCAGCAGGTCACATGAAAGGAACAGGGTCTGGAAACCTATTCATTACAGAGACTTGCGCCTCCAAAAGTTCTCTTCTACTGAACAAAATACTCGTGGTGTATTTTCCATAAATCTCCAAAACAGGAGAGGCAAGCTTTCATTTCTGTCCACAAATACCACTCTTTCTATGTTCAATCTATACTTTAACTCTTGTCATTTTCCTAATGGAAGGGACATTGTCAAAGAAACAAGTGGCATTCTCAGTATTCTCAAGGCTGCCCACCAGACATCTTTAATTCCAGCACTTGAGAGGTAGGGACAGGTGCTGTGGAATAATCCTTCCATACACTGTGAATATGCATTACTCTCATTGGTTAATAAAAAGCTGACAGGCCGGTAGCCAGGCAGGCAGTTAAACAGGAAAGCCAAACTGAGAATGATGGGAAAGGTGGATTCAGGGAGAGACGCCAGCTAGCCACCCAGGAAGCAAGACATGCTAAAGAACAGGTAAAGCCATGAGCCATGTGGCAATACACAGATTAATAGAAATGGTTAAACGTAAGAGTTAGCTAGTAACAAGCCTGAGCTATCAACCAAGCATTTGTAATTAATATAAGCCTCTGAGTGATTATTTGGAAACTGGCAGTCGGGAGAGAAATGTCCAACTACAGGTAGGCAAGATCTCTGTGAGTTTAAAGTCAGCCTGATCTACATAATAAACCCCAGACCATTTAGTGCAGAGGGAAAGAGGGAAGAAGGAAAGGTAGAAAACCAGGCATCCAAACCCCACTGCTAGAAGCAATGCCACATTCCTAACAGATGGAGAGTCCACGACAAAACTTCAAAAGACCATTAAGAAGCTCAGCATCCTCAGAAAAGCCCAGTCATGTATTTCAGGTAAACAGATGGTCACCCTTTCAAGTGACAAAACCTCCCATGTGTATGCATTCTTCAACAAAAATAAAGTATATATGGGCAGCTGAAGAGATGGCTTAGCAGTTAAGAGCACTTGTTTTGCAGAGGACTCAGATTCAGTTCCCAGCACCCATATGGTGGCTGACAACCATCCAAAACCCCAGGGGATCTAACACCCTCTTCTGACCTCCTTGAGCACCAAGTACACACATGGTGCACACACACCCATGCAGGCAAAACAATCACACGCATAAAGTAAAGTAAGTAAATCATATATGTGTGAGTATGTGTATTTTAAGGAACTGGTGAGAATGACAGGGAGTAAAGGTGTTTGCTGCCAAGCCTGACAACCTGAGTTCAATACCTAGTGGAAAAAAAGAACTGATTGCTGCAATTCCACATAGGCACTATGGTGTGCACAGGTGCAACACACACACACACACACACACACACACACACACACACACACAAATAAATAGACAGATAAACAAACAAACAAATAAATTTATGTTTGGGGGCTCTTTTTGGTTTTTTGAGACAGGGTCTCTCTGTGTAGCCCTGGCTTGCTTGGAACTCACTATGTAGATCAGGCTGGCCTCGAATTCACAGAGATCTACCTGCCTCTGTCTCCTGAGTGCTAGGATGAAAGATGTGTGCCACCATGCCTGGCCAAATGGTTTTTGTTGTTGTTGTTTGGGTTTTTTGTTTGTTTGTTTGTTTTGAGACAGGGCTTCTCTGTTTAACAGCCCTGGCTATCCTGGAACTCACTCTGTAGACCAGGCTGGCCTTGAATTCAGAGAGATCCGTCTGCCTCTACCTCCCATGTGCTGAGATTAAAGGCGTGTGCCACCACCACCCTGCTCCAAATGTTTTTAAGTGGCATATAAAACCCCATGTGGCCTCATGCCCTTACTGTAGGCTCTGGGACCCTCCTCAGTTCACTGTGCTACATGACCTCTCAGCAGCCACACCCCCTTCCTCTCGGGCTATGCACTGGCTCTCCAGAGGCTGGCTTCCTTTCGCTGGTTAAACTGACTCACTCCTTCATCTCTTTGGTGTCTGCTCTCGTGTGTCTCCTCAGTGAAGCCTCCTCTGGCCATTTATTTCCAAATGCAACCCTCTAACGCTGCCCTTCTCTTTGTTACGTCCTGGACCACCATTGCCTTCTAACAGTGTATGTTTCTGTGTGCTTCGCACAGCAGTGTGCTGACTTCTATGCCTTGAGCTTACGTCTCTCCGCCCATTAGAATGCAAACTGTGGAGGCAGGGCTTTCCTGACCCCCTTTCCTCACTGATGTTTCCCCCACAGGCAAGAACAGTGCTGGAGAGGCTCAGTGAGCAGCTGCACAGTAAACAAACGCACTTACCTCACCCTACGGCCATGCTGGCTGTTTACTGAAAAGTAACACAAGAACAGCTCTCAACCCTGTGCAGATCTGTCATCTCCTTGGAAACCAGCTACTTCTTGCTAGCATCCTCATTCCCACCTCTTAACAGCCACCAGCCCCCTTCATCCTCCATCTGCCATGAACTGGGGAAGTCAAACAACACATGCTAAGAACCATGTGCTAAATGGGCTCCCAAACAGAGCCCTGTGGCCTTCTTTTGGCAGGAAGTGCATACCCTGTGGGGGGAAGCACTATGGCAGGAGGGTCTTCTCTCCCTGTGAGATCCTGGGGTCCCCTGACAGAAGAAAACAGATACCTCTTTGGCCAGATAGAAAAGCAAGAAAGAAATTGGGTGTACCCAAGTATAAGCAAGCACAATCTACCATCTGAACACTGTCAGAAAAGAGAACAGAGAAAGGCAAGCAGAGCAGGGAGAGGGCTCAGTGGTTAAGAGCACCTGCTGCTCATACAAAGGAGTTGAATTTGGTTTTCACTACCCACGTTGGGCAGTTCACAAATGCCTGTAGCTCCAGCTCCAGGAGATCCAGAGCCCTGCCCTGGTCTCCACCAGCACCTACATAGACACATACCCCCAAGACAGACACACATGCATACACGTGATTACAATCAAATAAATATTAAGTAAATGAAAGATGAAGGCTAAAAGTCATGGGCATCTCCTGAGGCAGCAGTTACTCTCAGATGCCTTCTGAGCACCTGGACTAACCACCAACCACACAGTTGTCAAACAGAAAGTGCCCTGTGATCGTGCATCCAGTTTATAATCCTGCTCCTTAGAAATCCAGTCATGGGGCTGCAGAGATGGTTCAGGGGCTAAGAGCATTAGTAGCTCTTCCGGAGGTCCTGAGTTCAATTCCCAGCAATTTCATGGTGGCTCACAGCCATCTACAATGGGATCTGATGCCCTCTTCTGGCATGCAGGTGTATATGCAGATAAAGCACCATATACATAAAATAAGTAAATTTTAAAAAACTATTTAAAAAGATGGGCAGCAGTGGTGCACACCTTTAATCCCAGCACTCACAGCACTCAGGAGAGAGAGGCAGGTGGATCTCTGTGAGTTCAAGGCCAGACTGGTCTACAGAGTCTTGAAAAACCCTGTCTTGAAAAAGGCGAAATACACACACACACACACACACACACACACACACACACACACGTGTGTGTGTGTATATATATAAATTAAAAGGGGGGGGGGTGCTGGAGAGATGGCTCAGTGGTTAAGAGCATGACTGTTCTTCCAGAGGAACCAGGCTTATTCCCAGCACCCACATGGTGGCTCACAACTGTCTGTAACTCCAGTTCAAGCGGATCCGACACCCTCACACAGACATACATGCAGGCAAAACATCAATGAATATAAAAATAAATAAATTATTAAAAAATCACACTGACAAATATTCCATATATATAACTGCTTTTGGAAGTGTCAATCCTGGCTAGATTTCATATAAAGGAAAGCTCATCATGTGACTGGGTCTGTAGCTGACATGCACAGGCCCTGATCCCCAGCACAATAAGAAACAATATAAAACAAAAGAACGTGCACTCATCTCTCACTCAGGCCTCGGGGACCCTAGGTACCCTGGCTTACCTCCTGAACTGAGCTTCCTCAGGTCCATGTCTGCATGAGGAGTAAACCGGACTCGTAAAGAGGCTGCAGGAGCCTCCTTCACCCAGGTGGGGACGACACTGCAGGGTGCTCTGTCAGCTGTCCCGGCACGGCAGGAAGTCCACCGTGTCTCTGCACTGCTCCCCTGCAGGACCAAGGCATGTTCCACGTTCCTAGACCTATCTGTGCCTTCGTTCAGAAAGCTCTTCAGATCCTGTGGGCCAAGCTGCTCTTCAGCCATACCCACACTGTCACCTCTGCTTGATTCCAACACCAAATCCACTGTTCTCTTTCTGTCCTCAGGGACAATGTGCTGGGTTTCTGTGCTGTCTCTAGACTTCTGGGAGTTTTCTTCTGGGGTTCTGTCTTCAAGGCATTTCGGTTTCTCCTCAGTGCTCTGGCAGTGCTGTGCTTTCCCACACCCTGAGAGCAGGTGCTGGTCACATCTGTCAGCTGTGCCATCAGCCTGGGACGCAGCCTTCGGCTTATGGTGGTTATTCTGCATATTCAAGTCCTCCAAAGGCTCCAAGTTCTGTGGTGAGTCATAGTCAGCAATGTAGGGCTTTATGTCTAGCACAGGCGTGCCATGGATCATGTCAATTCCAGACAGGTAGACAGCGCCACCTGAAGGGGAGAAAGGTCCTCTTACGTGCTTACAGTAGAGAGGGGTACAGGCAAATGGAGGAAGGAATTACCCCCTAAGTCTCTCTCCAAACACCCGCTTGCACTTCGTTGAGCCCACTTACACTGTTCTGCCTGGAAACCCACATCTTCACCTGCCAAACCCCTACTCCTCAAGGCCCACACAGAATACGTCACTTACAAACCTTCCTGGCTCTTCCTTCTCGGTCCTACCGAGGCATAAGTGAATAAACCTCCACTCAAGCCTTCTCATACAGAATGGCAATGGCTTACGATGCCTCTGTGCCTTGACAGTGAGCAGGTCCCCGGAGCACAAGCTGGGGTTCACTCATCTTTGCATCACTGCTAGGCACATGCCAGTCTTCAGCATGTCACCAAGACCAATGCACATTTCCACTGGGGCAAGCAGACTTTAGGAGGCCTGACATGCTCCCCAACTTGGTGCCCATGCCCTATGTAACCCCTTCTCTCAGTTTAACTTAATCTAAGCCAAAGAATATGGCAAAAGAGTTCTGATACCCTCCAATGATGATTTCCATATAGGACTCCTTGCTGGCCACAGACTCAACCTGACCAACTCTCCCTGCAGCCCAGTGAAATGTACAAGCACACTGGGAAAGCCCAGGTGCCAAGCAGCCATAAGATACCCTAGATGCCCTAGAAATGAAGGGCAGCCTTCAGGACCTCAGGGTACCTCCAGTCAACACCAGCATAAAGCTGGGGCCCTCAGTCCTACACCTATAAAGAAATGAACTCTGCAACAACCTCATTGCAGAGGACCAGCAAAGATGAGCCAGCAAAAATGAGCTCCCAAAGCTCATATATTTGAATACTAGGCTCCCATCCTGCTGACCCCTTGAAAAACAGCAATGCTTTAAACACATCATCAAGGTGTGCTGCCTAAACAGATACACTTTGGATCATTTTATTACACAGAACTAGAGATATGTCCATGAAGACTCAAAAAAGTCAGCAGGGCACAAGACCCTATAATTAAATATGAAGACAGGTCTCCAGCTGTCCCACTCAGATAGCTCTTGTCCACTTCCTGCTACTCGTACAGAGTCTCCTACCCTGACTCTTAGAACGTTGACTGAATGAGAACCATATACAGCAGGTGTTCACATTGATTCTGACTCTATTTTAGAAAAACATGATTGCAAGAAGACCCAGATGTCTGAAACATGTGATGTGCAAGCCTGGAACTGGGTAAAGATGGCACAGGACTATCTAAATGACAGGTCTCACAGGAGAACCCAAGAGTTCAGAGTAAACTCCCACGCTGCTCGTGGCTCCAGGCTGTCATTTGTCCCTGCGCATGACCATTACTTATTATGCTTTTCTCTTATCAACTGCCTTCTGACACAGGAGTGCCTGGCTCATGATCTTTATGATGGCTTTGAAAAGAAGCACTCCTGTCTCCACCCCTACACTGTTCATAATTGATTAGTGTTTACCCATTCACTTTTCTGATTTCACCTCCGTCAACAGAGAGAGGCTAAGTTCTCTGCAAGCAGGAATTTTCATCTGAGTTAATCACCAATGTATCTCTATCATTATCTAAAAAACAAGATGTGTAGTGGTAGCCTGAATGAGAATGGGCTATAGAAGCTCATCTATTTGAATACTTAGTCCCCAGTTGGTGGGACTGTTTGGGAAGGATTAGGGGATGTGCCTTGCTGGAGAAGGTGTGTCACTAGGGGTGGGCTCTGAAATTTCAAAAGCCCATGCCTTTCCCAGTTAGCTCTCTCTGCCTCAAGCTTTTGGATCAAGATGTAAGCCCTCAGCTACTGCTCTAGCACCATGTCTGCCTGCTGCCATGCTGGTGGTCATGGACTATAATCTTCTGAACAAACACTTCCTCTTATAAGTTGCCTTGGTCATGGTATCTTACCACAACAATAGGGAAGTAACCAAGACAACCAGTTTACGTGCATGCTCAGAAAATGTTCTAGAGCAGTTGTCCAATTTGGTAAGCCATGTTTTTTTTTGGGGGGGGGGGGCGGGGTTGTTCAAGACAGGGTTTCTCTGTGTAGCTTTGCGCCTTTCCTGGAACTCACTCTGTAGCCCAGGCTGGCCTCGAACTCACAGAGATCCGCCTGGCTCTGTCTCCCAAGTGCTGGGATTAAAGGCGAGCGCCACCACCACTTTGCTGGTAAGCCATCTCAATAAAGTCAGGTGGGTAAGCAATGACTTTGCTGGAAAGCCTACCATAATTGAGCACAATTCAGCACAGTTTAGGTCCCAAAAAGAACAAAATAGCCTCTCAACTATTTAGTCCAGTGTCCTGAAGAGCACTGAAGACCTACTGTGTAAGATCCTCAGCAACAAAAACTCTGTAGAGTCAGAGGGGCAGGCCCCATGCTTCCGCCCCCTTCAGGAGCAAGCGCTCAAGATGCAGCCTGGAATGGACTCCCTACTCCTATCTACATGCTGTCATCCTCTGCCTCCCTAACAAAAACTTGGTCTATTAGTCAAAAGCGAGAAGCTCTCTGAGCTTGGGTAGAACTCAGTGGGTAGAGTGCTTGCTATTATGCACAAAGCCCTGGGTTCAACGCCAGCACCACGTAAACTGAGTGTAATCAGTTCTCGGAGATCAGTAGTTCAAGGTCATCTTCAGCTCTATATGGATTTCAAGGTCAACTTGGATACATGAGACCTTGTATCAAAAACAACAACAAAACAAAACAAAACAAAACCAAGAAGCCCTCTGAAAACCTCCGATTAAAAGCAATCCCATCTTCTACAACGGCACTTCACTTCTACAGTCTGACAGACAGACGTTAAAGCCTGTAATGTAACATCCCAGGCCACTAAAAACCGCACAGCTGTGTTGGCCGGCACTGCAGTCTCAATGTCTCGTTCCTTCAGGCTGCAAAGAAGAAATAACACCACTCCTCTCCTGCTTTCCACATGTGCATGAACAACTGGGCACTACACATCACAACTGAAACTAGTCAGTGAATTTTAATCATCTTGTATTTCCTACATCCCAAGTCTTAAAAACGTTATTACTAATCTAATGATTACAAAATCTACAAGTTCTTAAAGTAGCACTTGTTTTTTATAGCAGAATGATAAAACCAAGCTCTGAGCACCTTCTAAGAGCTGGTTTTGTAGTGTTCCCAACGCTGACACCCTCTCAATCATTGTACATCCCTAAGTGTCTGAGGGCTCTCAAAGGTGACGCCACCAGTGTTGGCATGAACAGCAGCTAACAGTGAATTCTAAGCTGATTTGATAAGACTTTTAGGAGTAAGATAGGAAAGGTCAAAGTAGAAGGGAGTGAGCTACCTCCTCCTTGCCCAGCGTGGCCAGTGTCAGTAAAGTAGAAGTGAGTGAGCTATCTTCCACCTTCTCCAGCATGGCCAGCATTAGTAGAGTACAATGAGTGAGTTACCTTCCACCTTGCCCAGCGTGGCCAGCATTAGTAGAGTACAATGAGTGAGTTACCTTCCACCTTGCCCAGCGTGGCCAGCATTAGTAGAGTACAATGAATGAGTTACCTTCCACCTTCTCCAGCTTGGCCAGCGTCAGTCCTATCGCATTGGGGCGATGTGGGCTCCTTGTGGAGAACACTCCAGTCTTTGCCCCATTTAGCCTAGGCGGCTGCACTTTTGCCTTGTAGTTCAAATGGCCATTTTTGTGAAAAACAAACAAAATCCTATTGAAAATAAATCAAACCACGTGTTTAAAAAGAGGACAAATTACTTTAGTATAATGATTTGAGAAGGGAATGTAATCTCCCACTAATTAACAGAAAGAATAGTTTTTCTTAAATTATCAGTCACAGAAAATGAGCCCTCCCTCCATCCTTGTGGGAAGAAAGTCATCTCCACATGCTTAGTACTCAACACCAAGACCGGCATACAGCAAGAACTTAAGACTTGTACGTGGCCAAGTGAACACCACTTTGAAGTGCCTGCTGTTTGCCATGCAGTATGCTAACGTTTTCATACCCATTCAGTGCCGTAACAATCCTAGGAGGTATTATTTAGCCCTCACTCTGAGGGTGAAGAAATCGAAGCTCAGAAAAGTTCAATCTGGCAAGGCCTTTCTAAACAGAATATGAAAGTCAGAAACCATGAGGAAAAACAATACCAGGTTTGAATTAATTAAATCATTCAATCTAGGTCTAGGAGATGTTTGCTATAGATAGTGGGTTAGCTGATATTTACAATATATAAGTCATTCTTCATATATCATCAAGTAAAGAACTCAACACAGGACTCAAAGCAAAGAACAAGAATGTGCAACAGCTAACCCTGAGTCTCAATAATAATTCAGAGGACAAACTAAAAACATAACACTGTATTTCTCTACTGGGCAAGGTAAACATGGACAGAAACAGAACTCCTAGTGAGAGCAAGTAGTATCCAAATTTTTAAGGCTTTCTGTCTTTTAGGAAGGGTAAACTGAATTCTTCAAAGGCCTACAATAGAGCCTTTCTCTATAAAAGGTCAGATGGTAAATAGTTTAGGATTTTAGGCCAACCAGTAGCGGTTTAAATTATTCTGCTACCAGAGCAGAACTTTACAGTGGCAGCCATACATAAGCCAATAGCATGCCACTGACAGTATACAGATTCAGATCATGCTACACATCGGGTGCAGCTGTGATCCCATAAGCTAATGTACACAAATAAGCAGTAAACCATATTCGGTCCACAGGCCACAGTTTGCTGAGAGACCAGCATAAAGACCCATGGGCAGAGTCAAGGAGGTCTATGGTTTCAGTTCAACAGAAGGGAGCCATCACCAGGCGGTGCAATCCCAGCACTCGGGAGGCAGAGGCAGGCGGATCTCTGTGAGTTCGAGGCCAGCCTGGGCTACAGAGTGAGTTCCAGGACAGGCTCCAAAGCTACATAGAGAAACCCTGTCTCGAAAAAACCAAAAAAAAAAAAAAAAAAAAAAAAAAAAGGGAGCCATCATAATCAGAACAAGCTGTAGTTAAAACATGTTCCCTTACTGACTCCCAAGATCCTAAAGATGCCCAAATATGCAAACCACCAAGTGCACAAGCTGAGTATGGGAATCCATACATAATCCATAATTGTACAGATAGGGATGGTATAGATGGATGGCTCCAGAGCTGCCTTCAACTGGCGTACTTTCTCAGGGCCCAATCCACCACTTCTAACTATAAAACAACTTACCAAACATGAGAAAACTGTTCTAGGCCCATCAAGGAATGTTCAGGATTATTAAAGATGCTCTTTCTGATTTTCAAACAGGCTCTGGAGTGGCTACAGATGGATGGCTGCCTTGGAGTACCATTCTTGGCCATGAAACATGATTCCAAGTAGCCTATTGGCTCAGTGAAAAGATTTCCTGTGAAAGAAAATTGGGCAAGATTACTCAAAAGGCCAAAGATGTATTGGCTTCATAGTTCTAAAATCTAGGTACAACACAATTATTAAAAACATTATGTTTAAATACAGAGTCCTGCTATGTAGCTCAGGGCAGCCTCGAACTCATGAACCTCTAGCATCAGCCCCTTGGGATCACAGCTGTGCACCAGCATACTCACCTTAATTTTTATTTATAATTATATAAATACATAAATTATATTAACATAGTAAATGTGTTGATTATATATTGAGGTATAATTTACAATTATAATTTATATTTATAATTACTTCTTTGTATGTTCTTTGAGATGTCCCAGATCTCCATTTTACCTCATTTGCATTAAATCTTATTAGCACAACCAGTAAGACTATAAATCTGAGACTGTCTTCTCACAGAACATTTCCTTACTTTTTACTTACAAAAACTCTATTACTTATACAGAGAAAAAATTATATGCAACATGTATGTAAGTTAAAGGATAATGTACCAACCAGCCACACCAACCACAGTGCCTAACTGCTTATACTAACTGCTTGTATCTCTGTAGACTGCTTCCAGGAGCTGCGATCTGTGCTTTATCATCATGTTTCCTTCCAGAAGATGATCTTATCATGTGTACTTCTGAGCCTACACAATACTTCTTTTACTCTGAATTCCGTAAAAACAGACGCCACACTGTAAATTATCTTCCTAGACTGCCTTTCTCTGCCCCTCTATATTGTGTATGTTTCTGACAACTTTCAAGGTTTTTTTCCAAGAGTATTTTTGGGTACTGCTGTATTATTTTTGCTTGTTTGGGTTTTTTTTTTGTTGTTGTTTTTTTAAATCCTCGTCCATGCTCCTGTGGAAGAGGGTTAAAGACGAGGAAACTGTCAAATGCCAACATCAGCCACATACATCCTAGCTCTCTGTATCTCCCTAAGGAAAAAGATCATAAATCACACACGGTCGACCCAGCTAGCTACTGTGTTGGGACTAAGGCCAGGCCACACCCCGTAAGGAACATAATACGTCACTCTCGTTGGCCTGGGCGTGTCACGTGATCGCGAGGACACGTGACCCTAACTTTGGCGGCAAGGACAAGAACGCCCGACAGGCAGTTCGCGCTCTTCTCGGTGAGGAAGACAGCCGCTTAACGTGATGCTGCCCCGGGCGCGGCGCCTCCAGTTTCCTATAGTTTACCTGTCTCCAGGGCCGGCTGAGCGCACCCGCACGGGGCTGCTGTGCAGCTGGAACCCCGCTCCGCCAAGCCGCGCATGGCTGCGGGCCGCTGAGTCGTCCACACTCCGTGTGCAGCTTTCTGTTTCCGCTTCCGCCCTGTGGGCTTGGGCGCCTGCGCAGTAGTCGCTCGGTGCCGGGTCTCGGAGAACGGTGGCAATGGCGGTCCGGCTGCCGCGTGGAGGGCTGAGCTGGGCGCGGAGAAGCTGTGCGTGCGGCCCACCTTCCACCCATTATGCGGCTCTGGCGCTCTTGGGAAAGCCTGCAGTGTGCCCTCCGAAGATGGGACACGTGGGTAAAGATGTCCACGCAAAGATACCCTTGAATTATAAACGGCCTCCGTGACCAAAGAATGACCCAGTTTCAAAGGGAAATGATGTGAATATCTATGATCACATAGCAAAAGAACTGGAGTTTAGGGTGCTTTTTTTTTTTTTTTTTTTTTTTACATTCATGTGTGCGTGGGAACGTGTGGAAGTCAGATGACAGTGCGGGAGCCGGTTCTCCCCTTTCACCGCGTGGCTCCAGGGATCAAATTCGGCTCGTCAGTGTTAGCGGGTTCCTTTACCCCCTGAGCTAGAGAACGGAGGTTAAATGTTTAAAATTCTGCTTGGGCGTGGGGTATGGGTTACATTTACCACTCTGCTCCACTTTTTCAGCAATAACTATTTGTTGAGTAAGAAGCCCAAGTAAATCAAGTGGGGTGCATGTTACAGCCAACCTAGGCTAGAAGTTAATGTGGACGTTTCTTCAGCACCAAAATGAGAGTAAAGAACCGGCACATACATTGGAAAGCTGGGATTTCAAAATCTCGTGGGTTTAGAAGGAGGTGGGATGGGTAATCCACCACACATTACCTGTTACATAAAATATTAAAAATACCCAAGTCCGAAGATTAAAGGTTTAGCCATGAAAAACTGTTTCTCCTAAGTTCATTGTAACTGACTAGCAAGTCACTAGTAGGAAATAACCAATATTAAGAGGTAGGTTTTTAAGAAGAAATTGTGAATCTTTTAAAAGTTAAAACTGAGACTGTGTCCTCTATCAGGAGTTTTGTAAATGAAATTAGCAAAGTGCTTCTTTTCCATTTTTCTTTTTGGGGGTACTGGTCTCGTCTAGCTGGAGAAACAAGTTTTGAATACCGTTGGGCAACATCTGCGGGCTTTTAAAAAGAGCTGAATAAGCTGCAACTGCCACTAGTCGGCGCTGTTAACACCATAGTCAAAACTGAAAAGTGAAAGACATGCTAGTCACTTGATAATCATACCAAAAGTGTGTAATTGCCAACTGTGCCAACTACTGAAACTCAAAGTAGACTTGGAGACACTAGACCTAGGAATCTGCCTTTAAAAACAACGGGGGCGGGAGGGGCGCTGGAGGGATAGTTCAACAGTTAAAGCACCGGCTGCTATTCCAGAGGATCCAGGTTTGATTCCCAGCATCCATGTGGCAGCACACAACCGGCAGTAACTCCACTTCCACGGGATCTGATGCCCTCTTCTGGCCTCCACAGGCACCTGCACACATGTGCACACATACACACACAAAATTAAAAGCTGGGCATGGTGGCTTGTGCCTTTAATCCCAGCACTGGGGAGGCAGAGGCAGGCTGATCTCTGTGATTTGGAGGCCAGCCAGGGCCACACACACACACACAATTTTTTTTAAGTCTTCAGATGTAGTTCCGGCATGCCCAGACTCCTTGCTGCCACAGAAGAGGACAGCACAAAGTGGAGCTAAGGTGGATTCTTGGGGAATTATAATTCATGATCTCAAAGCTCTAAACCAACAAGAAAACAGGAATAATTCGATGCACACTGGTGCCTGGGTGTAATTAAGAAAGTAGCATGGATTTATAGGGAATGGTGAAGGAAACAGGACAAGGGGCGAGGGAGATGGCCCAGTGGGTACAGTACTTGCCATGCAAGTAAGGGACTAGAGTTTGGGTTGCCAGCACCCATGTAAATGCTGGGTAGGTGTAGTGGTCTGCAGGAGGTAGAGACAAGTAATCCCTGGAATAAGCTGGCTAGCTCAAGTATCAACTCTGGGGTCAAGTGAGACCCTGCCTGAATATACAAGATGGAGAGCAGTTGAGGAAGACAGACATCAATGTCTGGTCTCACACGCATGTGCATACGTGGGCACCCATGAACCCACACACTTTCACTAGGACCCAAGAACACTTTTTTTTTTTTTTTTTTTTTTTTTTTTTTTTTTGGTTTTTCGAGACAGGGTCTTTCTGTGTAGCTTTGCGCCTTTCCTGGATCTCGCTCTGTAGACCAGGCTGGCCTCCAACTCACAGAGATCCGCCTACCTCTGCCTCCCAAGTGCTGGGATTAAAGGCGTGCATCACCACTGCCCAGCTGCAAGAACACATTTACACAGACATTTTTTTTTTTTTTTAAAGCAGACTGGGGATGTAGCTCAGTTGGAAGAGTGTTTGCCTAGTATGTGCAAAGTCCTTGGCTCAAGCCCTCACATTGCATAAAGCCAAGTGTGGTGACACATGCTTATAAGGTGAGTTTCAAGCCAGCCTGGACTCTGTAAGACCTGTCTTCAAAAAGACAAACGATAAAAGAAAAACCTGAGTAGTTAAGAGCACTTGTTGCTCTTGCAGAGGATCTGGGTTTGATCCCCAACACCCACATGGACAGGCATAACTCCCTATATCTGTAGTTCTAAGGGATCGGATGCTGTCTCCTGACTTCTGTGGGCACCAGGCATGCTATGGTGCACAGATGTACATGCAGGAAACATACACATAAAAAAATTGACTGTTTAAAACCTTAGAGCAGGGTTGGGGATTTAGCTCAGTGGCAGAGCACATGCCTACCAAGCGCAAGGCCCTGGGTTCGGTCCTCAGCTCTGGAAAAAAAAAAAAACCTTAGAGCATAGGCCATTCAAAAAACAAGTGTATCTATGCCTAGATGTCACCTCAAGTAGAACCCTGGGGGAGAGTCCTGAGCACCTATATTCTTGAAGGCTCCTCTGGTGGTTCTCATGTACCGTGAGTGCTCTGTGCCACCCGTTGTGAGGGGTGGGGCTTGCCTTTTTGACACAGCCTCAGAACCTAGCAGATGGTCTTACTGAGTGAGTTTTTATTTGTCAAAGTTTGTCTTATTTTCAGTCTCCAATGATAGCCCAAGGAAAAATCCAAACCAATTGGATACCAGGGAATATTTTCAAATATTTTCCCAGAATTGTTTGTGTCCTTGCCCTGGTCTCCTGTCATTTTTAGTTCACTGTGACCATTGTCACCAGATGATTCCTGAAATACAAAACCTTCAACTTCATTGTAAAGCCTTACTCCTCAGTAATCTAATAAATGATTAAGTCATTTACGTCTACAAGACTACACCCCTGCCTGGAGACATGGCTCAGCCGGTTAAGACTACTTTCTGTGGCCACGTGTAGTGGTGTATGCTTTAGATCCCAGCACTCAGGCAGAGGCAAGCAGATCTCTATGAGTCTGAAGCCAGCATAGTCTATATGGCTGGTTCCAGGGCATTTTGGAGCTATACAGTGAAACTTTGTCAAAAGAAAGAATAAATACACTGCTCTCCAAGAGGACCCAGGTTTGCAGGGTTGCTTCCTAGTACCCATGTTGGATGTCTCACAATCTCCTGTAACTCCGGGTCCGGTGGCTCTCTACACTCCAATAATAGACTCGCTGCCTCATGACAGATCTTAACATGTAAATATGGACCCGACATTGACTCAGTTAGCATACAGTTCTCTTGACCTTGAACTAGTCTGGGTGTCCTGTGCAGATACTTCCCATCCTTCAAGTCTCCACATCAGGATAGATGAGCGCTCCTCCCATTACATGTACTATGCATATGGCAGCAGCACTGTTCTCTTTGGGGGAGGTTGTTAAGGATATTTAACATAGATTTTAAGTATGAGGGTTAAGAGAGAGGCCCTCTCATAGGAAGGAAAACACCCCGAGAGCCAGGGCATAGGCTCCTCGGAGAGGAAGCTGCTGCACTCGCTGCTTACTTTTGGAGTGATTTGTTTCCCAATGAGACCAGGTTAAACCTTAGTGAACAAAGATTGTTTCAGTGTTTTTACCACCCCACCCCACCCCAGAACATAGCAAGATGCTGTCTTGGTAACACAGCTTAGCCCATAGTAATGATTTCATGTACATTTTTCACAAACACAGTTAAAAAAATAGAAATAAAAAGTCCAGATTCACACACGTTTATCAATTCCAAAGTATTTTGCAAGAAGTTCCAGAGTAAGAATTGTTCAGATTAGCTCAGAGAGCCTTGTAAAGCTTGAATAAAATTCTGATATTACAACATCAATAATTGACAAAATTCACAAGCAACTATATACTTTCAAAATATTAAGTGTTCCTATCAAAATGCTATCTTCTTAGAATTACCAAATATATGCTTCTTCTTAGAGGGGAAAAATCAACTACTCACCCCTTCCCCTGCTCTTGTTCATCCCTCCCTCTACTATCTCCCCCCATACACATATATACATCCTCAAACAGCACACACACACACACACACACACACACACACACACACACACACACCACTATTGTGTATGTGTTAGAGCCTTTAAAAGTTAGTTCTCTCTTTCAAATAAGATCTACGTGGAAAAAAAACACCAGCTAAAATAGTAATGCAAATTGTAGCAATTACTACAATTTTTCAGTAAAATCATACAAGAGAAGATGTGTATGCTCTATTCATTTGGACTGCAACTTCATCGCTGAGTCATGTTAAAACAGAACATAGCTATCGGTGTCATCTTCTCGACAGATCTCTTGAGGACCCTGTGGACTTGATGGTGTTTCTGCATCTTGATTTAGTTTGGCTTTTTCCTTCAATTCTGTAAAATCAAATAAAACACAAAATAACAGATTCAATAAACAAGACTGGGGCAGGGACACAAACAATACTCTTGGAATTTTCTTTTTAAGTTTTTTGAACAGGGTTTCTCTTGTGTAGTCCTGGTTGTCTTGGAACTCACTTTGTAGACCAGACTGCCCTCGAACTCGAAGAGATCTGCCTGCCTCTGCCTCCCAAGTGCTGGGATTAAAGGTGTGTGCCACCACCTCCCCGTGGGATTCTTTTTTATAGAGAGCAACATGTGCTGTTTTTAAAGATTTATTTTTATGTGTGTTTGTGTGCTATATACATTTGTGTGCACCAGGTGTGTGCAGGAGCCCTTGGAGGCTAGAAAAGGGCATTAGATCTCCTGGAGTTAGAATTACAGGCAGTTGTAAGCCACCAAATGGGTGCTGGAAACCAAACTTGAGTCTTCTGCAAGAACAGTACATGCTTTTAACCACTAAGCCCTCTCTCCTCCAGTCCAAGGTGGGTTTTGTTTGCTTGTTTTGTTTTTGAAGACAGAGTCTCATTATGTAGCCCCAGCTGTATGGAACTCACAATGTCGGCTGACCTGGAACTCACAGAGATCTGCCTGCCTCTGCCTCCTCAGTGCCAGGATCCCTCCCCCGTGATCTTTTTTAGGGCTGGAGAAATGACCAAGTGCTTAAAAGCACTTGCTGCTCTTCCAGAGGACCAGCATTTGGTTTCAAGCAGTAAAACCAACCAGCACAGCTACATAGTGAGTACTAGCTCAAAAACCAAAACAGAGCATTTTTTACACATAATTAATCCTGTTTCAGATTTGTTTCTCTTACTATAATTTCTCAAAATGGGTAAATAGAATTTTCAGTTATCTACATTTTTTGGAAATGTGCTGACAGAATGTTGGTCGCCTGAAAAAGACATTGTACTTGAAAGGAGCCAGTGCTGTTCATGGCTCCCCTTGAGATAACTGGCTACTGTCAAAGACAGCTTTAAATCACGAATTCTGAGGGAGTTGTTGCTATACAAATACCCTACCTTGAGAGAAAGCACAAGCGCCCTCACTGTCCTGGTGGGTGTTAGGGTCCTGTCCTTGGGCCCCACCTGCTTCCTGGGTGTGTTCTGGAAGGTGGTCTTTAGGCCCATCCCTGTTCTCACAGGTCTTGATGGAGAGGTCTTCAGGCCCACGCATTTCATGGCAGGTTTCAGGGGAGTAGTACTCAAGCCCAGACATTGGTTGACATGTTTCCGGTGAATGGTCTTCAGGCCCAGGTGAGTCTTGGATTGTTTTATGAGAGGAGACTGTAGACTCAGTGGATTTGTAGGTCTCGTGAAAAATGAATTCAGGTTCAACTGCTTCTTGGTGTGTTTTTGAAGAAATGTCTTCAGACACGGTGCATTCTCGTGTTTCAGAGAAGCAGTCTTCAGTCACAGCCATTGCCTGATCTGCTTGGGAAGTTTTCTCTGGGGTGACTGATTTGGGGCACGTATCAAGTGGACAGCCTTCAGGCACATCTGTCTGGAGGAGTGCTTCAGGAGAGCATCTTTCTGGACCAGCAGCTTCTCCAAGTGTTGTCCAGGGAACAACAGCCCTCTCTTGACGTGTTTTAGGGGAGACGACTTCAGGTCTGGTCACATCTTGGCACATTTTCAATGTATGCTCTCGAAGCACAGCTGGTATTTGGCACATTTTAGGAGAGAGCACCTCAGGTCCAGCCATAACTTGGGGTACTTTGGAAGAAAGGTTTTGGGACACAGCTGTTTCCTGGAACATTTTAGGAGAGAGTACCTCGGGTCCAGCCATATCTTGGGGTACTTTGGAAGAAAGGTTTTGGGGCACAGCTGTTTCCTGGAACATTTTAGAAGAAAGCACCTTGGGTCCAGCCATATCTTGGGGTACTTTGGAAGAATGGTTTTGGGGCACAGCTGTTTCCTGGAACATTTTAGGAGAGTGCACCTCGGGTCCAGCCATATCTTGGGGTACTTTGGAAGAATAGTTTGGGGGAACAGATGTTTCCTGGCACATTTTAGGAGAAAGTACCTTGGGTCCAGTCATATCTTGGGGTGCTTTGGAAGAATGGTTTGGGGCAAGCACAGCTGTTTCCTGGCACATTTTAGGAGAGAGTGCCTCCTCGGGTCCAGCCATATCTTGGGGTACTTTGGAACAATGGTTTTGGGGCACAGCTGTTTCCTGGCACATTTCAGGAGAAAGCACCTCAGGTTCATCTGTATCTGGGCACATTTTAGAAGAATATTGAAGTACAGCTCTTTCTGGGCACGTGTTAGGAGAGAGGTCTTCAGGTTTGGCCCTATGTTTGTGTGCTTGAGAATGGTTCTGTATTGCTAGATCCTGGCACTGAACGCTTTGTTGGTGTGCTTCAGAACAGTGTTCTGCAGGCACAGCTTTTGGGGGGCATGCCACCAATGGGAGGGCTTCAGTCACAGGGTTTACAGGGTGCTCGCTTTCTTCCTCAGCAGGTTCCATCGCTTTCTGCATCCTTGGCTTCTCTGTTTGTGACGGAGGCTGTGCCCTCGTCCCTGTGCCCCCCTGTCTCTTCGGGCCTCTTGGGTTTCCTTTTCCTGTTCTTTGACACTTGCGTTTTTTCTGTTCTCTGCAGAGAGACCAGAATTAATGTCAGCAACAGGGCTGCAGGGTCCAAATGAATGCTTCCAATATCCACCCCTGTCTTTGTGGCCCCGTTACATGATCTTAAACAAGCCCTTACTCTCCCCAGACCTAGGTGTTCAACTACTAAGAAAGTGTTCCTGTAGGACTTTATGGTTTTAAAGTTAAAGTTTGGTGTGTGTGTGTGTGTGTGTGTGTGTGTGTATGTGTGGTGTGGTGTGTGGTGTGTGCGTGCATGTGCATTGTGTAATGGGGGGAGGGGAAGAGAGAGAGAGTATGTTTGGGGAGATAGTAGTTCCCAGGGTAAAGGGCTTAACCGAGTTCTAGCTTCAGCACCCAGGTGAAAATACAGAGTATGTGGTGCCATGAGTTTGTAATCTTAGAACTGGAGAGGCAGAGATCCCTGGACCTTCCTGACCAGCTAATTGAACCCAATTGATAAACTCCAGGCCAATGAGAGACCCTGTCTCAAAGGAGGTGCATGGTGTTCCTGAAGATGACACTTGAGGTTATCTTCTGGCTAGCTCATACTTACACACACACACACACACACACACACACACACACACACGTACCTGCACATACACATACATTAATAAGAGGAAGGGGGTGTGTTAACCCAACCTAAGACTGTATGAAAAAGCCTATGGAAACTCACTGCTTGGCAAGCTAATTAAAATTTTAATTAGTACTGAGGAGATGGCTCAGCACTTATTGCCAAGCCTGATGACCTGAATTCATTCCCAGGATCCATATGGTGGGAGGAGAGAACTGACTCCCACAAGTTGTCCTCTGACTTCTACATCGTGGATGCACCCACACACTCACGTACTAAATAAATAAAATATAACTTAAAATATAACTTTAAAAAATAGAGTTTGGATGGAGAGATAGCTTAACAGTTAAAAAGTACTACTTTTTCCAAGTACTCAAATTCGGTTCCCAACATCCACATGGGGCAACTTACAACTGCCTATAATGCCAGTTCTAGGGGGATCCCATGTACCTCTGGTCTCTGGGTGCACCTGCACTCATGTGTACACACACACACACACACACACACACACACACACATACACACACACAAACATTCACATAATTTTTAAAATAATAATAAATCTTTAAAATACAAAACAAAGCCAGTGAGAAGGCTCAGTGGATAAAGGAACTTGCCACCAAGCCTGATTCATCACTGGGACCTTCATGGTGGACATAAAGAACCAACTACTGAAAGTTGTACTCTGATTCTCTCTCTAATAAATTCTCTCTCTCTCTAATAAATCATCATCATCATCATCATCATCATCATCATCATCATCATCTTCCAGGCCAGAGAGATGGTTCAGTGGTTAAGAGTATGTCTATACATGCAAACAAAACACTCATTCGGATAAAATAAAATGTAAAATAATAATTTAAAATTTATTTTAAAAATGCAAAAATACTCGAGTGGCCTAAAGTTTAGTCCATGCTCCCTCATAACTAGGGCCAGTCATTCAACCTCTCCATTTCTTGGCTACCTTATAGGTAAGATGAGACAAATAACACCTTCCCGTTTTGTGTGGTGGCTGTAAGAATTACATACAACTTAGGCGAATGAATCACAAACACAGTATAAAGTAGAACTATGGTATTACTGTAAGAACCTTCTCTAGTCTTTCCTAAGTCTCAGGCACTGTTGAGATTTACTTCTGTTACTTCAGGCTATGAGGTAGATGCTATTATCTCCATTGTGCAGAGGACAAAATTGAGGTGTGCTGGCATGTTCCATAAACTGCCCATGGCCAATGACTAGGAAGTTGGGGGCGTTAGGCTGGTCATCTTTGCTTATCAGCTGGGTCTTGCCCACCTGCCCTCTAATTTTAGCGTGCGTGGATGCTTTGCCCGCATGTACATCTATACCACATGGGTTCTGGGAGCCGTGCTCCTGACTGCTGAGTTGTCTCTCCAGGCCCTGGTTTTGTGTGTCAGTATGTGTTCTCACTAAGCCCTGTGAGGCCTAGAACTCATAACTTCCGATTACCACTCTATTGAGTGCTGAGATTACTCGTATGCACTACCAAGTCAGGCCTTAGCACCTTTTTTAACACCAACAAAACCAATAAAGGGTAGCAGGAGCTACCCTGCATGGTCCAGCTTCAGTGGCTGGAACCTGCCTCAGGGGATGGTAGAAACAACAGAGAAAGAAAGCAGGGGAAAAGTTCTGTCGTCATGACTACCGCTGAGACATTAGGCAAGAGAGTTAACCCATTGGAGACTATTTTAAAAACAAACAAAAATAAAAATTTAAGCACACGGGCGCAACACCACCTGACTTAGAGGATACTTGGGAAGGTGGTGTGGGCATGGGCATGGCATGACATGTAACATCTACACCCATCCCTCTCCCGGGTAAAGAACCTACCCAAAGTTCCATTGTGACGTCTGCTTCTCCTGTGCTTCAGCTTTTCTCTTCCTGAGTTGTTCTCTGTTTCTCAAACTCCAGGTTCCAATGACATCTGCCAGGTGAAAAGGAAAGTTACTGGGGAGCGTGACAGTGACCTGGGGGGTGCCTCAGCAAGTATCCCACCACAGAAGTTTTATTTATCTAGTTATCACTTATAAATCTTGTTATTTCATGTGTATAGTGTTTTGTCTGTGTGGATGTCTGTGCATCACATGTATGCCTGGTGCCTAAGGGGGCCAAAAGAGGGCATCAGATACCTTGGACCTGGAGTTAGAGACAGTTAAGAACCACTATGTGGATGCAGGGAATTGAACCCAGGTCCTCTGAAGATCAGCAAGTGCTCTTAAGTGCTGAGCCATTTTTCCAGTCCCTACAGAATTTTAGACTCCCTCTCCTGAGTTTTGCCCTTGTTTTTTGAGGTCAAGGACCATTTCCTCCTTATTCTTCCACCTTCAGAAAATGTGGAGGAGATTTTTTTTTTTCTTGAGACAGAGACTCACACTGTAGTCCTGGCCTGGAACTTGCTGTGTAGAGCACACTGGCCTCAGACTCACAGAGATCCACCTGTCTCTGCGCCTGGAGTGCTGGGATTAGAGGTATGTGGTAATACACCCAGTGTAGCAGACCTTTAGTGAGCATGTGAGTGTGAAAAGCTTCGAGACCTACACAGATGATACTGTTCATAAGTGTGCTGTTGACCTACTGACTTATTCAAAACAAATTTATATTTGTACAAGTAATAAAAAAATAGATCATGTTCGGTCATCTTTGTCATAGTAACCTGTTTTCATTGTATTCCCTATTTCCATCCAGGCCATATATTATACAAAGTAGTTAAGATAGCACATTCTATCTTTTATTAACCTAACTTAGATAAAAAATAGTTCCTTGACACAGCCTTCAACACTATAATTTTCCAGCGACATGGTACTGAAGCTAGCTGATATGTTCTCTAGCCACTTGAAAGAAAAAGACACTTGATGTCAATCTCTGGCCTACACACACACACACACACACACACACACACACACAGGTCCACATACATGCAAATATGCATCACACACACAAAGTTTGCAAGAAAAAAAATTTTAAGAAGTCTATGGCCACCTAAATTTGAGAAAAACTAGTAGATCTTTGAGACTGCCCCTCTCAGCCTGTGGGGGTGTCCAGTCTGCACGGGAACTCCAAGAAAGGAAATGCCCTTGGACAAGGGCACTTTTTGTTCTTAGGACAAGAATTCTTTCTTCTTTCTTTCTTTCTTTCTTTCTTTCTTTCTTTCTTTCTTTCTTTCTTTCTTTCTTTCTTTTATTCATTCTTTCCTTCTTTCTTTTTCTCTTTCTTCTTTCTTTCTTTTTTTTTCTGGTAGTGCTGGGAATTGAACCTAGGGCCTCACACATGCTAGGCAAGCATTATGCTACTGAGCTTTGTACCCTGTCCAGGGATTCTTGATGAGGAAAAATCATATTTTTACCAACTTCTAATTAAATTTACATTTTCCTTCAAAGTGTGAATGTAAGTAAAAGCCACAATGGTCTTAGCAGTGTGGCACTTTATCACTCAAATAAATTACAGAATTTTTTCCTATATGACATTACAATTCTTGCTCATAGCTTCAGTGATCACTTGTGGATATGGGTCTGTTGGATTTGATACTATGTTTATACTGTATCACATGACTTAATGCATCTATAAATAAGCACATACATTGCTGTATCACAATTTTAACAATCTTGATAGCTATCTTAATACAATGATGGCTTTTGTAATCACATGTATTTAATATTTTTTTATTTCAAGAAAAGATATATAAATTCATCAGAAGCTAAAAGTTTTCACACTGTGCCCTAGGGTATCTCAGAGCCCAGGGTTCCACAAAACATTTTGAGAAATGCTGCTCTAGAACAGACCTTAAGATAAATTAGAAGCCAAAAGAGTGAGCATCAGACAGATCAGGCCCTGGTGGAGCTCCTGTTACCACATCCTTCCAGATGTCCTGGCGGCTTGCTTTGCTGCAGGAGTGTCCTGGATATTTTCGCTCTCTTTCATCGAAGAGACTTTCTCGCTAACAGTTTGTTTACGGCCCCTGGGTTCTTAGCACCAAAATGCCCCTCATCGGTTCAGTCCATCTTCCCCCGGACGTACCCCACTGCTACTTTCTATCCGACCCGTACCCAGTCAATAAAAGAGGAAAATGATGTGTCCCCCGCAGCCACCACCTCCAAAGGTCTGTCATTACCTGGAGCATGGGCTCTCCGTGGATGAGGTTCAGGTGTCTGGAGGAACTTCAGAGGAGATCCATCCTTTCCCACGTCCATTTTGCCACAGCGCCTTCTTGGTATTCTCTCTGACTTCACAAGCACCCTAAAAGCTTTTTTAAAATGTCAAAACTAACACTTAAAAACACACACACACAATTTTGCTTGTCACTTCCCGCCTAAAAGTTTTATCTGGTTAGACCACAGCTGTGGGCAAATTCCACTTTCTTTATCACACTGCACAGGTGTGGGGGGAATGGCTGGTGCTGGCCCTGTCATCCTGTAAGCCTGACATTTCTATAGGGAAGCCCTCTGGCACAGTCTGGCATGTGCAGCCTCCCGCCCAGCATGAGGCTCCTTGTGCCAGCATGTGCCTGGATTCCTTTTAAGGCACCAAATGACTGGGGGCTGTGCACTCCAGGATGTGGCCAGAGGGATGGTTTTTTTTTTTTTTTTTTTTTTTTTTTTTAATGAATGGAGATGGCCAAGTACAGAAAGAACCTGGGGTCTAGGTTCTGACCAACTCAGTGGCCCAGAGCAACCCACAGCTCTTTCCTACGCCTCTATTTGCAGAGTGAGTAAATAGTCACTCTCTTGCCTATTTCATACATTTCTTCTGACAGTGAAGATTATGGAGTTAGCTGTTGATTAATCTTCCTGAGTGTGGCTCTTTTCACCTTAACCTATTGCAAACGATTAGCAAGCCTTGCAGTGTTGTGCCTAGAATAGACACAGTAAACAGACACAAAGCCCTAACTAGGCATCCAAAGCTCATCTTTACACTTGTGCTCACCTGTGCAGAATGACCAGTGAAACCCACTGTTTTTTTGTTTTGGTTTTTGGTTTTTTTTGTGGGTTTTTTTTTTTTTTGTTCTTTGTTTTTGGTTTTTGGTTTTTCGAGACAGGGTTTCTCTGTGTAGGTTTGCACCTTTCCTGGATCTCGCTCTGTAGCCCAGGCTGGCCTCGAACTCACAAAGATCCACCTGGCTCTGCCTCCCCGAGTGCTGGGATTAAAGGCGTGTGCTACCACCACCCGGCTGAAACCCACTGTTAATTCACCCAGGGAAGCTGGAAAACCTCTCTGAGTGAAAAGACACAGCATTATGAAATGAAGCTGAAATCAAAGGAACTGTTCTCTCTCCAATGGGTCACCAGACTGATGAAGGAGAGGGGCACAGGGGACCGTGGCTCACCAAGGAGGGAACAGAGAGGCCGAGGTCAGAAGACACAGGGCCCAGTGTGTTCTGGAGCCAGACTGAGAGGGAAAAGGTTTGGATTCCGGAGCCACCCTAGTTAAAGTTAGAGTGGAGACAATACAGACCTGGATCTCAGAGACCATAGCACTGGCTTGGTGGGTCTGCAGGGATGGTAAAATCCCCCCAGCTACGTAAGACATCTTCCCTATGCCTCGCACACTGACAAGTGGCACTGCTGGTATCTAACAGGCTGAACCTAGATAAATGTTAATGAAGATGTGGGCCCAGCATAGCGCACACACTGTCATCCTGGAACTTGGATGGCAGAAGGATCAGAAATTCAAGGTTGAGTCAGGCATTCGTGGCTCGCACCTTTAATCCCAGCACTCAGGAAACAGAGCCAGGCAGATCTCTGTGAATTCAAGGCCAGCCTGGTCTACAGAGCGAGATCCAGGACAGGCTCCAAAACAACATAGAGAAACCCTGTCTCGAAAAACCAAAAGTAAGAAAGAGGAGGAAGAGGAGGAGGAGAAGGAGGAGGAGGAGGAGAGGAAGAGGAGGAGGAGAAGCAGGAGGAGGAGGAGAAGGAGAAGGGCTGGAGAGATGGCTCAGGGGTTAAGAGCACTGCCTGCTCTTCCTGAGTTCAATTCCCAGCAACCATCTGTAATGAGATCTGGTGCCCTCTTCTGGCCTGCAGTCATATATGCTGTATACATAATAAATAAATAAATCTAAAAAAAATGTTTAAAAAAAAAGAGAAAGAAATGGTTTAAAAAAAGAAGAAGTTCAAGGTCATCCTCAGCTACATAAGGAGTTAGGGGTCAGCCTGGGCTACCCAAGAACTTCTTCCTCTCTCTCTGACTCTCCTACCACCTTCTCTCTCTTTATGCACACATGTACGTATATACGGTCTCTAAAATAAAGGTGGTAATCAGAGAATGTGGTGGTACACATGAGTTTCTTAGTGAGTTTAAATTACAACTTGATCCGCCAAATTCTAGTTCCTTTTTTTTCTTGTTTGCTTTGAGACAACAGTCCAAGCAGACTTCAACTCACAAACCTCCTGTCTCAGCTTCTGAGTGCTATGATTGCATATGTGTGTCACCATGCTAGCTGAGTAATAAGTTTTTAAACATACTGAAGAGCATTGAGAACGATATAGCGAACTAAATTGTATCTTTGTACTGAGCGAGCAAGACTTCTGCTTCGTTCTGTTTCTTAGTCCCCTGATCTTTCTCTTATGTAAGCCACTAAAAGTTTAGGTAACTCTGGCGGGGGTGGGAGGGGAGGGCTAGTCAGAGGAGCCCCATAGAGAATAACAACAGCTATTTCCTGTAATTTACCTTTTACATTTTTTGAAATTTTTATGTATAGGATTAAAGTTCTCAATATAATTTTGAAAATTATATGTTTTATGATCTAGACCAGAATTTTGAATGTTGTAAGGTTTTTGTTTGTTTTGTTTTGTTTTAGACAGGGTCTCTCTACACAGCCCTGGTGGTCCTGGAACTCACTCTGTAGACCAGGCTAGCCTATAACTCACAGAGTTCTGCCTGCCTCTGCCTCCTGAGTGCTGGGATTAAAGTCATGTGCCACCATGTCTGGCACTAGAATGTTTTAATTTTTTTTTTGAAAGAAGGAGGCAGAGAGAAGAGATGGAGGAGGAAGAGGGAGAGGGAATAAGGAGTGGGGGGAGAGAGAGAGAGAGAGAGAGAGAGAGAGAGAGAGAGAGAGAGAGAGAAAGAGAGCACAGAGCTGAGTTGCTGACTTTCTAGTTTGGGGAGTTTTGTCTGTTTTGTTTTTTTATTTGTTTATTAATTTGATGTGTATTAATTGCCTGCATGCATGTGTATGACATGTGTGCTTACTCCCCACAGAGGATAGTTCCCTGTGGACTGGAGTTACAGATGGTTGTAAGCCACCATGTGGGTGCTGGGAATTGAACCCGGGTCCTCTGGGGGACTGCCAAGTGCTCTTAACCACTGTGCCATCCTCCAGCCCTTAATTCTTAATAGTTGGGTGATAATTCAATATAACAGTGTTATAGAATCCTTCTGAAAACACCTTCAGAGGATGGCAGAGGTACTTCTAAATCAGATTTTCCCCCGAGCTCTTGACACCTGTTCAGGAATGGAGCAGACTAGACAGAATGTCCACTCTGTTCTACCTTCTGAGCAAAATCGCCAGGCTACAGAAGTGGGCGCTGGAGTCCCTGAGCTCTGAGTACTCACAAGGGACAGAGGACTTGCTTTTGGTTTTAAAGTCAGAGTTTAACGAATCCCAGGATGAGTTTTGAACATCTGATCCTTCTGCCTCCATCTCCCAAGTACCAGGAGGACTGGAATGACGGGGGAGCACCACCAGGCCCTTTTGGTGCTGAAATGGAACCCAGGACTTCATGAATGCAAGTAACTCTACTAGCTGAGCCATATTGCCAGCCCAAGGACACACATCTTTTGTTGTTGTTGTTGTTAAGGGCATACATCCTTATTGGAAGGAAATAGAACTTAGATCCTTTGTGCCCCATGACTCCTCAAGACCATTCTCTGCCTCTGCCCCACTTTCCTTGTATCTAGAATGGTGTGAAGAGACTTCCAGAGGGTGGGGTCTCAAGTTAACAACCTGAGGTGATGCTGGGCGGGGGAAACCAGTGGAGACACTTTGGAGGGAACTAGATTGGAATCCAGGCAAGGTGTCTCTGGTGTGATAAGCAGTCAAGAGCGGGAAATTGGGACAGAAATAACCACACTGTTATTTTGCAAGCCTAACTTATGGTCCCTCCTTCTCTAGAAGAGTCTAGTTTTATTCCCAGAATGTGAGAGGCTAAGCATGCTACCTATAAGGCCAGACCTTTTTTTTTTTTTTTCATTTTTCTTTATTAAGAAATTTTCTACTCACTCCACATACTATCCACAGATCCCCCCTCCTCCCTCCTCCCACCCCCTAGTCCTCTTTCCCAAGCCACCCTGCATCCCTACATCCCCCAAATCAAGGTCTCCCATGGGGAGTCAGCAGAGCCCAGCACACTGAGCCTAGGCAGGTCCAAGCCCCTTCCCACTGCACCAAGGCTGTGCAAGGCATCACACCATAGGCACCGGATTCCCAGAAGCCTGCCCATGCACCAGGGACAGATCCTGATCCCCCTAAGGCCAGATCTTTTTAACGAAAGCTGCATTAGTCTACAGATATGGGCATATGTACATAACTTCCCTCTAGGCCACAAAATCTTGGCAGGATAGGAAAGTACGAATCTTGAGTCAACTGGCCCCATCTTGAAGGAGGCTTGGTCCCAGTCATCTCTGTAAGCGCCCACATGGCTGTGTGTGAGGACAGCTTCCTGGAACGAGGGGCAGCTTGGCTGCTGTGATTTCCTTACAACAATGCTATGAGCCATTCTAGAATTCTTTCTACTGTCATTCACCCGATGCCCAGCTTTCAGGAAGCTAAAGGAGGCTCGGAAGCGTAAAGCTACCCTGAGCCACTAGTAAGACCTATTTAAAATTAAAAAAGAAAGTTCCTGACATTATCTAGTTTTCAGTTTTTGTCTTGTTGTGTTTTGTTTCTTTGTTTGTGTTTGTTTATTTTTGTTTTTTTGAGACAGAGTTTCTCTGTGTAGTCTTGGCTGTCCTGGAACTCTCTCTGTAGACTAGGCTAGCCTATAACTCAGAGATCTGCCTGCCTCTGCCTCCTGAGTGCTAGGATTAAAGGCGTGTGCCACCACTGCCCAGCATAGTTTACAGTTTTTATTTGTGTTTGTTTGTTTTTTGGTTTTTCGAGACAGGGTTTCTCTGTGTAGCTTTGCGCCTTTCCTAGAACTCACTCTGTAGTCCAGGCTGGCCTCAAACTCACAGAGATCCGCCTGCCTCTGCCTCACGAGTGCTGGGATTAAAGGCGTGCGCCACCACCGCCCGGCTAGTTTACAGTTTTTAAAAAAGGAACAGAAAGCAAGTAATATCAGTATATTCAAAGACACAAATAGCCAAGAATGCAGGGATAAGAGTAAAGAAATGGGGTTGGACAGTGGTGGTGCACGCCTCTAATCTCAGCACTCAGGAGGCAGAACCAAGTGGATCTCTGAGTTCAAGGCCAGCCTGGTCTATAGAGCGAGATCCAGGACAAGCACCAAAACCACACAGAGAAACCCTGTCTCAAAAAAAAAAAAAAAAAAACCAAAAAAAAAAACAAAACCCAGGGGCGAGAGGGGGGAGAACAAGGGAATCCGTGGCTGATATGTAGAACTAAATTATATTGTAAAATAAAATTAAATTAAATTTTAAAAACCCAAATAATAATAATAATAATAATAATAATAATAATAATAATAAAGGAATGGGGGCCGAGCAGTGATGATGTAGTAGATCTAGACCAGGGATCTTGAACCAGACCAGTGACTCTTGTGATGAACGCCTGCATGTAAAAACATATGGATACAGGGGTTTTCTGTGTGACTCCCTGTGTCACACTGCAACTTCCATGAGAGGTTTCCCTTTCTCCCTTTCTTTTTCCCTTAAATTTTATTTTGTTGTATTCTCGGAGAGAGGGTGATGGGTGGGATCAGGAGGCATGATATGAAAGACAGTGAATAAATAAAAGAAAGTTTAAAAACAGAATGAAGGGACCGTCAGAGGTGGCTGCTGATGACTGCTGTCGTTAAGTAATGTGGGAGCATGAGGCTTGACTTGAGAGGAAGAAGAAGAAGAACCAGGGTGCCGACAGTGTAGAGGCCTCCCAGGAAGAGGACCTGAGGAGAGAGAGGGATAAGGAGAAGGCTCAGAGGGGACCTACTGGGCTGGGCAGCCATGGATGGTCTGAGCAGAGGCCTAATACAATTTGACTTCTGACTCTAAAGGATGGTTCTGGCTCCTGTGTGGGCTGGGAAGAAGGTGAGGCAGGGAGAGCAGTCAGAAGAGCATTTCCATGATCCATGTGAGAGATGACGAAGCTTGAACTTCAACGGTGGTGGAGAAGTGGCGGTCAGAAAGTAACACGGTGGCCATGTTAACTTACAAATGGGATGTGGGTTGAAAAGCCAAAGACAAGGATTTGGGTCTGAACAGCTGGGAGGATAGAGTTGTCATTGCTGGGAGGGGAAGATGTGGGGAAGACGAGCAGTATAATATGAATGTGCTGCCCCACAGGGAGAGCACAGCCAGCGGGAACAGCCAAGGGACAGAGAACTGGAAAAGCCGGACGTGCAGGAAGCCAGACGCAAGGTTCTTTAGCTGGGGAAGACGGATGTCTCCCTTAAACTCCGTGTCAGATTTTGCTGGTGTGAAGTAAAGGAAGGCCCTAACAATTTCTTTCCTAACAATTCAATTCAGTTAATTACAGACTATAGCACCCAAGAAGGTTAAATTTAGATTTGGCTGCGGACATACAGGTTAGACCAGATACATAATTTGCTGGGGCCCAGGGTAAAATGAAAACCCAGGTCTCTTCCTTTGAACATCATGAAGATGGCGGAAACAGACAATTAACCTAACACAGGGCCTCATTTAGCATTTCACTGGGTCTTTGCAGCATCCTTACAACACAGCTCTTTCTGTCCTCCATTCCCAAATCAAGAAACTCCATCAGGACACTGGTGTAACTAAGGTCACAGAACTGGACTGACAATTCGAGCTTAGAAACTGGGCCTTCAGCCTCCAGGCCTGGCCCTTCTTAAACTATGTGAAGCTGGGTACCAAAAGAGGAGATGGTTCTCCTGTCCGGCCACCTGGAGCAGGTCCAGCTAAGGAGAGAGGTCTTGGCTGTGTCTTGCAGAGGCCCAGACAGTCTGGAAATGTGGGAGGGAAGGAGGCATACAGCTAAGACCCCCTGGCTGGAGATCTTCACAGAGACAAGAGAGCACAGGGAAACAGCTTAGCCATGGAGCAGATATAATTTACTCAGTAACAAAACTGATTAGAAATTAGCATTGCTGGGCGGTGGTGGCGCACGCCTTTGATCCTAGCACTTGGGAGGCAGAGCCAGGCTGATCTCTGTGAGTTCGAGGCCAGCCTGGGCTACAGAGTGAGTTCCAGGAAAAGCGCCAAAACTACACAGAGAAACCCTGTCTCGAAAAACCAAAAAACAAAAAAAGAATTTATTTATTTGAGTGTGTGTGTGTGTGTGTCTGTGTCTGTGTCTGTGTCTGTGTCTGTGTCTGTGTCTGTGTCTGTGTCTGTGTACGTGTACCCATGCGCACCCTGGTACAGACTCCTTACACCATATGGATTCCGGAGACTGCACTAAGAGCCAAGCTTGGCAGCAAGTGCTTTTACTCACTGAGCTATCTCACCAGCCCTAGATTTGAACTTTCAATCCTCCTGCTGCAGCTCCCCAAGTTTCTAGAACCACAGGCCTGCATCACTGACTGATAGAATTTGAGACCTTAAAGCAAGGGCATGAGAGCCTGATCTACTTAGAGTCATCACTCCTCAGCTAGCTTGGTGCTGGGAAGGCCATGTGAGCAGGGTTTGAAGTCACCAAAAAGAGCAAAGGGCATGGGCTGAGCCATTCCCCCACAGTAATTTGGATATAGTCACTTAATCCTTTCCACTCCTCAGTTTCATTCCCCGTAAAACAGAAAAGCAAGGCCAATTCTATGAGGACTAAGGAGACAGGAGAACTCTCGACGAGATGAGCTCTGTGCAGATGTGAGGCCCACACATCTGCAGCAGTCATTGCATGTCGGAAGTGCCCCAGTGAGGCATCTGAGCCTGTCCCCAAAACACACTGGGTAGAAGAGTCAAGGGAGAAACCTCACTGTGTAGCCTTGGCTGGCCTAGAACTCACTCTGTAGACCAGGCTGGCCTCTAACTCACAGAGATCCTCTGCCTCTGCCTCCCTAGTGCTGGGTCAAAGGCGTGTGCCACCACGCCCGGCTGCTCTCCTTTCTTGACAAAATACTTTCTGAAACTTCTGCTCATTCCACAGAGAATGGAAGGAGCTTTGTTGGCTCTTCTTTCTCTCTCAGTCTGTGGTCATGTGATAAGGAGGGCTGTCCCTGCACACTCAGATAATGTGTTCTCCAGATGTAGAATGGCTGAAGCCTGCCTTCCATCTAGCCATTACCTTACAAGTACACACAGACACTTTCAATACTAAATTTGATACTCTAGTGTACGTATGCATGTATTCTAATGGGTGTATGCACAAATATGACAGTATTTAACAGTAACTCAGCTAAGCATTGGTGAGTAGACGTTAGGGAGTGGATGCTCACCTGAGGAAAGACAAGTGTGCTTCTAACTTAAGCCACCCTCTGACCTCTGTCTATTTGTCCCTGAACCATGGAATCTCAGATCCTCCTCCTCCCACACCACTTTATGGGGTGAGAAGTGTAGCTGAGAGGCAGAGCACATGCCGAGCAAGGTGCTGAGTTTAGTCCCCAGGCAGAGCACATGCCGAGCAAGGTGCTGAGTTTAGTCCCCAGGCAGAGCACATGCCTAGCAAGGTGCCGAGTTTAGTCCCCAGCCCTGTAACACACCTGAACAGCAAGACCTCCCACGGCACTTCCGTCCCAGGCACCTGACTCCAGCTTTTCCTTCCACCTAAGACGTCAGAGTGTTCCTAGTGGGGAGCCTAGTGGTCCCTGCTCAGCTTCTTCTCTTCAGCTTCTCTGCAGCTAGCTCACTCGGAGCACTCCCTTCTTCCTTGACTCTCACTCTGCTAGGTGGAGGTTTCCCTAAGATGTTCGTCTCCACTCTTTCCTCTTCCTCCTCACAGGCTGCTCTTTCACTCCCCTACATGTGGGTGGGGTCGACTGAGGATGAGTCCCTGTTCTTGACTTTATGCTCTCATCTGAGAAGCTGAGTCAGCCATCTGCTCTCAGCTATTACAGCTATACCGTAGTACCGACATAAATGGGTACGAAGATCCCATTGTCAAGTATTCCCAGACGATCATTCTTTACTGCCAAGAGGTCTCGGGATGCTTAAACCTTAGCGCGGCTGAGCGGGGAGGGGAGGGGATATGCTCAGCTCAGCAGATAGCGTGCTTTGCCTAGCCTGGCTGACGTCTTGAGTTTGCTCTCCAGCATTGCATAAAGTGGTGTGGTATTACACACTTATAATCCCAGAACCAGGAGGACCAGAAGTTCTAGGCCATCCTTGGCTACATGAGATTCCTTCTCCAAAAAGAAAGAAAGAAAAGAAAGAAAGAAAAAAAGAAAGAAAGAAAGGAAGGAAGGAAGGGAAGGAAGGAAGGAAGGAAGGAAGGAAGGAAGGAAAAAAGGAAGAAAGAAAAGAAAAAAGAGCTAGCAAGGGAACCCAGAGGAGGGATATTTAAACATGATAAAGGGAAGCAGTCAAAAGGCCTTACAAGAGATGACCTTGATGTTGTTTGGGGATGAACAGGAAACATACGTTTTGTGGAGCTTGAGTTTGAACCCAGGCTTTGCACATGCTAAGCAAGCATCCTACTACTGAGCTACACCCCAGGTCCATTTTTTTTTTTTCATGACAAGGGTTTTTGTTTTGTTTTTTAGGATTTTTTACTTCGAGACAGGTCTCTCACTACATTGCCCAGACTGGCCTTGGATTTACTCCGTAGCCAAGGAGGCCTTGAACTTGCAGCCCTCACGACTCAGCTTCCAAAACAGCTAGGATGGGACTCCAGGCTGTGCCACCAGGCCCGGCTTTCCCCTTGTTCTTTCTTCCTCCTCTTTCTTTTCTGTTTTATGCAAGGTCTCACTAGGTACAGCCTTGCCTTGCCTGGAGCTCACTCTGTAGAGCAGGCTGGCTGCTGCCTCCAGAGTGCTAGGACTACAGGCAGGTGCCACCATGCCTGGCAGGCAGCTTCTTCTACATCCCATAAGCTCTCTCTTGCCATCGTCCTCCTGTCATTCTTGGTTCTTCTCATCCACCTCTACCTTGCCCACCGCTTTGTTAGAAAAGTATGGGGAAACCTCAGGAGAACTTCAGTCCCCTTTATTTCCGATCGCTCTCCCAGCCCATCCTGCACAAATAGCTACAAGATTTCTCCTGTTGCTGGCACTGAACCACCACCGCCCGGTTTAGAATCCTAGAAAGTCTCCTCACGCCTGTGGAAGAAAGACTGACCTTGGTCCAGCAGGTAATGTCAGCTTCCCGGTGTTCTCTCCCATTCCAGTCAAACAGCACCACTTGTCCTTCCTGTTTCTCCTTGGATCTTTCCAGCACACCCAGTACCTTTGGTTACCCAGTGTTCTTCCCTGTACCCAGCCGTCCAGGCAGTAAGTGTATCCATCACAAAGCCTTTGATGACGCTGCTGAAGATGCTGGCCAGATGATGAGACACTCTGTGAACTCATAATGGATACCCAACACTTACCTGAATGATCTTACTTAGGTTTGCCAACTAATATTATTCCCATTTCACTGGTGAGAAACTACAGTTTAAAGAGTTTAAATAGCATCCTATGATTTCAGAAGAGACAGAGCTAAGGCTCAAAACTACAATTTCATTGCCTTTTCCTATGTACAATAATTAATCTCTTTTCAGAACCATGATCTCACTTGTTAGCACATATTTTTATTTTCCATATATAAATACATCTGCTATGCTATATTCATTCACCAAACATTGAATAAATTTCTGCTGTCATTTTTTGGGGGGAAGGCATGATTTTGAGACAGGGTTTCTCTGTATAGCCCTGGCTGTCCTGGAACGAGTTCTGTAGACCAGGCTGGCCTTGAACTCACAGAGATCCGCCTGTCTCTGCCTCCTGAGTGCTGGGATTAAAGGCATTCGCCACCACACCTGGCCTGCTGCTGTTTTTGTTTGTTGGAGACCAGGCCTTTTCACGCAGCTTGGCCTTGGGTTTGCCATTCTCCCAATCAGCATCCAAGTGCTGAGAGTCCACACCAGCATCCCCCTACCTGGTTACACTGTGATTCTTTTAGATTGATATCTCTATGTTCTGAGGGTAGAAATGGATACCTAATGCTGCTGCCATGGGACTGAAAAGGCGAGGACATTGCATGTTGTAGCCTATGATGACCCTGGCCTTGGCCGTCAGCTGGAACTGGAAGGATAGCAGAGCTCTTTTTGATATATAGCACCTTGTATTTTTTTCCTGATAGGGATACATTCTTCACTTTATTTCACAGAAATAAAAGCAATAACTAATATATACTAAGCCTTTGCTCGTCATATCTTAGGTACTGTCCTATGTATGTCACGCATGATAAAAACTCTTTAAAAACATCTTTCAAAGCCAGTACTATTGAGGTCTCCATCTACAGAAGAAGTCCTGGAAGCACAGGACCTAAGCCCACGCCCTATTATGTCACACCTCTTCACATTTCACTCCTTGCTGTGATAAAACACTGACCAAAAGCAACAGAGGAGAAGAAGGGTTTATTTTAGCTTGTAAGTCACAGTCCATCACTGAGTGATGGAAGGAACTTGAGGCCAGGGATGCTTGCTGTTCCATAGTATCACCAAGGAACTCATACACAGCCAAGAAAATACAGCAGAAACCGGAGAAGAGTGGAGCTTTATCGGATCAACTCATGCTTAGCTAGCTTTCTTATACAGTCCAGGACCACCTGTCTAGGGAATGGTGCCACCCACAGTGAGCTGGGTCCTCCGATATCAATTAATAACCAAGACAATCCCCCAAAGACATGCCCACAGGCCACCTTGACCTGGGCAGTTCCTCAAGTGGGCCCTCCTCCAGTGATTATGTCATTTGACAGTTAAAGCTAACTAGGATAACATCCTCAGAGACAAAGATAGGCAGTTGGACTGAGAGACTGGCCCTGTCTTGAAGGACCTTGCTGTCCTGCCTCTCAAGCCTGCTCCCCTGGTGTTCAATACGATAAGGTAGCAGCATATTTCCCTTCCGAGTCCCTTTTTTTGCTTTATCCCTCCTTTGTACTTGCTCTCTCTCCACCCATTTGTTGATTATTCTATGCCCAGAACTATGCCAGCTGCTGGGTATAAAAGGCAACTCCCCCTTCTTCCACCTCAAAAAAAAAAAAAAAAAAAAAAAACAACCCACTGGAGATAGAAAAGCAAGAGAGGAGCACACCTTTAATCCCAGCACTCAGGAGACAAAGGCAGATGAGACTCAGTGAGTTCGAGGCCAGCCTGGTCTACAGAGCGAGTTCTAGGACAGCCAGGGCTACACAGTGAGACCTGGGGGCAGGGAGAGAAAAAAGATTAAAACTAAGGGAAGGGAATGGGGTATGGCTTAATGGTGGGGGTCATGCTTACAATGTGCAGTCAGGACCAAACAAAACCTTAAGGAGAAAAGATGAGTTATGGGAACTGGAAAGTTGGCTCAACACTTAAGAGTACCTGTTGTTCCCCGCCCTCCCACCACCCCCCAAAAAAAGCTGGGCAATGGTGGTGCACGCCTTTAATCCCAGCACTCGGGAGGCAGAGGCAGGCGAATCTCTGTGAGTTTGAGGCCAGCCTGGTCACCAAAGGGAGTACCAGGACAGCCAGGGCTGTTATATAAAAAAAATCCTGGGGGGGGGGGAGAGCACTTGTTGCTCTTGCAGAGGGCCTGAATTTGGTTCCCAGCACTCTCATGGTGGCTCACAACCATCCGTAACTCCAATTCCAGGGATCCAACATTCTCTCCTGACCTCTGTGGGCAAGCATGTACTAAACACACATACAGACATGAAGACAGAATACTCATACACATAAAATAAAATGAATCAATCTTTAATATTTTAAAAAAGAGGTGAACGTGGTCTTGGAGAGCAACGGGAATGAAGACCCGGGACACAGCGGTGATTAGAGGGACAGGCCAGAAGCAGGCATCAGATCTCAATCCAACCAAATGGGCCTCTTCAAGATGCTGGGTCAGCCACTTCAAGTCCCCTAGTGTCCACTGTCCGGTGTGGGCATCAGAGCTCATACCGTTCAGGGCTCTTACGAGGATTAAGAACAGCGACGTACTGACAGCTTCCAGCATGGTGCCTGGCCTCACTGTGTGCTTTCAACAGCGTGGAAAGGTCTGGAAGCACCAACTCCCAAAGCTAAGGACGGCTTCCTTGCATTTCACAGATGAGGATGTGGAGGCCCAGACAGAGACCGCTGTCTTCTAGGCTTGGTGGCCGCTGAAACTGTCTGTCCCGCATTCTGAGTTCCCATTGGCAGTCCACCCACCTTGTCCCCTGGCCTGAGGAAGCAGCTGCACAATTCTCAGGTTGTTAATAGTCTGTCTTCATTTTCTTGCATTATTACTTAATACTTGTCCTTGAATAAACTAGTTTTTTCCATAAGTGTTTAAATTAAATGTTTATGGCACTGTCGTGAGTAGGAAACCGTGAACATCATCTGTGAAACCACAGGCCAGTGGTATGGCAAATGACATTTCTTCTAAAATGCACTTAAATAAATACCAGCCTATCAAAACAAAAGCTTTCTCATCTACTACACAGTGAATTTGAGGCCAGCCTGGGATTAATGGAACCTTGTCTCAAAAATCAAAACAAGTTGGGCATAGTGGTGCCCGCCTTTAATCCCAGCACTCAAGAGACAGAGGCAGGCAGGTCTCTGTGAGTTTGAGGCTAGCTTGGTCTACATAGCAAGTTCTAGGCCAGTCGTGAATCTACAGTGAGACTTTGTCTCAAAAAACTTAAATAAGTCGCCGGGCAGTGGTGGCGCACGCCTTTAATCCCAGCACTCGGGAGGCAGAGCCAGGCGGATCTCTGTGAGCTCGAGGCCAGCCTGGGCTACCAAGTGAGTCCCAGGAAAGGCGCAAAGCTACACAGAGAAACCCTGTCTCGAAAAAAAAAAAAACTTAAATAAGTCATTTATTATTATTAATTTTAAAATTTTATTTATTAGGTGATTTTTTTTTTTTGAGACAAAATTTCTCTGTGTAACAGCATTGGCTGTCCTGGAACTTGATTTGTAGACCAGGCTGGCCTCACAAAGATCTACCAGCCTCTGTCTGGCTAAATAAATAAATTTAAAAGCCGGGTGGTGGTGGTGCACGCCTGTAATCTCAGCACTCGGGAGGCAGAGGCAGGTGAATCTCTGTGAGTTCGAAGCCAGCCTGGTCTACAGAGCTAGTCCAGGATAGGCTCCAAAGCTACAGAGAAACCCTGTCTCGAAAAACCAAAATAAATAAATAAATAAATAAATAAATAAATAAATAAATAAATAAATTTAAAAGGAGTATTAAATTTATTTTCTTACTCAGGTGGCCTGCTCCTCACTCACAGTGTATTTCTTATCTGTATTATCACTTTGCTTTTGAATAACGTGGTTCCTTGCTACTTTGCAAAATAAATAAAGTTAAAAGAAAATACAACAGCAAACAAATAAAGAGGGCTGTAAATGTAGTTCAGTGGTTGAGCGGTTGCCTGGCATGGGTGAAGCCCTACGTCCAATCCCCACCACTGCAAAAATATGTAGTTTGTTAATTTACTTGCGTGTTTGGTTTTTAATGAGGGAGGGTCTCCTCTATGTATCTCCAACTAGCCTCCATCTCAAGACCTTCCCACTCCAGCATCCCACGTGCTGGGATTACAGCCACACCTACCGTTCCCGGCCACTTGGAAACCAAGTCCAAATCTGTTCTGAAACTGGGTAATAACAAAGCACACAGGAAAAACCCCAACATTTGTTGAGCAGAATGCAATAGACTGCCTTTTGCGGGGGCTGCTTCAAAGAATTAGAGTGAAGGACTGAACTCACTCCCTGGACTGGCACCCACCACTGTGACTCAGTCAGCTACTCTCTGAGGTCCATAGTCAGACGCTAAATTGTCCAGTTTTAGCTGCCTTTCTTTTTTTTTTTTTTTTTTTTTTTTTTTTTTTTTTTTTTTTTTTTGGTTTTTCGAGACAGGGTTTCTCTGTGTAGTTTTGGTGCCTTTCCTGCATCTCACTGTGTAGACCAGGCTGGCCTCGAACTCCCAGAGATCCGCCTGGCTGTTTTTTTCACCCCCGAATTTTAGCTTCCCTGCATAGGATGTGTACTAGACCCTAACCTGGTGTCTATCCCCATTCCTTTGGAAATTTTAACATTCTGCTTCTAGCAGATTCTGTCCCTTGGAGCTGGGGTTTAGAGTTGTAATTACCTACAGCAGACTCAAAGGAGACATTCCAACTCTGGTGGCTGCTGGAGGATCCAGGGAATGAACACACACACACACACACACACACACACACACACACACACACACTCAGTATCAGGCTACTGGTTCCTCTGGTGGACCTGAATGGTAACTGTGTGATTCTGACTGGTCTGCTGGGTCCTGAACTCTGGCTCTGGCACTTTCCTGGAGGGAACCAGTCTGCCCCTAATCCTCTGATATTCTGTTTCCTCTTCCCTCTGGGTGACTTAAGCACAGAGAGTGTTTGCATACCAAACACTTAGCTAATTGACAGTCTATTGCATTCTGCTCAACAAATGTTGGGGTTTTTCCTGTGTGCTTTGTTATTACCCAGCGACACTTGGGTTGTATTTTTAGCCAGGTGGAGGCGGGGGAGGAATGAGTTCAGCAAGCAGGTCTTTCTTGCCTGACACGCTCCTAAGCAACTCTAAGCACCTCTCACAGAGGGTGTTCAGGATCTGGTCTGCTCCAGTCTGGTTTTATCTGCAGGTATCCTGGGAACACTCAAGGTGAGGCTGTGCTCTTTGTGTTTGAATTGTCGCCATTTCTTGTCATCGCTCTTCCTCATTCCGGAAAATTCAGAGTGGGACTGGGGATGGACCTCAGTTGGAAGAGTGCTTACCTACCATGTGTGAAGGATTCCTTCCCCAGCACCATATTAACGAGGGGGGGTGGGTGGGATGGGGGTGGTGCTGTGCACGTTATAATGAACATTCCGGATGGAAGACGAGGATCAGGCCATCCTTGTCTACATATCAAGTTCTGAGTGACATGAGACCCTGACTCAAAAAGTAAACAATAAAAATAGAGAGGCCAGCCTTGTTCAGCCTTGGCAGACTTCTGTGCAGGAGCTAGAGCAAAGACTCACACTCCACAGCGAAGGGGTAACAGGCCTTCACAGACTGTAAGGAGGGCCCACATCAGCAAGTTCTCTCTCTCTCTCTCTCTCTCTCTCTCTCTCTCTCTCTCTCTCTCTCTCTCTTCCCCCCCCCCCCACCTTTCTCCAGAGTTTCTCTGTGTAACAGCCTCAGCTGTCCTGGATCTCGCTTTGTAGACCAGGTTGGCCTCAAACTCACAGAGATCCACCTGCCTCTGCCTCCTGAGTGCTGAGATTAAAGGTATATGCTGCCATTGTCCAGTCTCTCTCTCTCTCTCTCTCTCTCTCTCTCTCTCTCTCTCTCTCTCTCTCGATTGGCTTTAATATTTTCAATTCTAGAATAAGTGTATTCCATTTTTTTATTCATTTTACATACCTACCACAGATCCCCCTCTCTTCCCTCTCCCCCCTCCCCCTACCTTTCTCTCTCTCTCTCCCTTTCTTTTTTATTATTAAGAAATTTTCTTGATGGGGGAATGTCTTTCTGTACTCTGTGAACATGTGTTGCTCTGATTGGTTGATAAATAAAGCCGTCTAGCCTATGGCAAGGTAGCTTAGAGGCAGGCGGGAAACTCAAAGAGAGAGATGCCAGCGAGCCACCCGAGGAACAAGTAATGGGACACAGGTAAAGCCATGGAACTTGTGGCGATACATAGATTAATAGTCATGGGCTAATTTAAGATATAAGAGCTAGCTAGCAAAAGGCTTGAGCCACGGCCAAGCAGTTATTATTAATATAAGCCTCTGTGTGCTTACTTGGGGGACTCGAGTGGGGGAGATTTGTCCTGACCACTGGCAGGCTGGGACACAGGAAATCTTCGGACTATATTTTCTATTCATTTTACATACCAACCACAGATCCCCATCTCTTTCCTCCTCCCACCCCCCAGCCTTCTCCCCCAACCCACTCCACATTTCCTCCTCCTCCATGGGAAGGCCTTACATGGGGAGTCAACAGAGCTTGATACATTCAGTTGAGGAAGGTTCAAGCCCCTCTCCCTGCACCAAGGCTGTGCAAGGTGTCCCACCACAGGTAATGGGCTCCAAAAAGCCTGCACATGCACCAGGGACAGATCCTGATCCCACTGCCAGGGGGGCCCTTAAGCAGGTCAAGCTATACAAATGTCTCGCCTATGCAGAAAGCCTCATCCAGTCCCATGGAGGCTCCACAGCTGTTGATCTAAAGTTCCTGAGTTCCCACTAGTTTGGTTTGGTTGTATCTGTAGGTTTCCCCATCCTGATCTTGATGCCCCTTGCTCATAGAATCCCTCTTATCTCTCTGACTGGACTCCTGGAGCTCGGCCTGGTGCTTGGCTATGGATCTCTGCATCTGCTTCCATCAGTTACTGGATGAAGGCTCTCTTGGTCCAATCAGAGCTGTCTGTGTCTCAGGGAGCAGCTGTGATCTCGGAGGATGGATCTTCTCTTCTTTTTAAAGACAGGATCTTGCACCAGGTGGTGGTGGTGGCGGTGGCGGCGGCGGTGGCGGCGGCGGCAGCGGCAGCGGCGGGGCACGCCTTTAATCCCAGCACTCAGGAGGCAGAGTCAGGCGGATCTCTATGAGTTCGAGGCCAGCCTGGTCTACAAAGCAAGATCCATGACAGGCACCAAAACCACACAGAGAAACCCTGTCTCTAAAAACAAAAACAAAAATAAAAATAAAAAATAAAAAAAAAGAAAAAAGAAAAGAAAAGACGGGATCTTGCTATATAGCTCAGGCTGGCCTCAAACTACGTAATATAGTCCGCAAGGTCAAAAATTTGTGGCCATCCTCCTGCCTCAACTGGGATTACAGGTATGAGTTAATATACCTGGCCAAGAATCATGTTCTTTTTATTACATTTATTTTTATTTGTGTGTGTATCGGGGAGGGAACGCATTACCACAGCATGCTTGTGGAGGTCAGAGGACAGCCCACGTGAGCCGGTTCTGTCCTTGCACCACGTGGGTTCCTGGGACTCAAACTCCAGTTGTTAGTCTCGGTGGCAAGCACCTTTATCCACTGAGTCATCTCACTGGGCCAGCACTTCTTACTCTGTGTTTAAATGTCAGAACGTCCTTGATAATCAAGAGAGAAATTAAAGCAAACCCAGGCAGAATAGCCATCCTCAAAGACTGCTAGGAGCCACTGGCATGAGTCACACTTTGTCTGGAAAGCCTTCTGACCAAACAGACGTTGGATGCACACAGTACCTAAAACACACAGCCTTCCTCCTTTAAACTGTTCTCGGGGACACCAGCAGAAGAGAATGCAGCCCAGTAAACCGAGCTCGGGCCTCAGCTTGTCCCTTCCCCGTCCCCTCCTCCTCCTCCTCCTCCTTTCATTTCCTTCTGTCCCGTGTTTTAATTACACGGAGTCATTTGCAGGCTCCACACACCTGCCATGATGCACATGAGAAGGTCAAAGGACAGATTCCAGGAGTTGGTCTCTCTTCCTTTTACTATGGGTCCCAGGGATCAAACCTGGGGCATCTTTCAAGCTTGATGGCAAGTACCTTTACGTGCTGAGCCATCTTGTGGGCATCCCTTTGCTTTTCTTCAGACAGGATCTCATTTTGCAGCCCAGGCTGGCCTGGAGCTCTGTGTAGCCTGGGCTGGTCTTGAACTCAGAATCCTCCAACTTCAGCTTCCCAAGTGCTGGGACTAAAAGCATGCACCCATATGCCTGGCCAGAACCTGGACTCTTGAATCATGAGTAGGATATATAATGCCACTGAGATGCTCTTAACTTCTGTTTTGGCTCAACTGGGATACATGTACAATGTATTGTTTTCATACTGGGAAGCTGGCAGAAAGTTTTGTTTGTTTGTTTTTTACTTGAATAGTGTCTCATGAAGCCGGAGCTGGCCTAGAACTCATTGTATAGTCAAGATTGGCTTTGAACTCTGATTCTCTTGCCTCTACCTCTCATGTTCTGGGACTATAGGCATGTCCATCACACCTAGCTAAGACATTTTTGTTTAAGTCAGGTTTGAGGCTGGAGAGATGACCCAATGAGCACTTACCATCTGGTGCAGTTCCCAAAGTGCCTTAACTGGTGCCACAGCTGCCTGTCCTGATGGTGGCTGGCCTCCGAAGGTACCTGTACACAACACAGGTGGTACAAGTAAGCTCATGCAACTTCACACAAATACACATAAATAGGAAAAAGAAGAAGTATTTTTTAAACGAATTTATTCGTTTATTATTTATACAGTGTTCTGTCTGCATGTATGCCTGCATGCCAGAAGAGGGCACTAGATCTCATTATAGATGGTTCATGAGCTACCATGTGGTTGTTGGGAATTGAACTCAGGACCTCTGGAAGAACAGTCAGTGCTCTTAACCTCTGAGCCATCTCTCCAGCCTGAAGAAGTGTTTATTTTTTTTTTGAAGGACAAGTTTCATGTAGTCCAGGCTGTCCTTGAATTTGATACATAATATAAGAATGGCCTTGAGCTTGCTTTCTCTCTCTCTCTCTCTCTCTCTCTCTTGTTTTTTTGAGACAGGGTTTCTCTCTGTAACAGTCCTGGCTGCCCTGGAACTCACTCTGTAGACCAGACTGGCCTCCAACTCACAAAGATCCTCCTGCCTCTGCCTCCCAAATGCTAGGATCAAAGGTGTGCACCACCACCACCACCACCACCACCACCACCACCACCACCACCAGGCTGGTCTTGAACTTCTTATGTTCCTATCTCAGCCTCCCAAATGTTATGATTACAAATGTGTACCACCATGCCCAGGGTCAATATCTTAAATAACTTGATTCATCTAGCTAACACAGACTGCCCTTCCTGGTCACCTTGGACATATTCTGACATATCAAAACTCTGTTATTGGAGGACGTGAGAGCTCATGCCTATAATCCCAGCTCAAGGGAAGCTGAGGCAAACAGATTACTGTGAGTCCCAGGCCAACCTGGACTACATAATGAGTTCTGAGATAGCCTGGCCTACCCGGTGAATTTCAGTGCAGCCTGAACTACAGAGCGAAACATTGCATCTAGAGGAAAAACAAACACCTCCCTTCTTAGCTGAGCATGGCAGTGCATGTCTACAGTCTCAGCACTCAGTACTTAGGAGGAGTTCACAGTCACCTTTGGCCTCACAGTGAGTTCAAGACCGACTTGGGCTACCTGAGACCTGCCTCAACAGACAAGGATGGAGGGTGGAAGGGACAGCTCAGTGGTTAAGGAGAGCACTTCCTGCTCTTCCAGAAGACCCAAGTTTAGTTCCCTGTACCCCTATGAGGTGGCTCACAATGAACTCCAGGGAACCCTACATCCATAGTCACCTACACAAAGGTAGTATACATTCACAAAAATACACACATTAAAAACAAATGAGCAAAAACAAGAACTGGGGATGCAGTTCAGTCGGGGGAGAGCTTGCTTAGCATGCACAAGGCCCTGGGTTTGATCCCCAGCACCAAATAAAGCCCCGTTGTGGCGGTGCACTTAGGAGGTGGTGGCAAAATGATCAGAGGCTCAAGGTCGTCCTCCACTACACAACAAATCCAAGACTAACCAGGTTTTATGAGAGCCTGTCTCAAAACCCAAAACAGGTCTCTTCCCAAGCTAGGTGTAATGGTAGAACCTGAATCCAAGTACTTGAGAGGCTGAGGCAGGAGAATTGACATGAGTCAAGATTTTTGTCTCAAAAAAAAAAAAAAAACCCAAAAAACAAACAAACAAAAAAAAACAAAAACCTTCCTCTTGGACTGAGCTATAGCTCTGTGGTAGAAGGCTTACCTAGTGTGAGTAAAGCTGTAGATTCAATGGCTGGTCCTGCCAGGAAAACAGAAAACAACAGCAAAAACCTAATGACTTCCTACTCCTGTCTGCTCCCCAAGATGGCACCCTAAAGACGAAGCCATCTCTAGGGGATGGAATGAACAGAGTAAAACCTTCCTAATTAGGTGATTAAAATCTCAGTAGGAGTTAAATTAAATTCTCAGCCATGTACGCTGACACTCCTGTCTCTGGTCTTGGGGGGAAACTCCTTTGGCTGTAAACCCTGGTCATCACAGGGAGAGGAAGCCAAGACTGATCCAGTGACAGGCCACACAGAGCCAAAGAGGGAAAACTAGGCTGGTAAGCGGGTGGCGGAAACAGAGTAGTCTTCACTCTTCAATAAGCTGTGCCGATACAATACCTTTTTGTTCGGGAAATTCCCTTAGAGCCCGTCATTTCTAGAATGAGATGAACTTGAGATATGGTACATATTAAATTCAGGAAATTAATAATCCCATCTACTTAGAAGGTTAAGGTTTGGGCGTCCAGCCTGAACAATATAGTGAGATGCCATCTCAAGATAATAAAAACAAACAAACAAACAAACAAATAAAAAAAGATAAATCAAGGCATCAAGAGAAATATTCCATGTCATCTAACCAAATTTTCTAAGGTGACTAAAGTCACTCTACAGACTCAGTTTATTAGAAAAGGGGTCTTATTGTGAGCAGGGTCTTTGGTTTTTCCAGAAAACCCTAAACCAGGGGTGGTTGACATATCTATAATCCTAGCATTTGAGAAGTCAAGGCAGGAGTATCAGGAGTTCCCAGAGAGCCTTGGCAATGTGGTAAGTTTGAGGCCAACCTGGGATACATAAGACCCTGTCCCAAGTCCTCTCTCCCTCAACCATCTCCCCACCCCCAAATAAAGAAAAAACAACGCAGAACCCCATATACTATGGCTCTGATTATTGCCTCATGGCCTGGAGAGTAACTTCAATTTGACAGACCTTTGCTTTTAATGCGCATGGCTACAGCAGCCGGTCACCTTCCCTTTCAGGCTGTTAGTAGTGTCTTTATAAGTAATAATCCCGAAGCTGGGTGGAGTGGTTCACACCTTTAATCCCAGTGCTTGGGAGGCAGACGCAGACGGATCTCTGTGAGTTCGAGGCCAGCCTGGTCTACATAGAGAGTTCCAGGACAGGCAGGGCCATGTAGAGAGACCCTGTCTTTAATAATAATAATAACAACAATCACAATTACAACCCTCCCAAAGCTGTCTCTCAGGGTAGACCATTGGCTAAAGGAGATGATGTTCATGGAAGTGTCTTTTGTTTATTTTTTGAGACAAGGTTTCTCTGTGTAACGCTGGCTATCCTTGAACTTGATCTATACACCACACTGGCCTTGAACTCACACAGATCCACCTGCCTCAGCTTCCTGAGTGCTGGGATTAAAGGCGTGAGCCACCACAGCCTGGCTGGAAGTGTCTTGGTAACCATAGAGGTGTAGGGCGCATTTAAAAGAAAGTAGCAGACCAGGTGTGGTGGCTCATACCTGTAATCCTAACTAACACTTGGGAGCTGAGGCAGGAGGATGGTGAGTTTGGGGTGGGTCTGACCGCATCGCTAGACAACAGCTACATCAAAAGCCGCGTGGCTAACAGCTCTTACATTCCCTAGCCAGGGACACTTACTATATACAACAACCCTCTCTTCTGTCGGCACCAATTTCCCCCACAGAGTTAGCCACCAATGGGTTCCTACGAGAGCATCCTTTAAGGAGTCCAGTGTTCAATGAGAAACAAGGAAGGGGCTTGTGCTGGGCAGCGCGTCGGCCGGGGTCACAGTCACAGACAGAGAAGCTTTCAATGGGACAGCTGCAGGCCTCTCGCTGTGCCCGCACCCTCAAGCTCCAGGGCCACCGGCCTCTCAGCCCATGGGTGAGCTCCCAGGATCGTGACTGTGCTGAGGGGCACAGGGGACCCTTGCAGTCACTCTTCTGGGCCTCAGGAGGAGCTGAGAACAGTGGAGATGTCGGCCAGTCTGCCTGGCCTACAGTGAGGACTGGTTCTGAGCAGGACCTGTGCTCTCCACTTGGGGTGAGAGACGCGTCAGTCACACAGTGGCCGGCTTGTGAGACCTCACAGTTTACTGAGAGAAACAGAACCATGCGCGTCATGCACAGGAAGTGTGATGGCCGACGCCTTCAGTTCCGGGCATAGCTGAGGGAGCTGTTTGAGGGCTCAGGGAAAATTTTGCAGAAGGTATTTAGTAAGTGGAGTGTAGAAATTCACTGGGGAAGCCGGGTTTGGCGGTGCCCGTCTGTAACATACACTTAGGACTTAGGAGGATCAAGTTCGAGGCCAGCCTGAGGTACTTAGTGGAAAAAAAAAAAGGAAAGAAAAGAAATGAAAGGAAGGAAAGAAGGGAGGAGGGAAGGGAGGGAAGAAGGAAGGGAGAAAGGAAACTATTGAAAGGAGAGGGGTTTGGAGAGAAGGGAAAGGGGGAAAAGAGTCGCAATACTGAACGAAGGGATATATTCTAGAAAGACTTAGAAAGTAGAACTGCTGCCGGGCAGTGGTGGCGCACGCCTTTAATTCCAGCACTCGGGAGGCAGAGGCAGGCAGATCTCTGTGAGTTCGAGGCCAGCCTGGGCTGCAGAGCGAGTTCCAGGAAAGGCTCAAAGCTACACAGAGAAACCCTGTCTCGAAAAACCAAAAAAAAAAAAGAAAAAAAAAAGTAGAACTGCTAGATCTTGTAGAAATTCTGTGAACTTTGGGGGCAGGAAATTTAAAAAAGAAGAAGAGAAAGCAGACTGCTACAGTCTCTGGGAGTCCACAGGTAAGACAAGGTGTCTTGTCACTCAGATCAGACCTGGATGGCAGCTTCTGGACTGTCTGGCTGATGTAACAGCTGCGGCCAGTAGGTCAAAAGCTTGGGTATAAACCTGTTTTTGCAGCTCTGGAGGGGTAGTGGCCTCAGCAGGTCCAGCTGGCTCAGCCAGGGTTCCCTTCCATCCCAGCTGCTGTCACATCTGTCTTGGCTCCAAGTCCAGTTGCTCTGTCAAGGAGTTCTTAAACTGGGGAGGGTGGTTACGTTAGTGCGAATGTCTTGGTAATCTCAGCACAGGAGACACTGAGGCAGGAGGATTGGCATGACTTCAAGGCCAGCCTGGGCTGCGGTATGAGGAATGAGTTCCTGGTTGGTTGTTTTGTTTTGTTTTGTTTTGAAGAGGACACCCTCCTTAGACACATGGCTGGAGGAGGGTTACGGAGAGATGGTGCGGGATTAGTAAATCCTAAATACTGTCACCTCAGAATGCCCGCTCCTGTAGCGTACAGTTGCATGCCATAAAGGATAGCTATTTCAGTTGGGTCTTGAAGGAAAGCAAGGGAAAATCACTACATTTAAATGATACTCTGGGCCCATTTAAATGATACACTGGACTGGCTCAGCAAGTAAAAGCACTTGTGGACAAGCCTGAAGACCTGAGTTTGAGCCCTGAGACCCACAAGGTGGAAGGAGAGAGCTGATCTGAAAGTTTTCTTGAGACCTCCACATGTGCACACACCCCATACACACACTAAAATAAATGTAATTTTAAAACGATTCTCTCTCTCTCTCTCTCTCTCTCTCTCTCTCTCTCTCTCTCTCTCACACACACACACACACACACACACACACACAGCAAACACACATACACATACACCACACACACACAGCACACACAGACATACCACACACACCACAGCACATACACATACCATACACATACACCACAGATGCATATACCATACACACACCACACACAGCACATGCCACACACACAACACACACATGAACACACCACACAGACACACAACACATACAATACACACATACACACCACACACAGCACATGCCCCCCATACACACACACCACACACACATACACCACACAGGCAGACATACACACACTTACACCACATACACCACACATACACTACAAACACACACACACACACACACACACACACACACACACACACACACACGTTCTGTCTTATCCAATAGACCCTAATCAGTCACACACAGCTACTGAACACCTGACAGAAGTTAATATGACTGAGCACTTTCATATTTGATTTTACTTTATTTAGGAGATGGAACCATGGCTCAGTGGTTAAGTGTTTGTTGGTCTTGCAGAGGACCTGGGTTTGGTTCCCAACCCCCACATGGTGGTTCACAACTCCAGTCCCAGGGGATCCAATGCCCTCTTCTGATCTCTGAGGGCACTAGGCATGCACGTGGTACACAACCATTCAAGCAGCCAAAATAGTCATACACATAAAATAATAAAATAAGTAAGTCTAAAAACAATAAATATTTTTATTTAGTTATTTTCCACATTTAAGGATCAAACGAGGGCTTTACACATGCTAGATGAGTTCTCAACCACAGAGGTCACACCATATGTTAGTCAGCTTTCCACCCATGTGACAGAATGCCTGAGAAAGTCAACTTAAAGGAGAAATTATTTATTTGGGTGCATGGCTTCAGAGGTTTGAATCCATGGTCACTTGGCCCCATCTCTTCAGGTCTGTGATGAGGCAGAATGTAACGGCAGGAGGGGCTATCAGGAGAATCAAGAAGTAAAGGGGGTGTGCCAGAGACAAGATACACTCTTCCAGGGCACGCCTAGTGACCGGCTTCCTCTGATGATGTTTCCCCCTTCCTGCTGTCACCTGGAAACCAAGCCTTTAACTCACGGCCTTTGGAAGACAACTCACATCCGAGCTATGACACAACCCCAGGCCAAGTTAGCATATGAACACCCTGTGGAACCCTAAAGCTGGGAGTCCAGTTGTGTCCCTAGATGCTGCCACGTCTTCCTCCTAGCCTTGTCCTTTTGGTGACCCTTGCGGTCCTCTTCTTTCCTCTTCCTTCCCACTGGGCACACTGATTGCCGACCTTAGCCCCCGGCATTGGCTCTCTTTCCTGGTCATTGATTCCATCTCGGAAATCACAGCAGGACCCAGGAACTCTCTTCCACTGGACTCAGCCTAGCTTCCTCCCAACCTGGGCGTGTGTGGGCTTCAATGCTGCCCCTTCTGTCCTGCCATGGTTAACCCCTGAGTAGAACTTGGTCACTGCACACTCTTCCTGGATGATCTGGTCAACCAGTGAGCAGGATAGAATAGTATCTGATCTTTTCTCTCCCTGGCCACGTGAATTAAAGAATGGAATAGTTATGATGGAGGAGTGAGTATTGGGGCTTTGCTTGTGTCTGTCTGTCTGTCTGCCTGCCTGCCTGCCTGCCTGCCTATGGGCAAGAATATTTTTATTCCAAGTCTAAGCTTTTTCTGCCAAGAATTTTAAATGTTGATTTATACAAAAATAGCAATATTGAACCAGGTGTGGTGGTGAATGCCTTTAATCCCAAGCACTCGGGAGGCAGAGGCAGGCGGATCTCTGAGTTTGAAGCCAGCTTGTTCTACAGAGTGAGTTCCAGAACAGCCAGGGCTATGCAGAGAAACACTGTCTCAAAAAACCAAAACCACCCTCCCCCAAAAAATGACAATATTGATGGATAGATGGGTTGGATTACCTTCATAGAGAGAAAAGATGAGTTCAGGTTACAAACGGTTATTGGTGAAACCAAAGAATTGTGGCAAGTATTAACTGGTGATATATAATGATGACAAATGACTGATCCCGTCTCGGGGTCTAAATAGCCAACTTTTCAGTGGCAGTATACGGTTTCCACTATTTGGTGGCGGTTTCAGATGGTTGTAAGAGAGTGAATGTCCCCTGGGAAACTACAGCAAAGGTGTGGCGGTGTGGCGGTGTTCCGGATGAGTGAGCTGGGCTTGATGGCGAGCACCTGGAGTCCTAGCACTCGGGAGGCCGACTCCGACTGAACTCTGTGAAGTCAAGTCCAGCCTGCTGGTCTACACAGTGAGACCTTGTCTACAAGAAAAAAGGAAAGAAAAGAAGGAAGGAAGGAAGGAAGGAAGGAAGGAAGGAAGGAAGAAAAAAAAAAGTGCACCAGGTGTGGTGGAGCACAGCTTTAATCCCAGCACTCCGGAAGCAGAGCCAGGCGGATCTCTGTGAGTTCAGGGCCAACCTGATCTACAGAGCTAGTTTCAGGGCAGCCAGGGTTACACAGAGAAACCTTGTGTCAAAAAGAAAGTTAAAAAAAAAAAAAAGAAAAGAAAAGAAAAGAAAAAGAAGGAAAAAGAGAAAAGAAAGAAAAAGAAAAGAAGGAGAGAAGTGAGTTGACAGAGCTGACCCAGGGGACTGCCTTTCAAAAGACCTGTGACAAGCAAACAGGACAGGGTCACTCTCCGATGAAGTACAGTCACCAACAAGTGAAAACTTGATCTGATTTTAGCGAAATCCCTGGGAGCTACTTCTAAGGGTCAGAACTGTGATTTCTGATGGCCCAGCCTGAAGAAAGATAAAGCCACTGAGCCCGCCCAGGTACCCTGTGAGGCATGCCCTACAACCAGCACCGTCTCCATAGCGATGGGCTCCTTCCAAGCCAGCAGGCCCCTCTGCTTGTGGACCCTGCTGTGTTTACAGGTGCTGCGTGGACAGGCTCTTCTCCTTCCAGCTCAGCGTGCTCACGAAACAGCAGTGGCTCCTTGCATGCGGAAACATGCTTCAAGTACAGAGCCCCTAGCATCAGGCAGGATGGCAACATAATTTTAGCTCCTGAGCAAAATGACTCTCACAATAGCGTCAGTACAGTGCGCACATTAACATTTGAATGCACTGCATAATAAGCATGCTAATTATAGAAGAGAAGAATACTTGAAGAATAAAACGAGCTGGGATCATTAAAGGAGCAAGGGGCCAGTAACTTGAGGCATGGGCTGTCGCCTGACAGTATTCCAAAGGACACGATGACCCTCATCCCAAGGAACAGGGAGTCACTGTCATTATAAAAATGATTGACGGTGGTATAGTGATAAGGATCTTTTTAAAAATAAGCATATGACAGTGTTAAACACATTCAGATTTACTGTTACGAGCGTGTTTCAAAAACAAAGAGAGAGAGAAGAGAAAAACAAAAACAAAGAACGTGTCTCCAGGCTTGGTGATGAAAGCCTATAATTCCAGCTACGTGGAGGCTGAGGCAGGAGGATCACAAGTTTAATACCTACCCGTGCTTCCAAGTGAGCTTAAGTCCAGTCAGGGAAACTTTGTGAGACCTTGTCTCAAAAAGAAAAGTAAAAAGGGAACTGAGGATGTAGGTTGGTGGTACCTACTCTGCTCTGCTAGCATGGGTAAGGCCCTAAGTCCAACCCCCAGTCACACTCACACACACACACACACACACACACACACTCACACACCCCAGTCACACACACACACACACACACACACACACACACCCCAGTCACACACACACACACACACACACACACACACGAATGTGCCATTTGATTGCTTATTTAATTCTTAAGATTAATTATATTTTTAGTTATGTACAGATGTGTGACTGTGTATGTTTGTGCACACAGGTACCCAGAGGCCAGAAGCCAGTACAGAACCCCTGGAGCCCGACCTACAGGTGGCTGTGAACCATCTCTCCAGGCTTCCTTTGAAGAATTTAATATGAACCATCATTGCACAACTAACTTCAATGTAGAACTGGCTATGAGATTCTTCATAGAGGTGACCGGTTGAGTTGGGGGAACTTTCAAGTTGGATCCAGGGACATGAGAGTCTTGAAATAGATGGGGTAACTAAAAGCTGGAGCTGTGGCTGGGGAGATGGCTCAGTCAGAAAAGTGCTTGTCACACCAGCGTGAGGACGTGGGTTTGACCCCTAAGACCCACATAAAAAGCCAGGCGTGGTGGTGCATGCTTGTAACGTTAGTGCTGGGGTGGGAGAGCCCGGGAGAGCCCTGGTCTCGAGGGCCAGCCAGCTTAGTCTGCTTGCCAAATTCCAGGCCAATGAGAGACCCTGCCTCAAAGAAGGGAAATGGCTCCTGAGGAAGTTGGCCTGTGGCCCCCATACACATGTGCGTGCATTCACACACACACACACACACACACACACACACACACACACACCACACACACAGGAAAGCTGGAGCCAGGCCTGTGAAGCAGCTTATTCAGTAAAGTATGAGGCAACAAACGCACAAGGATCGACTCCGCAGACCCATGTGAAAAAAAAAAAAAGCTGGGTGTAGTGGCCATAGCACCCGGGTGAAAAGCTGGGTGCAGTGGCCATAGCACCCGGGTGAAAAGCTGGGTGCATTGGCCATAGCACCTGGGTGAAAAGCTGGGTGCAGTGGCCAAGGTCTGTAATCCCATAACTGGGGAGGCAAAGACAAGCAGATCCCCGGGGCTTGCTGGCCAGCAGCCTACCCCGACGGGTGAGTCCCAGGTTCCAGTGAGATATCCTATCTCAAAAACACAGGGTGGATGCGGGCCTGGAGAGATAGCTCAGCAGCTAGAAGCACTTACAGCTCTTTCAGAGGACCCACACCTCTGGCCTCCTCAGGCACCTGCACTCACGAGCATATAGCCACTCACAGACACAGACGTAGACAGACTTAAACATATTTTTAAAAAATTCTTTGGAAGCTGCTCTTCTCACAGTGGAAGAGGCACGATGTGGTCTTCAGTACACGAGTCCACCAACAATATGTCAGACCCTCTGAGTGAGGAGCTTTGGATGACTCGACACCGGACTAGAGGAACCTGCTGGATGTGCTCTTCAGCGTGTGCAAACTCCCGCTCAGGCTGCAGTGTTAAGCTTGGGTCACCACCTCCTGCTCCTTCATCAGCTTTGCTGACTCCCGGAGCTCCGGGACACTAAGATGAGTGGCTTCAGGTTGTCCATGTTGTGCTAATGTCTTGCCTGCAGAATCCTCAGCCCATGACACCCTGGGTGACATACATCATCCAGAGGGGTTGGATTCCACGTTCCTATTGCCCTCTCTGGCCTAGCCTTTGGTGCCCTCAGCTGGGCTGGGCTTCCGTCAGTGTGGTGGTCTCTGGGCTCCCAGCTGATCGGAGAGGACTCTGTCCTTCCCCTGAGGTCCAACTTCTGCTGTGGTATAGAGGGGAAAACCGTAGACCTCCGCTCCCCGCCTGCTCTTACAGGCTGTTCACACTTCTAAGGGTAGCCACTCATTTTTCCTGTCGAAACCAATTGATAATAAAGTTTTCCACTCTTGCAAATAAATAAATAGCAAGGCGGCAGAGGCAGGAGTCTTTAATCCCAGCACTCAGGAGGCAGAGGCAGGTGGATCTCTGAGAGTTCAAGGCCAGCCTGGTCTACAGATTGAGCTCCAGGATAGCCAAAGCTACACAGAGAAAACCTGTCTCAAAAAAACTAAAAACTAAAATAAAAATAAATAAGTAAATAAATTATAGCTGGGTGTGGTGGGACACACCTTTAATCCCAGCACTCAGGAGGCAGAGGCAGGTAGATCTCTGAGAGTTCAAGGCCAGCCTGGTCTACAAAGTGAGTTCAGGATAGCTAGGGATACATAGTGAGACCCTACTTTAAAAAATGAATAAATAAATAAAAATGAAAAAGGGAAAGAAAGAAGATTTTAAAAAGAAGGAAGGAAAATAAATAAATGATAAAAATAAAAACAAACCAAGGTGGATTACTCCTGAGTAACAACACCCAAAGTTGATCGCTAGTCTACACACATGCAGAAACACGGGCAAGTGTGCTCTAGTCTACACACACATGCAGAAACACGGGCAAGTGCACTTGTACAGGTTGCAACACACACACACACACACACACACACACACACACACACACACACACACGCACAAGCTGGAGCCAAGTGTCTTGGATGACCTATACAGTCAGTTCTCAAAATGTGGTCTGTATACTTCTTAGGGATCTTCTTTCTAAAGTTTTTATAGTACTATCAAAGCAGCTGGAAGTGTAGCTCAGTGGTTTGTTTGCCTGCCTTGCACAAGGCTCTGGCTTTCATTTCCAATTTTTTAGGTTTATTTTATATCTACGAGTGTTTTGCCTGGCGTGTATGTATGAACACCACCTGTGTGCCTGGTGCCTGTGGAGGTCAGAAGACGTCAGATCCTCTGGAACTGCAGCTATGGATGGTTGTGAGCCACCATCACCAAGTGAAGTGGATGCTGAGAACTAAGCCTAGCTGCTCTGCAAGAGCAATCAGTGCTCTTTGTTTGTTTGTTTGTTTTTCTGAGACAGGGTTTCTCTGTGTAGTCCTGGCTGTCCTGGAACTAGTTCTGTAGACCAGGCTGGCCTTGAACTCACAGAGATCCACCTGCCTCTGCCTCTGTAGTGCAGGGATTAAAGGTGTGTGCCACCACCATCGGGCACGACCAGTGCTCTTAATCCTTGAGCCAGCTCTCCAGCCTCTGGCTTCCATTTCTAGAACCTCCCCCACACACAAGCAAGATGTTATTTAAGGCCGGTGTACTGTCTACACCGGTAGTCTTAGAGGTGGGAGGATCTCTAGTTTTATACCAGCCTGAGCTATTTTGTCTAGCTGAACAAACACGTCTGTTTACCAGACAGGGGACCAACAACAGACCAAAGAAAGGATTCCACCCCAGCCAAGCCTGAGTAACTCCTCAATGGATTCAGGGTTTCCTTCTGTCCTGACAAAATGTAGCAAGGTAGCAGTAGGTCTGATGTGGTTAAGGTGCTGTGTATTCTGAGATGATCCAGTAGATCTTACCCTACACTGCACAGGGCACTCACTGCATCTGGTGGCAATTGTTCTAGAAGATTCTCTCATCCTGAAGTCATCTTAGCAGATCTTCCCAGAGCTACATTTCTGAAAGGAGCAAACACACTTTTGCTGCTTCGATGTGGGAGGTTCTTTAAAGCGACCCACCTGGCCTAGCATGGTGGCACACACCTGGACTCCCAGCACTGAAGCTGAGGCGGGAAGACAGTTTGAGGCCAGCTGGGTCTGCCTAACAAAACTGTCTCAGGTAAAACTGAAGGGTTTACAACATGCCCCCACGGTCGGGCGTGTTCGCATATGCCTGGCGGACACTTCCGCCTAGCCAGGTACTGGTCAGGATAGCCATTTCCGGGTCAGGGCATCTCGCGTGACCAAGATCCGTGACGTTCCATTGGCTACGTAGGCACGCAACGTGGCTATGTGATCTACATGCTTGCGTGTAGTAGTGATGTTGATCTGTCCACGCCCAGCCTTTAAAATCTGGCGCCATGTTCCCAGTTCCTTCTTCTCCACACACGTGTTTCACGCAGGTCTGTTCACTCTCTGTCCCTTTATCTTTAATAAAACTCTTATTAGCTGATTCTGTCGTGTTTCGTGACATTTCCGTGCAGGGTAAGAACACAGCGCAGCCGAATAACTAACAAAAACAAAGCAGAATAACCATCCCAGCACTGCCTGCTGAGCCAGGAGGATCTCGAGGTCAGGAATTTGAAGCCAGCCTGGTCCTACTTTAAAAACACGCCTTTAACCCCAGCACTGGGGAGGTGGATCTCTGTGAGTTCAAGGCCAGCCTGGTCTACAAAGTGAGTTCCAGGACAGTCAGGGCTGTTACACCAGAGAGCCCTGGTGCACTTTGAAAGCCTACGCAGCAAATCTAGAACGAATACTTCCAGGAAGTAGACTTCAGCTAAGGGGCTAGAGGCGGCCCAGCAGTTAAGAGAACTTACTGCTCTAGCAGAGGACCAGAGTTTGGTCACCAGCATCCATGTGGGCGCCTCACAACCACCTATTACTCCAGCCCCAGGAGGATCTGATGCCTTTGGCTTCGGAGGACACTTGCACTCACATGCACACACCGACACACACATATACATCATTGAAAATAAACCTTTATTTGAAAAACTATTTCAGCGCTACAGTAGGGATATAGCTTGGTGGTAAGCCATGTGCTTTACATAAAAGCAGCTCTGGGTTCAGTCCCCAGGAAGTAAAAAAAAAATTCAAGTCAACTTCAGGAACAATTCATTTCCAAATGATCTGAGTGATAGAAAAATGAATGAAGACTTTCACTGCAGTGCTTGTGAGGTGGAGGCTGAAGGGTCAGAGTTCAAGATCAGCCTCAGCTACATAGAAAGTTTAAGGCCAGCCTGAACTTCAGGAGACCCTGTCAAAAAGGGAAACAGCGGGGGGGGGGGGGGGGGGGGGGGGGGATGTAGCTCAGTGAAAGAGTGCTTGCCTCATATGCATGAGGTCCAAGGTCCAATGCCCACTATGTGTGATCTTTGAGATTCTCTTCTCCGACTCTAGATACCAAGTGCTCTGTGTCCACCACATGCAGTCGAGGCTCCCTTTACCTGGTTATCAACAGCAAACAGCCTTGCGGTTGTACCAGTGTGCTCCTGAAATAGCTCCTGCACCCAGCCTGTCACATCCAAGTATTTACCTCACATCAGAGGAAAGATGTCGGAAATGTAATCCCATTGCCTCGCTTGCTCTTGCTTGAAACGTAAAATGCCATGAGCAGATCCTTTTGAGGTTACTGCCCAAGATGTGTGGTGACCTCTGGTGATCAGAAATTAGCACCACATTGTAGCAGGTCCTAGCTAGAGAGTATGGATGAGGCCCCTATCCTGCCCCTCTGTTGAAAAAAGACTCAGAGGGGAAGGACCCGTCTAAGTTACACACCACCCCACACTGGACCTAAAGCTCCCTAATCCTGGAGTTCTGTTTTCCCCCCCTCAGATCCAAGGACCCCAGGCCTTCCTGTTAGTTACTGAACAGTGATAGTTTCCTACCATCTAGCTATCTCCAAGTGGGAGGGGTTCTTGGCTAATGACAGACTGTGGTATCTAACCCTCAAAAGAGGCACTTTAGGGGCCAGAAAGATGGCTCAATGGTTAAAAGCAAGTACTGCTCTGCTCATGCAAAGGATCCAAATTTGATTTCCAGCCCTTACCACCAGTGGTTCATGAATGCCAGTAACTCCAGCTGCAGGGAATCTGACGCCCTCTTCTGGCCTCCATGAGCACCTGCAACCACAACAGACACACACATAAATAAAAGTAATCCTTAACGAAAGATCTTAAAAAGGGGAGTGGAGGGCAGGGCTCTGAGACCTTGGATATCTGAAAATGTCTTCATCCCGTCCTTCCTCTGGAATGAGAATCTCACTACACTCACTGCGTAACTTCTAAGACAAACAGCGATGTTAAGTTTCAAATCTGGGACAAACTGCACATCGAGGTGCCTGCTTAACATATCAAAGCTGACCTGGTCGCCGGGTTCTCTCAGCATCCCTCAGTCCCTACCAGTTACAGGATCCTTCTGACTGGCACACCTCGTCCCCTACCCTAAACCTCTCCAGCCGGGGTTCCCGATATAATGCAGCCATTTTGGTTACCGGACCTCTGCGTCTACCCCTTTACCCCCCTAACTCTCCCCTCCCCCGTTTCCTCCTGTGGCCTGGCTCAGGGTCACGTTCACTCGGACTCTCCCAGATGTCCTTGCCTCTGGCTATACTTTCCCTGATATCTAATAAATATCTTCTCCGCCACCATACCTAGGAGCAGCCACGTCCTTCCTTTTTACTATGTTTTTTTTTTTCTTCACTCAGAATGTTGCAGGTGAGCATTGCTCACTGCCTTTCAGTTTTAAGTATTTCATTGAGGACTTTGAATCGTTGATTTCTGATCCTTCGGCTGTCTCTCTCTTTGAACCTGTCTTTTTCTCAGGACTTTTAGCACGCCTGAGATTCCATTCTATAACATCCCTTGTGGGACTCTGGAAATCTAAAGGAATGGTGACCAGTACATTCCCAACCACTACATCCTTACAGATAGGTACTAACAACATTGACATTTGTGGTTCCCTCAGTGAAAACAGCAGCTGGCCCGCTGGTCGCCCTGCAATGGTTAGTGTTAACTATTGGCTTGACTCTATCTAGAGCTACTCTGAAGGGTGTCTGGGTGAGGAATTATCTAGACTGGGTTGACCTGTGGGCATGCCCTTGAGGGACTTTCTTAATTGGCTCAACTGAGATGGGGAGACCCACACTGAATATAAGCTCTCTGCTCTTGGCCGTGGGTGTGACTAGCTGCTTTAAGGGACTGCCGTGACTTCTCCGAAGTGAAGGGGGACCTGGAATCCTGAGCAGAATATGCCCTCCCTCCCTTGATGTGTGTCCTGGTCTGTTTCATGCTGCTCTCATAAAACCCCCTGACAAGAGCCACATCAAACAGACCAGGACACACCTCAAAGCACTACTCCTGCACCTCTAAGATGGCCTGGTTCCCACAGACCTCCCAGTCTCCTCTGTAGAGCCTCCTCCATGTGGACTGTAGAGCCTCCTCCATGTGGACTGTACAGCCCCCTCCTCCATGTGGACTGTACAGCCCCCTCCTCCATGTGGACTGTAGAGCCCCCTCCTCCATGTGGACTGTACAGCCCCCTCCTCCATGTGGACTGTAGAGTCCCCCTCCTCCATGTGGACTGTACAGCCCCCTCCTCCACGTGGACTGTAGAGCCTTCTCCATGTGGACTGTACAGCCCCCTCCTCCATGTGGACTGTACAGCCCCCTCCTCCATGTGGACTGTAGAGCCCCCTCCTCCATGTGGACTGTAGAGCCCCCTCCTCCATGTGGACTGTACAGCCCCCTCCTCCATGTGGACTGTAGAGCCCCCCTCCTCCATGTGGACTGTACAGCCCCCTCCTCCCTGTGGACTGTAGAGCCCCCCTCCTCTATGTGGATGGACATGGGAGGGTGACAGACACTTGGGAGAGGCAGGAAGGAGTCAGAACTCTGTGCTGCTGGCAAGCAATTTGTTTGTTTGTTTGTTTTTTTGTTTTTCGAGACAAGGTTTCTCTGTGTAGCTTTGCTCCTTTCCTGGAACTCACTTGGTAGTCCAGGCTGGCCTCGAACTCACAGAGATCCGCCTGCCTCTGCCTCCCGAGTGCTGGGATTAAAGGCGTGCGCCATCACCGCCCGGCGGCAAGCAATTTGGAGAAAGTAGAGATAAGTTAGATTGGAAAACCTGTGTGTCTTGTGTGTGTGTGTGTGTGTGTGTGTGTGTGTGTGTGTGTGTGTGTGTGTGGTGTACAGTCTGTGTACCCTTTTATTTAATATACAAATATATTACATCTAAAAATGTTAACAGGGCTGGTGTACGGGCACATGCCTTTAATTCCAGCACTCAGAAGGCAGAGGTAGGTGGATCTCTGTGAGTTTGAACTCACCTGGTCTACAATACTGAGTTCTAGAACAGCCAGAGCTACATAGTAAGACCCTGCTTAAGAAAAGGAGGAGGAGGAGGAGGAGGAGAAGAAGAAGAGCCAGGCAGCAGTGGCGCACTGGATCTACAAAGTGAGATCCAGATCCAGGACAGGCACCAAAACTACACAGAGAAACCCTGTCTCGAAAAACAAAACAAAAACAAAAACAAAAGAAGAAGGAGAAGAAGGAAGAGAAAAAATATTAAGCGAGTGGCTGGAGAGATGGCGAGGTGGTTAAGAGCACTCACTACTCCTGCAGAGGAAGGACTTGGATTCCCTTCCTGGCCCCCACATGGCAGCTAACAATTGTCTGTAACTCTAGTTCCAGGGGATCCAACACCCTCTTCTGGCCTCTGTGGGCACTAGGCATACAAGTGGTACACAGATATATATGCAGGCAAAACACCCATACACAGTAAATTTTTAAAACATTGAAACAATAACAAACTTTGAAAAGATAGCAAAATTTGTAGAACTAAAAAAATGTAAATGGCTGGACAGTGGTGGCACATGCCTTTAATCCCAGTACTCGAGAGGTATAAGCAGGCAGACTCTGAGAAGGCCAGCCTGGTCTACAAAGTGAGTTCTGGGACAGCCAGGGCTACACAAAGAAACCCTGTCTCAGAGGGAAAAAATTAATATTAATAGATTTTACATTAATGGAATAACATAGTATGCTCTAAAATTTGGCATTAGAAGCTCTTAAAAATTAAAAAATATGATCACTAAGATTAGGGCAAATTTAGTTATCTTAAATTGGTCCTTCCTCCAGAAAAGAATCCACTGATTTCCCACCTTTGGAGACGGGCTACTAGCATCCTGGAGGTGAGCAGGGCAAGGAGAGCTGGCAGAGTTGTCATTTGGCAGTGAACTTCCACCTATTTCCCTACATTTTATCTTTTCCATCTTTCTCAAAGACTGGTTAGTCAGGCGCTGGGCCTTCTGGGCCAATCTCTAAATTATATATATACAAATACAATGATCATATATTTAAACACATATATAACATTTAAACATAAATAATATATAATTCTGTGTAACACATATATTAACATGTAATTTACATGCATATACATATAAACATAATAATATAATCTACATATATAATTTACATGTGTATGCATATAAATATAATATATATATATAAATATATTAGACTCTCTCTTTTTCTGTTACTTTCTGGAAATTGTTCTTCAAACTTATCAAGCGTTTGCAGGAATTTAGAAAGGTGTGAGAGCAGGATGTTATTAACTCAATCTCTCTGCCTCTCTGTGTGTGTGTGTGTGTGTGTGTGTGTGTGTGTGTGTGTAGAACTGAACCCAGGCCTTTGTGGTTTTCTATGCTAAGTAAGAATTCTTCCACCAGGCTGTGTCCCAAGCCTGCCTTCTTTTTCTTTCTTTCTTTTTTTTTCTTCCTTCATTCCTTTTTTTTTTCGGGGGGGGGGGGGTTGGTTTGTCAAGACAGGGTTTCTCTGTATAACAGAATCCTATCTGTCCTAGAACTCGCTCTGTAGCCCAGGCTGGCCTCAACTCACAGAGATCCACCTGCCTCTGCCTCCCGAGGGCCGGGATTAAAGGCGTGCACCACTACATCTGGCCCAAGTCTTCTTTTTCATGCTTTATTTTTGAAACAGGTTCTTACTAAGTTGCCCAGAGTGGATTCTCCTGCCTCAGCCTCCCCAGTGGCTAGGATTACAGACGTGTGCCACCAGGACCAGCTAGCTTTGTTTTTGTTTTCATTGTTTTAATTCTATAAGTGATATTCCTGTATGTATCCATGTTCTTGTGCACCTGTGTACATGTGTGCTTGTGTAAGTGGAGGAAGCCGTCCACCACCCCGCCTGGCATTAACTTGGGGGCAGGGGATCTAACCTAGCTCCCCATGCTTGCACGGCAGCAACCACTTTATCCATTGAGTCATCTCTCAGCCCGTTTGGTTTTTGTTGACTGATTGATTTTGTCTCCATCTACCACCTGGGTTCCAGGGATCAAACTCAGATCATCAGGCTTTAACAGCAAGCCCCTTTACTCACCAAGCCATCTTGCTGACCCCTTGTTTTGTCTTGCTGTATGGTTCTGGCTGGCCTGGTATTCACAGTGTAGCTCAGGCTAGTGGTAATCCTCCTAACTCGACCTCCTAAGGGTTGGCTAGGTCAACCTATGTTAATTAACCAGGAACACTTTTTTTTTTTTTTTTTCTGGAGGTGAGGACCAAACCCAGGGCCTTGCGCTTGCTAGGCAAGCAATCTACCACTGAGCTAAATCCCCAACCCCAGGAACACTTTTGATAGTCTACAACTGGGCTGGGTGAACTCTATTTGGAAGAGAGATATGAAATGGTGGAGTTAAAAAAAATGAGTGCTGCAGACATGGCTCAGCCGTTAGAGCACTGGCTGCTCTTCTAGAGGGCCCGGGTACAATTCCCAGCACCCACAAGGCAGCTCACTATGGTCTGTTAGCTCCATTTCCAGGGAATTTGGCACCGTCACACAGACATGCATGCACGCAAAATGTATACAAAAATAAAGAAAAATATTAAAAAAAAAAAAAAAAGGAATAAGGTTGGTAAGGGGGTGCTGACAGCAAGTGGCAGTGGCCTTCTGCATTTTTTTTTTTTTTTTTTTTTTTTTTTTGGTTTTTCGAGACAGGGTTTCTCTGTGCAGCTTTGTGCCTTTTCCTGGAACTCACTTGGTAGCCCAGGCTGGCCTCGAACTCACAGAGATCCACCTGGCTCTGCCTCCCGAGTGCTGGGATTAAAGGCGTGCGCCACCACCGCCCGGCGCCTTCTGCATTTTAAAGGGTACAGTCTCCACTCTCATCTGGACCCGGTGTCTTAGGATCTAGTAGCTCTGTGAGTCCTTTATCCAGACGCTAACCTTCTGCCATTTCCCCAGTTTCCCATTTTCTAAACTCTCAGATCGGTACTAGCATGACTATACACAGAAAAGCAAATGAGCAGAAGGCAGGCCCCAAACTAGACCTAAGAATATGTCAAAATGCACATGTGCTGAAAGCTGTAACCTCAGCACTGGAAGTGGAGGCAAGAGTTCAAGACCATCCTCAGGCAGTTCCAGGCCAGCCTGAGATATGTAAAACTCTGCTTCTAAACAAACTAGAACAAACAGAAAGAAGAGAAAGAGGAGGAGGAGGAAGTAGAGGAAGATAGCTCAGCAGGTGAAGGTGTTGGCCTCCAAACCTGATGACCTGAGTTCAGTTCTTGGTACCCAGGAAGAAAGGAGAGAGCCAACTCCCAAAGTTGCTCTTTCACTTCCACAGGCAGCCCCCCTCCTCCCCTTTAGGAGGAGTAGGTGCTCCTACTCCAAATGGAATTTTCTCGAAGTCTTCTCACAACCATCAAGCTGAAGCCTTGAGAGCAAAGGATTCTTAGAGAGTAAATACTCACAGCTGTAGACAGTAGAATGGGCAATGGCCAACAGGATGTGTCGATCTCCATTTTTAAGCAAACTTTATATTATTTCTAAAGTCTCTAGAATAGACAAGGTTTTCCTGAGGGATGCTTCCCTGTCCTGTTGACCTGCACACCTATTTGGATTTACTCTCCTCCCTACTCCCCCAGACAAGGTTCCTCTGTGTAGCCCTGGCTGTCTCTGTAGATCTGCCTGCCTCTGCTTTTCCAGTGCTGGGATTAAAGGCCTGTGCCACCACCACACTGGCTTGGATTTACTCTTAAGGGAAGGGACAATGATATGGTATGTCTTTGTTCTTTACCAGAAATCCTACAGCTAAGCAACAATCTTGTAAAGTTTAGGTATCTATTAATGACCTTCTAGGAAGTACACAGCGTCACGTCCCCACCAGGATCAGAGAATTGACAAAGATTCCCCTCTTCCCACAAGTCAACAAAAAGTCCTGCACTTCCAAGTCTGATTCTACAAGCTGCTGATTATGAAGAGTGGGTCCATCCCCAATGACTTTCAGTCAGGGTCATTTCTAACAAGCTATCTAATCCTCTAAACATATTTCTCTCTCTGAGGTCTCTGTGTGTATTCACCTCTCCATCTTTGCGGTAAGATCAAGTTCATCCATCCCATTGCTAAAAAACAAAATCACAATAACTTATTGTGAAGAGTTTAGTTGGCTCCGTTTTTTTATTCTAGAATCAAGTAACCCTTCATAAAAGTGAAGAAGAGCTTCCAGGAAGCAAGCAGAGGAGACTATTTTTTATGAACCGAAAGGCTGAAGGAAGCCGAGACAAGAACAAAGGTGGATCGTTCCTTCCTTTGTTTTCTCTCTCTCTCTCTCTCTCTCTCTCTCTCTCTCTCTCTCTCTCTCTCTCTCTGTCCTTGCACACGGACCTAGACTGTCATCAAATACACAGTGATGCTCCTGCCTCAGCCTTCCAAGTGCTGGGCTTACAGATGTG